>NC_056678.1:47350141-47950975 GCF_018350195.1 Panthera tigris
AAATAACATGTTTCAAACTTATTTCAAATTGTGGCAAAGATCGAAAAATATCAACAAAGAAAGAAAGGTTTGGGAACTATTATAGATTTTTAAAGACATTGATATTTGCTAAAATATGCAAAATACTATATGTCGTCTAGTTAAAATTTACGTAAATATGTATAGAAATGCACAGTAATAATTAAGCACCAAGTATCTTGATGGTGGTTATCTCTCAGAAAGAGAAGGAAATATTATCATGATTTCCTAAAGTGAACAGTAAATAACTGGATGTTTTTCTTATTCACTTATGTGTTATATGAAATATTTAACATTAAAAATAGTAAATTCTAATTTTAAAAATTAAGTTGTTAGTGAAAGACAACTATGAATTTCACATTGACAATGAAGGGTATCAGAACCAAGTATCTAAGTATAGTAGCAGAGATATGTATCCCCTGGTTAGTTCAATGTGTTATATGCTAACAACTTTTTTTTTTAAAGATTTTATTTAAATTCCAGTTAGTTTAACATATAGTGTAATATTAGGTTTAGGTGTACAATACAGTGATTCAACACTCCCATACAACACTCAGTGCTCATCAGGACAAGGGCACTCCTTAATCCCCATCACCTATTTCACCCATCCCCCAACCCTTCCCTCTGGTAACCATCAGTTTGTTCTCTATAGTTAAGAGTCTGTTTCTTGGTTTGCCTCTCTCTCATTTTTCCCCTAGGATACACCACCTGTTTTGTTTCTTAAACTCCACATGAGTGAAATCATATGGTATTCATCTGTCTCTGAATCATTGCCAATGATTCTTAATCCATTAAATATAGTTTACCAAAGTATATATATCTGTAAGTGCCCCAGGAAAGTGAGGCTTATATAGTATGAGTGAGAAGCTCTGATAGTGCTCCTTACTTTCAACATGATTCATTTTGTACAAAGAGCTAACATCTAGTTAAGCAGTAGGGTTCTAGTGAGAGACCTCTTCTAGGTTGCCATCTTTTCTCTGTGTTTTTACATGGTCAGAGGGGCTAGGAAGCTCTGTGGGACTTGTATAAGAACACTAATTCTATCTATGAGGGCTCCACCCTTAAAACCTATTCAACTTCCCAAAGTCTCCATCTCCTACCACCATCACATTGGGTAATCACATTAGGATTCCAACGTGAATTTTGGGGGGACTCAAACATTCAGACCAATGCACTCTCTTTTGTTCTATAGCACAAGAACAATTTGTGAGAGTGAAAAGAATATACCAATTTCTCACTGGATTTGGGTCATAACTGTTCACATTAATTATCTGAGAAAGCCAGTTGCCCAATACATGATAACATATGGTCCATGGCTAATCGGAGTTCTACTTTAGAAAATAAGGAGCCATCTCTGCTCCTATGGGAAGCTAAGCTTGACATAGCCTGTCCCACTGACAGAACGGGGACTGTTGTCCTGGTAACTCACTGCACTGCAATGCAAAGTAAATATAAGGGTCATTTTTAGGTTTTTTTGTTGTTGTTGTTAACAATCCTGCCTTGAATCACAAACTCTATGCCCTTAAAGGCTCTCAAATCATTGTGACACTTTTCTTCTACAGTGTTTAACTTTAGCTTACAAATATTTGCCCAGCTTCTATTTTATTTATCTTCTGTTGTATTAAATGGAGCATTACATGGACTGAAGTCAGAGTCTGATGTACAGTTCAATGTCAAGATTGACTGCCTTCTGTTGTACTGATGCATAAAAGTGGCCTGTATTCAAAGACCACTTCATTCTGTAGAATTCTTTGTTCCAAGGAAATATATGTATTAGAATGTATTTTCGCTATAGATCAATAACTCTACTTCTATCTACTGTCATAAATATTTTACATCATGAACACTTATTTCATTTTACATTTGTAGGACTAACCTATAGATATCACAGATGCATAAGCTATAATACAGAAGATAATATTTTAAAAATTTAAACTTTATGAATTTAAAAGTAAAAATATAGATGGCAGAATTAGGATATTGGAGGAAATCAGTGGGAAGAAGCTATAGAGAGGAACTATTTTCCTTTATCTAGAATGAATAGTTAAAATACATAAAAATGTGATTTATCAAGAAATGCAGATTTGGGGGTGCCTGGCTGGTTCAGTCAGTTAAGCATTACACTTTGGCTCAGGTCCTGATCTCATGGTTCATGGGTTAGAGCCCCTCATCAGGCTCTGTGTTGACAGCTCAGAGCCTGGAGCCCGCTTCAGATTCTGTGCCTGCCTGCCTCCCTCTCTCTCTCTCTCTCTCTCTCTCTCTCTCTCTCTGCCCCTCCTCAGCTTGTGCTGTCCCTCTCTCTCTCTCATAAAAGTAAATGAACATTAAAAAATAAAAATACAGATTTGGTATAGTATTTAAAGTCTAAATGGCAACCAGTGAAAGGGTTTGCATGAACTGTTTGGTATGGAGAAGGAAGGAAATTGAGATATTTTGAGAAAATTTTTCATTTTTTATAAGATTCAGAAGAATCTATCTAAAAATTATAATAAAAAAGAAAAGGATGAATTTGAGATTTTCTGTAATGGTGTTAAGAGGACCAAAATAAAAAATGGGTGAAAATGAATGTGTTTTGAATTGAACTAGAGACTTAAGCTAAGACAGAAATTGTAACACTTTTATACAGTTAATCTTCCTTAGTTGTGCACTTATTAAGTTTATTTATTTATTTTGAGAGAGAGAGAGAGAAAGTAAGCACAAGCTGGCCAGAGGCAGAAGGAGAGGGAGACAGAGAATCCCAAGTAGGTTCAGCACAGAGCCTGATGTAGGGCTCGATCCCACAAACCATTGATAGGTAAAAGTCTGTTATAAGATGGCTGACAGGGCTGATAGGGGAATTCCAGTCCCTGCCCAAAGACTCCCCTTCTGGGTTTTTCTTCCCACCCTGCTTGCCATGTGAACATACTATAAATTGTCCCCTCTGCTTATGCTCGGGACTCAGATCTCTGGAGAGTTATCCCCTCTGAGCCTGCTGTGTAAAATAAACTTCCTGCCTTCCAAGATCTGTGAGTATCCCTTGGTTCTTCTGCCAGGTGATCCAGACCAGGCTATGTGACACCATGAGCTCATGACCTAAGCCAAAGTCAATAATTGGACTCTCAAGGTGCCTAGGCAGCTCAGTCGGTTAAGGGTCCAACTTCGGCTCAGGTCATGATCTCTTCTGGGCTCTACAGTGACTGATCCTGTCTCCCTCTCTCTCTCTCTGCACCCCCCTCAAAACAAAACAAAACATAAAACAAAACAAAACAAAACAAAACGACAAAAAAGAATTGGATGCTGAACTGACTGAGCCCATCCAGGAACCCCTTATTTACTTCAAATGTAGTCACACTATAAGACAATGCTAAATTAGGTTCTTGGACTCAATGTCCAACATGGAAGAGAGGGTTTCTCCCTACATCAACAAACAATTCTGACACTATCTACCCACAGTAGCATCAGACTGCACAGGAATGAGTTCAGTTCTACAAGACTCCCCACTCCCCTCACTTCAGACCCCTGAAGCCTGGATTGTTACCTGTGCTTCTGACCAACTGGCTATAAATCAGAAATTCTGTAGGGGACAAGGGCAGCCACCCCAAAATGTGCCGCTTTGATAAATTGATTATTTTAAATAAAAGTTACTTGGGAAACAGCCAGTCCCCCTGAAAGCAGGAAATAAATATCCCATATGAAAGGTAACATCCTTGTACTAAGTAAAAAGACATCCTTATCATCAGAGATAAGAATTTTAAAGCTGACAAAGCTGTAGAAAACAAACCTTGCTACTCCCCCCCCCCATAATCTACTACCTCAGTCCAAATTCTACCCCAAATTCCTTACTAATTACAGTTCCCAAATATCTGTTTTCTTTATTCTGTCAATTCCTTACAAATGTATAGCCTCTTTTTCTAACAAATATAAAAACCACCACCATGGTCATTTCTTTAACAGAACTTAGAGAAACATTTCATTTACTAGATCACTGGTTTTTTATAATGTAAGGAGGTAACTCAGGAACATCCAGATGGAAGAGATGGGCAAAGTACAGGGAAAGGATGGAAGCTTCCATACCCTCCAGACATACCACTCTCCTAGAACTACCACACATTCACCAACCCAGAAGCTCTCCAACCCTGTCCTTCTGGGTTTTTATGGAAGCTTCATTACATAGGCAGAATTGATTCAACCATTGGCCACTGGTGATTCCTTCAACCTCCAGCTCCTCTCTCCTCCAGGGAAATCATCGGGTGGGACTGAAAGTTCTAACCCTCTGATCAAGTGGTTGGTTCTCCAGCCACCATTCTAAGGTGGGATCAACAAGTTACCTCATTAAGGGGCACCTGGGTGGTTCAGTCGGTGAAGTATCTGACCAGCTCAGTTCATGATCTCATGGTTTGTGGGTTTGAGCCCCACGTCAGGCTCTGTGCTGACAGCTCAGAGCCTGGAGCCTGCTTCGGATTCTGTGTCTCCCTCTCTCTCTCTGCCCCTCCCCTGCTCACACTCTCTCTCTGTCTCTCTCTCTCTCTCAAAATAAACATTTAAAAAAAATTAAGTTATCTCATTAACATAACAAAGGGTACCTTTGTTGTTCACCATACTTAATTTCCAGGGGTTTTGGGGGCTCAGTACCAGAAATGGGAGGGAGACCAAATTTTTTCTTATTATAAATAACACCACAAGTGCCATTTCAAGAAAACAAATTAAAATATACTATTTTTTTTTCTCTTAGGCAACAACCCTGTAACAATCGTGCTACAGTGTAGAGTTTTGCACCAGATTTGTTTCAGTTGTTTGCTACATACTTTCCATTCTTGAGAAATGTTCTGTTATCATTAAATAAACATGTGTAGGAAAGAAGAGAATATTTATATACATAATTTTGCATATTTCAAATTCAACACTATATATCCTATTGAATATAATGTAAACCTGTCAGTTGCATTTTACTTTAAACATATGATTTATTATGTGTTTATAAAACAGGGGACGCTGGAAAAATAATCACATTTTATTCTAAAATTAGTGGCACTGGCATAAAGACAGAGGTTTCCTGTAACTGCAAACAAAATGTGTCCTCATTATGAGAAAGTAAGTTAAGTGTGTCTTGATTTAGAAAACAAACAGGCCAAAATTAAACTTAATGTGCTTTTGGATAACAGCAGTCTTCCTTTTCGTATCAAGAATAGATTCTTACATTATTCCAGAGACCAGATTATTTTATTTTTATTTTCCTCCAAATAATTTCTTTGTTGTGGTTGTCCTTTGACACCAATTCACTGAAATACAAAATAACTATCATTTATGGAGTTCCCACAGTCAAGATGAAATGTGGTTGTTTTGCTTTTCATTAGAAATTTCCATAAAAGTGTCTTTTAAGACAATGAATTAATAGGCTTTCTCTATGTGACACTGTCAACTTAGGATCATAATTTGTTAGTTTTAACGTATCTTAATAGTTTTTTTTAACTGTAGTGTCTATTTTCTAAATACACTATTTTATGAGTTTCCCTTAAATCGGTAATAACCATCCTAAATAGAATACAAGTGTATAATATTGAAAGACATTAACTGTATAGAGAAGAGAGCAAAAAAAAAAAAGAAAAAAAAAAAAGAGGTTAGAGTGGAAGAGAGCCAAAGCATACGAGACTCTTAAAAACTGAGAACAAACTGAGGGTTGATGGAGGGTGGGAGGGAGGGGAAGGTGGGTGATGGGTATTGAGGAGGGCACCTTTTGGGATGAGCACTGGGTGTTGTATGGAAACCAATTTGACAATAAACTTCATATATTGGAAAAAAAAAAAGAGAGAGAGAGCACTTAGTGATTTTCGACGCTTGCTAATTTACTCAAACTGTCAGGCTCCTCCTTCCCATAAAGTGTTTGCAGATTGACCATCAGTAAAAGAAACTGACAGCATGGACCAATACATCACGTCAAAATCCCACTTGATGTCATCACAAAATGGCACTTTTTCCATACTCTTTATTTACACTGATTTGGCAAAGAAGTGCCATTATCTTTGCATGTTTTGTCTCATTGCTTCTGCATATTTAAAGTCATGCTGAAACATGTAATTACACATTACCTCAATTCTTTTGGAAGCATTTTAGTGATTTTTAGTAAGTCTTCATGTTTTATAAGCATATTAAAGAAACTGGATTGCTATTTAATTAAAAATAAGAACTTTCCAAGGATCACATATACAGTGGACAAATAAAACTATCCACATAAAATTCTTCAATAAAAATTGCTGTAACAAAATTAAATTATGCCCTTATTTTTTATAAATCCAAGGTTGTCTCTTCACATCCAACTTCTGCCCCATCTTTCTGATTCTTTCTTACACGATCTTTCTAACTCTGTATTTTCTCTCAGTCTACCAGTGTTGGTCTAGCCTCTTTTTCCCCTGGTCTTCACTATTTCCACTTTGGGTCACCTACCTATTCTCCAAAATCCAACAAAATAGTGAAAAGTAAACCTTCCCTCAATACACTTGTGCTCCATTATTTTTTATATATAATACGATTAACTGTTGCTGTAGAAAGTCACATAGTTATGCAAACTGATGCCAATAAAAAGCCTGACCCCCAGCTTCCACTGTGCCCTAATACTTTCTGTCATTCCTTTATGTGGCTTTGATCATCTCAAGGTTATAGTACATTTTCCTAACTTTTACCAGGTTAATAAACTTTCTTACTCAATGCCTATACCTCTTACTCCCAACAAATGACATTCTTTGAATTTGTTTCACTTAGAAAATTAGACGCATCTAATCTATTCTCCTTTGATATCTTGCCCACTCACTTTACAAATGTACCTATTTGTATTTCTATCCTCATTTTTATGCCTTCTCCTGCTGCAGCCAAGGATGCCTTTTATTTACATTTTGATCCTTCATCTACTTTTATTCTTCTGTTCCAGATTCCCTATTCTATCAATGATGCCTTATTTCTCTCATAGGTTTTCAAACCTTTTAATTATTCACAGCTCCTTTCCTAATAGCTACAAATAACCTCAGGTCTTTCTCATATTAGAAGTAACAAGCAGCAAAAATTTAATACAAAACAAATATAAGCTATTTTGACTTCGTTTTTCATGTTCCATACGACAGCTTCATTCAAGTAGTCATTGTACGTACGTGTCCTTAATTCATCTTTTCTAATAAACCTTGCCTCCACAATCTATTACACTTGCCACTGTCTAACTCGTTGAAAAATCAATGGTTCTCCTTAAAATCCAAACTTTCTCCACTATTTGACTGTAATAAAGTTTTTAAATATCTTAACAACTCTTTTTTTTAATGTTCTTATTATGTATTTATTTTGAGAGAGAGCATGAACATGAGCAGGGGAGCGACAGAGAAAGATGAAGAAAGAGAATCCCAAGCAGACTCTGCTGTGAGCACAGAGCCCGATGCAGGGCTCCATCCCACAAACCATGATATCATGACCTGAGCTGAAATCAAGAGTCAGTCAGTCAATCGACTGAGCCACCCAGGCACCCCTCTCTTAACAATTCTTATTCCTTTGGCTTCTTTGACATAACAGAAAAATATTCTATTTCTGTGCAGATTATCCAGCTACTTTTCCTTTGCTCCTCTAACTCCATTCATCCTTTAAATATTTGCTGACCTCCTTGATTACTTTTTCCTTCCTCCTGTTTCTCTGCTTGATCTTAACCACTTTTGTGTCTTTAAGAAATGCTGAAGAGAAGATTTCCATTACAAATCTGATAAATGAGTTCTAAACCTGAAATAAATGTATGTCAATGATTTCACATTATAAAGGAGGCAGCAATGCTTTGGGGTTAAGACACCCCTTCGAAAATGAAAAGGCTAATTGTGGTAGGCAATACTCTAAGCTGGCCTCTAAGATATCTCTCTCCTGGTGTAAACACCCTGTATGATTCCACTAAGTTCGGAAGGAACCTATAATATGAGATACTGTTTTCATAATTGATTATATTATGTTATATTGGGGGGGATTATTTTGGGTCTGACCCAATCAGGTGAGAATTTTAAAAGTGTAATATTTCCTCTGGATGCTCACAGAGCAAAAAGCCAGATAAATGTACTCCTACCTCCCTGGAAGAACACAATAGCTATGTTGTGAATGGTCCAGGGGACCATGGGGAAGGGACTGCAGGTGGATTCTAAGAGCTGAGAGCAGCCTTTGTCTGACAGCTGAAAAGACACTGGGAGCCTCAGTCATGTAACTACAAGAAACTGAATTTTCCCAACCCCCTGAATGAACTTCAAAGAGGATCCTAAATTATAGATGAGAACACAACTTGATCAACATCTTGACTGCAGTCTGTGAGATCCCAAGGAAAGGCTCAAGATAAGCCATGCCTGGACTCCTGAACCACATAAAACTGTGGGATAAAATGTGTTCATATAACTTAACTTGTGATAATTTGTTACACAGTGATAGAAAATGAATAAACTAATGAATCTGTTCTGCTATCCTATTCTATTCAACCAGTCTGTGTCTTCTTCTCTAGGGCAGTCTGTCCAGTAGAATTTTCTGTAATGATGGAAACGTTCTATATATGAGCTATCTAATACAGTACTACAAGCCACAAATGGCTACTGAGCATTTGAAATATAGCTAATGGAACCAAGAAACTGAATTTTTAATTGCATTTAATTTTGAATAAATTTAAATAGCCATTTATGGCTAGTGACTACTTTACTGGATAGAACATTTAAGGTGTGATGAGGTATACACCTTTCCCCACATGGCAAAAGCATACATTTTCCTTCCATCACTATTAATATCAAAGAAGGGAGCTTCATTCTCAGGAATTTGGTGTGTCAAATAACACACAGATATCAGAGATGAGAGCGTATACCTCCTATAGCCTGCTTCTTATGGAACAGCTCAGCTGATCTGACTTTTCTGCCCATTTGAGTAGAGAGAGTAAACAACGAAGGAGTCATGATGTTAGAAGAACAAGATGTGAATCAGTAAAGTTCACATTCTTACATTTTGGCCTACCAAGGAATTGACTTTGGGCCCATGAAAAGGTAACAGTAATTGAAGTATATTATTGAAACCCCACACAACGATAGGACTTGTCAGGAATGACATCCCTAAAACCATGAAGCCACAGTCTGCATCACCAGGAAATATCAAGAACACCATGCTGTTGTTCTGAATTAGATAATGTCATTTAGAATGAACTGTTCCGTTACTGGGTATCTCTTTAAAGGAGAGCATAGAGAACAGGGCAAAAGTACAAATCAATAGGAAAGAAGTAGGCATTCAAGTTAGCCTGGAGAGGGGGATGTTAGGTCATTTTTGTGGTATGAACAGTGTTGTTGCATTTATCTGTGCTCAGTCATGATTACAGAGGGGTCTTGTTTTTGTCTCACTCCATCACTGTCACAGAATGACCTTGTCTGATATTGCTGTTCTCTGAAATGGTTTTGTTCAGCAGAGAAATTCTGTGGCCTAGCTGTTACTGCAAGGTCAGCTGTCAGTTGACAGCTGAGGGGGCTACTTCTTTTCTTTCTCAAAGGCAATAATTGGATAAAAATAAAACCCTTGAGTCTGTGCATCACTGATTTCAGATGGGTCAATAAACTGATAATGTGCTGACAATACACATTTTTCATTTCTGAAGAGGCTTCTCACCCAAACTTCTGATTCATGTCCACAGCTGTGTCCTTCAAATCTTCAATTAGCTGTCCCACTGCACTTCCAAATCAGCATGTCCAAAAATGTTCTCAGGATCTATGCGGCAAACCTATTTCTCTTCCTGAATTATCTGTCTCTGCTATAGGTACCAATTTATGTTAAGCAAGAATCTCATGTCACATTCTTTACAAAAAATCATTCAACCTATCACATTATTCATCAGTTCAGCCAATTTCAATTCCTATGGACTTTGCCATCTATCATACCTTTTTAGAACTAATCCTTATTCCATGGTTCATGGATAGGAAAAATCAATATCGTCAAGATGTCAGGTCTTCCCAAACTGATCTACAGATTCAGTTCAATCCCAAACAAAATCTCAGCAAATTATTTGTGGGTATGAACAAACAGACTCTAAAGTTTATATGGAGAGGCAAAAGACTCAGGAGTCCACTCAGTACTGAAGGAGAATAATAGAGGACTGACAATACTCAGCTTCAAGACCCACCATAAAGGCAGCGTTCCACTTCAAGGTAGTGTGGCATTGGTCAAAGAACAAACAGATCATTGGAACAGAAGAGAAAGCCTAGAAATAGACCCACAAGTGTATACTCAATTCGTTTTGACAAATGAGCAAAGACAATACAATATAGCAAAGACACAAATGATGCTGGAACAACTAGACATTCCCATGCAAATATCATCTTCCTCCTCCTCCTCCTCCTCCTCCTCCTCCTCCTCATCTAAATACAGACCTACACCCTTCAATTAACTAAAAATGGATCTCATATCTAAATGTAAAATGCAAAATTATAAACTACCTAGAAGATAATATTGGAGAAAATCTAGATGACCTTAAATATGGCAATTACTCTTTAGATACAACAGCAATGCCTCGATCCATTAGAGAAATAATTAATAATCTGTACTTCATTAAAATTAAAAACTTGTGCTCTGCAAAAGATAATGTCATGAGAATGGAAAGGCAAGCCACAGACTGTGAGAAAATGTTTGCAAAAAATACATCTGATAAAGGACTATTATCTAAAATATACAGAACACTCTTAATATTCAACAGCAAGAAAACAACTCAATTACAAAATGGGGATGAGACCCAAACAGACACCTTACCAAAGGAGAGGAACATGACAAATAAGTATATGAAAAGATGCTTCACATCATGTGTTACCAGAGAAATGCAAATTAATTAAGACAACATTGAGATACTATTGCACATCTATCAGGATGGCCAAAATCTGGAACACTGAGAACACAAAATGCTAGCAAACACATTGTTGGTAAACATATAAAACAGAACAGCCACATGGGAAGACAATCTGACAATTTGTTATAAAACTAAATATACTTTTACCTTATGACCCAGCAATCATATACCATGGTATTTACCCAAACGAGTTGAAAACTTAAGGCCAGACAAAAATCTACATGTCATGAAATCTATGATGTTCATAGTAGCTTTAGTCACATTTGCTAAAACTTGGAAGCAACCAAAATATCCTTCAGTAAGTGAATGGATAAGTAAACTGTAATATATCCAGATAATGGAATGTTATTCATTGTTAAGAAGAAATGAGCTATTAGGGGCACATGGGTGGCTCAGTCAGTTGAACATCTGACTCTTGATTTCAGCTCAGGTCATGATCCCAGGGTCATGGAATTAAGCCTGTGTGGGGCTCTGGGCTGGGCATGGAGCCTGCTTAAGATTCTCTCTCTCCCTCTCTGTCTCTCTGTCTCTCTCTGTCTCTCTCTCTCTCTCAAATAAAAAAAAAATTAAAAAAAAGAAAAGAAAAGAAATGAGCTATCAAGTCATGGAAAGACAGAGAAACTTCAAGTCATCTTAGAAATGAAAGAATCAATCTGAAAAGGTTACATACTGTAGGATACATGACATTCTGGAAAAGGCAAAAAACTATGGAGACAATAAAAAGATCAGTGGTTGCCATAGGTTGAAGAAAGGGTTGGATAAATAGGCAGAGCACAGTGGATTTTTAGAGTAGTGAAAACACTCTACATGATGATATAATGATGAATACATGTTATTATACATTTGTCCAAACCCACACAATGTACACCAATAGTGAACGCTAATATAAACTGTGGACTTTGGATGAAAATGATGTATCAATATAGATTCATCAGTTGTTAAGAAATATACCACTCTGGTGACGAATGTGACTAATGGCGTAGGCTATGCATGTGTGAGGGAAGGAAAGATATTGGAAATCGCTATACCTTCCTTTCAATTTTATTGTGGACCTAAAACTGCTATTGATTATTTTAAATAATGCTTGAGAAAACTTTTTAACATCTACTTTCTCATCTACTAAGGGGAATTGTGGTGGCTATGAGCAGAGGTGACTTCGTGGGCACATGACCTGTGAAGGCTCATATAGCCCTGTGCTTGGAAAAGCGCATACTTGATTTAACCCTCTGTTGCTGCTATGTTGAAATTGTTAACAATATTTTTTATCCAGTTTTTAAATTTTGTACCGGTTTATACAAATTGTATAGCTATTTCTGGCTGTAAAAGTCGTTCTCATAGACCTCCAACCAGGGGACTCATAACTGACCAGGGGCCTCAGTCATTAGGCTCTGAAATCCACTGCCATGTTTTCTCTGAGGCCACGCCTCCTGGGGGGCTGCTTCCAGTCAGCACCAGAGCGGGGCAGGGATACTAAGCAACACATATTCCTGGGATAGAGAGGACTCCAATAACTGCTGGCTTTGGCTCTAGCATTCCCTGACAGTCTTGACAAAGCTACTTTAAAATCTGCAGCAGTCTAGATCACTTCCACCCAGCCTTCAATCCCCTTTCCCTCCAGTGTAGGTCAGACTAACACCAGAGTCTGAAGACTTCCCATCTTACTCTGGATCCCTCAGCATTTTCTCCCACACAGGCATTTCCATACAGGAAAACATGTTTGCACATTTGGTCCCCTTTTGGTGTCTGCTTTGTGGAGGATGTGGACTAACACTGGGGATATAAATATCACCTTCACAGATTTGTTCTTGGCATTATAATGGAGATAATACGTGAACCGATTAACACAGTGCCTTGCATATACAGAACATACATAAAAGTAGCTACTAATAATAATGGCAGTTGTAGTAATAGTCATTTTAACCCTTTCTTGATTGAGATCCATTCCTAGGATATTCCAATAAACTAGTCCTTCTGCCTTTTATCTTATTTTCCTCAGACTCATCCTCCATAACAACTTCCAGGGTGATCTGTTTGAATAGACCATTTACCCATGTTACTGAGTAGTTTAGAAGCCTTCAGTCATTATCACAGTTTATATATCGCATGAAATTGTAACAGGGAATTTGGATTATGCCTGATATTTTACCTGGGGAATAAAAAAAACAAACCCTATCAGTCCACAGTCTACAGTCCATGATCCTTAATGTGTCATAAAAGACACCTCTTTCTGACCATAAATCATTTTGGTCCCATTTCTTGCCACTCTCAAACTGTACTTAAGCAACACCACCACACTGCTCGTTCTTCTCAGCACATGCTTTCTCTAGACTCCCTAACTTTTCCTAAGGTTTAGCCCCTTGTCAAGTAAGTTCTAGTAAGCCTCTCAAGCCACAGCTCTATTAGTCAGCTTTTCTTAGTGGCCACAGTTGGGGCCTTCTCACACAACAAGCCTTCTGAGTAACATCGCCAGCACTGCAAGGAGAGTTTTCTATTGCTCTCTTCCTTAATATGCCCTATTTTTTGACAAGGGTTTCAGATCGTTGAGGTTATATGTTTAACATATCCATCATGTTTCTTTGTGTCTTCCTTGACTGTCAAGGAGTCCATTTCAAAGTGTGGGGGTTCAACATATCATTGTTAAAGGAAAGAGGGCACTAATGAATAAATCAAAATGCAAAGCTCTTTCTGGTGTCTTGAGTAGAAAGTTTTAGAATTCTTTGCCTCTTGCTTAAATGCCGATCTTAAGTAGAAAGTCACTTAGTTTTACATTTATCCAATTTTATACAAATACAAATTTTAATGAGTTTTGGTATAGTGAAGCATAAAATATTATAAAATTGTACTTTGAGAGAATACAAAATCAGAACACACTTAACCCTTAAAAAAAAAAAAAAACTTCCCACTTTTCCAATGACCCATATTTCTAAGCAATTTAATGTCATTGTATCTTTTGGGAATTTCAAAACTCTCGTTTTATGGTTGATTGAGTTCATCTCTTTCTATATGTATTTCTACCTTCATGTTTAATTTCTTGGCATGAACATGAATATGAAACAAAGCACCACCAGAACCTCAATTTTATTATTATTATTTTTTATAATGGCATTTTTCTTTTGAGACTAGGGGTAGTAGGGTAATGTTTTAACACTAATAATCAAAGTTCACAGGATAGCATGCACCTATGAAAATAAATATTTCTCAAAATAAAGTCAGTTCATACTAGTTTATTTTTTAGTCTTAACAGAAGTTACTGATAATCAAATATAACTATTTTTAATTCATATAAATATTTATTTCATAGTTATCATTCATTTTCACAGAAATATTCCTAGGAAGAGTTGCCAAATGACAAAAAAAAGTAAACATGAATTCTGATAAAATAAGAGACTATATCTAATATTTTCCAGACAAGTTGAAAAGTTTTGGACCCTAATTAATGTTCTTTAATAAAACAGCATCAATGTGGAGGAAATAATATTCTATAAGCTATTAATTTCAGGGCATACATAATGCCAATAACAATGATGATAAGATACTATAATATTTTCTAAGTTTAGTGTACCCCAATACTCCATTTTTTCTCTACCATTATTTGTTTTTCCATGAAAGATGTATTTGCACTGATGCATTAGTTTATATACAGCATTCAGTTCATCTTCTGATTAAAAGCACTTAGTTTGGAAGACGTTTTGGAGAGTGGAAATGTTAGTCTGGACCATACATTAGAAGGAATATAACTAATTCCTAAGGATCAAAAATATACCTTGTGTATATTATCTGATAGCAACTAGATAAATTACCTATAACCATACTAAAATTATTTTTGAAATTAGCCTCTTTTTCAGAGTGAGTTAATTCAAAATTACCTAAAATATAATTATGATTCATTTATCTGTGCCTTAATAAGAGGAGCAAAAATACTTTCCTGAATGGATGTCTATGCAAATTTTATATATTCCCTAAGCCCAAAATGACCTAAATATTAAGACTGAGAATTTGCCTGTTCTGAACTCTGATGCTATGCAATCATGCATATCATTTACAAAAACCAGAATATTCATGGCAGTTTTTAGATATATATTATATTCTGGAAATAAAATGTTGTTCATCTAAAGGATATTTTGAGTGACTAAGAAGGTTCTATTTCAGGGCAGTCATTTTTACACATAATATTATCAAATAAAACTATACTATAATTTTTTAGAGAGCAATACATATATAATATATACATACACATATAGAACTAGAGAGCTATAGCTTTGAAAAACTCTCCAGCCTCTAGCCAAGATCTAGCTAAAAACAAAACAAAACAGAAACCTTCAATTAGCTCTTATGGACCAACACTAAAATAAGAAGCGAAACCATTTTAATGTTACTACATTATTCAAGGTGTTCAACATAAACCTATCAATGTACATTTAAATTCCAATGTACATTGGAATGTATATTTCTGGGCCCAAGCCCCATTGGGCTTTGTGCTGACAGCTTGGGACCTCCTTGGGATTATCCCTCTCACCCTCTCTCTCTGTCCCTCCGCTGTTCATTCTGTCTCTCTCAAAATAAATAAACTTTTTTTTAAAAAGCCTATAAATCTTTGGCAAACTTACCATGCAGGTAGGTAAATACTGAACATTAAGCTTATGGACTTCCCATTAACTTCATAATCAAAGATATTTTATAAGCATAAAATGTTAGATACACTATATAAATAACATATATAAATTTATACACACACACACACACACACACACACACACACACACACACTCATACATAGCTAAACTAATTTTGCTTTGGATAATGACCATCTAAAGAATTCAAAAAACCCTCCTATTGATAAGAAACTAGAAAATCTGTAACAAGATTCAAAATACACATCTCAGGTTCCAATCTAGAAGTATGAAGAAAGCCAGAAACATGAAGTAATATTTGTAATGTATTTCTCCCAGGATTCTCTAACAGTTCAGAAACAGAACTGACAGAATAAGAATCAGAGGAGATTTTGAGAGATTGATAGCCCCAAGGGATTAGAGTGTAAGAGGAACAAAGTTGAGGTTCATGAGAAAAAAAATATGTTAATATCTTGGTCATCCTCCTAACCAGGCTTTGAGTTTAGACTCCTGCAAACACATTCAGACATGTTCATACAAGAAGTAACAGCTTTGAATAATTTCAATCTCTATAATTGGATTAAAGTTATCCAGTTTTGGGGAGGCTGGGTGGCTCAGTCAGTTAAGCTTCTGACTTCTGCTCAGGTCATTATCTCCTGGTTTGTGAATTCGAGCTCCACGTCAGTCTCTGTGCTGACAGCTCAGAGCCTGGAGCCTGCTTCAGATTCTGTGTCTCCCTCTCTCTCTGTCCCTCTCCTGCTTGCACTCTTTCTTTTTCTCAAAAGTAAATAACATTAAAATTTTTTTTTAAAAAAAGTTATCCAGCTTCATCAGAATAAAAAGTAAAACTTCTCTTGAGGGAGATAATGCCATTCTATACTCCCATGTATTCATAAAAATTGGCATTTAGTTAAAAAGAAAAGCATGTACATGTGGAAAAAAGGATAAGATTATACAGACATAAGAGAAATAACAGAGAATAGAAATGGATTCATTGAGAAGCCAAATAATGAAGCACTGAAATATAGATTTCGAAATAGCTATTCCTGCTATAAAAAGACAGTATTGTAATCTAGGTGCAGGAATGGAAACCAGACCATTCTGAAGAAAAATATAAATTCAAATTGGGGAAGTGAAAAATATAATAACAGAAATTAATGTTTCAATGAGTAGGTTTACCAGCCAACTAGAGACAGCTAAATGAAATTGTATGGAAGAACATAATCAGAATGAACTCAGAAAGACAAAAAAAAAAAAAAAAAAGATTTAAAAAATGTCAGAATGAGAAGAAGAGATGTAGGGGGTATACTGCAAGCATCTCAGGAAAGAACTGTAGTACCTGATGGAGAAGAATGAAGGGGCACATAAGCAATATTTGAAAAGATGTCTTCTAATTTTCCAAAATGGATACAGGAAATCAAAAAACAGAAAACCTTATGACAAATTTGAAGCTGAAAAATCTACCACTGTGAAATTTACAATCGATATCTGCCTTCTGGGCCCTCTTTGTTTAGACCCTTTCATGATGCAAATGCAATGCAAAACCCCAACCACTGTTTATGAGGTGGAATGGGGCTTTGCCATTAGACCATAAAGCAGGCAAAGACTGGTGGTGTCCTTTTCTGTGTATCTATTCAAGATATTTAAATTCAACGTGCTCAGTATTTTTCTTTGAGAAGACTTTTTTGGTCTTTTCTATTTATTTTGACTTTGAAAATTATCAAAATCAGTCCTATGGACCAACATGGCTCCAACTGACCATACAATCAGGAGCAATGAGAAATCTAACAGGAATCTTGAAAAAGAGGAGTCACTTGCTGCCTGTATTAGTTTTTTTGTTTGTTTTATTTTGTTTTGTTTAGTGCTGGGACAAATTTAACATCTGAAAACAATACACATTTATCACCTCAGTTTCTGTGGGTCAATCTGTTCCACTTTAACTGGATCCTCTGTTCTGAGGACTGTATAGGCTAAAATCAAGGTATCAGCCTGTTACGTTCTCATTTGGCACTAGGGAAAGATGGACTCCTAAAGTTGCTCAGGTTGGTGGAAGAATTCATTTCTGTGGCTGTAGGATCCAGGCCCCGGAAGGCTTGCTAGCTGTGAACCATGGATGCTCTCAGCTACTCAGAGCCACTCTCAGATCCTTGCCATGTGGACCCCTCCATCTCAGCAATGGAAAACTTCACTCTGTTGAACCCTTCTCATACCTCAAATCTTTTTTTTCTTTCTTTGACCAGCAAGGGGAAAATTCACTGCTTTTCAACAGTTCTTGTGAATTAGTTTGGCCGACCCAGATTGTCTTCCAAAATCAAGCGTGGCATATAACACAACCTAATCACAAGAATAATATCCCATCACGCAGCCCTGGAACTTTAAAAGGAAGTGTAGAATCTTGGGGGAAGATCTTAGAATTCCACCTACCACAGTCCAGAAATGGTTTTACTAATGCAATCCTTACACTTAATAGAATCCCAACCCAACTAAGAGATGCCTATTATTATGTTCCTGATGGCACTGAACAAAGCACCTAAAACAGTGACCTAGCATCCCACTTGAACCTCAACATTCACCACTCAGTATACAGAAAGTAACAAAGACCTAAGGGTAAGACGATCTGAAATCACTATATGGGGAACTAGCTTCTAGATATTAGTCTCATTTTCTCTTTCTTAGGTAACAGATGACACATGGCAAAAGTTCACAGGAGCAAAGGTAATGCTAGGTTGACTGAAAATATTAGGGTAAAAGAAAATAGAGAAAAGGATGTATGATCATATCATAATGACCTGAAAAGAAAAAAATTAAAAAACATTAAAAGTGGCACTAATTTATATTCACAGGCTTGGGAACACTAAGACATCAGCAGCATACGTCAAACATGGCTACCACACGGAACTTCACAACATGTAATGTGGGACTGACAGGCTGGCAGGACACAGCATCCCCTCCCTTTTCAAATATACGCCGAGTTAAAGGGTAGAACAGGGGGGAAAAAAAACAAGAAGACGAAAAAGATTCTAATACACACACATACACGAAAAACACATTTTCTTCAGAAGTCCATTATATCATAGTGCTTATAGCTATAACTCCCATAAAATATATTTTGAGACACATATTTCTTTCTGACTTTACCCCAGCTTTCTATCATTGGGTACATTTCTGAGGCAGAGGTGTGGTATACACCCTGTAGCCTAATATTGTTTAAATCCAATAACGTTAAACATTCTCTCTATCTAGAAATTATTGCTGGCTTTTATGTAAATTATACTAAGCCATATTTTAGCTTAAATAAGTGCTTCTCATTTTTAAAATATATCACGTTTGAGTTTTCCCACTCAATCTTTATTGCATGAGCGCGTGGACGACTAAAACCACTGCCTTTGGTGACTTGGAATATAAACTAATATGTAGGCTTCTTGCAAAACAGCAGCATGCCACTCAATTTTGATTCATAAACATGTTCAACGTCATGATATTAAGAATTGGAAATTCATGGTTAAGGTTGATCAAAAAATTATTTTCATACATTAGGATTTAGAAACAGAATCAACTTTCTGTGACATCTAGACTTTCTAAATTTGATTATCATTTTTTTGCAGCATGGTATGTGGGCTAAGCTTTCATCTGATTTATTGTACATCAGATCCAATAAACAATATACTGATATCATTTGTCTCATTCTATGAAACCAAACATTGCACTGCACAGAATCTGCACATAAGAATAGTTTATTACAGTGACTAACTGAAATCTGTTTTAATAGAATCAAAAACGACACTTGGTATGTGTTGGGTGGCACCAATTCCAATACTTTAGAGAAATTTGCTTTAGTAGTTTGATTGGGGGGGGGGGAATCCATCAAACACAAGAAAAATAATTTCACCAATTTCCTAATTATTTCAATTGCAATCTTTGAAGCTAGATTTCAAACAGCACAATCATCAGATGTTTTATGCATGGCTATTGAATGTTACGAGGTACACTGGAATAGCTAATCATAAAAGTTAAAGATGTTTTATGGCAAAGCCAGTACACATGAAGACATATAAATCACAAAATATTTTATGTGAGGATTATGAAAGCACCCAATAAATTATCACAGTAGTTTATGAGAAACCAAAAGACCCCTGAAAAGATTCTATTGCTCAGGAGTAGCAATACATGCATTTTGTAAAACAAATCACAAAAGATCAAACGAAAAATAATGTACAAAAAAATAACTTCAGGAACAAGACAGACAAGAGCTTAATTGCTTTTTGATTCTTTTGTCTTTGGTATCCTTGACAAAGCCCAGAATTGCCTCAAGATAAAAAAAATATTATATAAAAGAAAATGAATCCCAGGTCAAGGCTAAAACTTTTCAGAGAAGAGATATGGTAACACACACGAAAAAATATATATTTATGTCAGGAAAATCTAAAAGATAAAATGTGAAATAGCCATAAAATAATTATTTCTAAACCCCTAAACTACCCTAAAATTCACTCAAAACCAACACTGAAATATCAAACATTTTAAGTATAAACATTTAAAAAACATAGTTTTGAATTTTGAAGATTAATAGTCTTAAAGATGTTATGCATTATTTAATCTTAGTTATGAATTCTATTTACATTAGGCTGATTATTTCTCTATAGAGAAATTTTATTTGGCTTAATTGCCCAAGTAAGAAAGACAATGACTATTCTTTTAGATCAACTATTTCATTTAAAAACATTTTAAAAATGGTCAGTACATTTTTTTTTAAGTAGGCTCCACACCCACCATAGAGCCCAACATGGGGCTTAAAGTCACTACCATGAGATCATGACCAGAGTTGAGATCAAGATTCAGACATTTAACCAACTGAGCCACCCTGGCACCCCTAAAAATTGTCAGTACTTTTAAAACATCATTTAATAAATGGCCCCTTAACTGATTCAAAGTAATGCTCAACAAATGATATCATTTTTAAATTGCCTAACTTTAGAGGATCTGGCCTACTGCATATAGTATGGCATAGGCATAAAATTAACTTACTAGCCACCATAATCCTCCGAGGAAGAGAAGCTAAGCAATATCCAAAGTTCTAGGATAAAAGGGTGTTTGTAAACACCTAAATGAGATTGACATTTTCAAAGTTTCAAAGAGTATTCTGGTATGTAGAATGGTCCTAGCTGAAACAAAGAGGTTTGTAGTCTATCATAATTATATTTGTGGAACTCCAGAGCACCCCGCTTTTTGTTTGTGTATTTGAAATGACAACAGTCTAGAATTTCAATAAAGAGCCATAGATTTTTAAATAACTCTAAATTTCCTGTCAGTCAATATGTATGATCCACAGTTAATTGAGAGGGTACAAAGATTTAATGTTGTTCATAAAATGGTATGAAATGAGTATCAGATCAATAACCTACATGGCATCCTTGATTATACACTTCCTGACTTTCTTGTTCATCTCTCTTCATAAAAGGGAAACTTTACTTACAATTCACTTCCACCTCATTACAGTAAAGAGCACAATTATCACCTTTTAATTATATATTCATTAATGAGGCAAAAGGGTCCGGCAATCACCACACCACAACCCTGACACCTCTCGTTCCCTTTTTAAAGTCAGAGTCCTACGGCATTTGCCAGTATTTTCTTGAATTACTTTAAAACTGCAAAACAGAAACACCTGTATCACTCCTTATTATATGTTTTATAAAATTTTGATGAATTAGAATATATTGTGAGTACTTCTAATTGACAAAAACTCATGAAAAGAAGTCTGTGTTAAAAAATAGTAATATGAATGACTCCCACTACAGATTTGAAGAGAAAAAAAAAATGCTGCATAAAACCAGAGCCTACTTCACTCCTAGAATTAACTGGTTTTATGATGTTATAATGTTCAGCTCTAGACTTTTGTTACAAAAAAAAAATAAGAAGAAGGATTGCCTCAAGAAAGAATTACATCTTACAGCAGCAGTAATGTGGGATATAACAATCAGGTCCCTGTTGCAAATACAGTGTGACAATATATTAGCATCTAACTGCATTCAAGGATCTCATTCAGATTACGAATTGAAGAGTTAATTTTTTTAATGTTAATGTATTTATTTATTTTGAGAGAGAGAGAGAGAGAGAGAGAGAAAGAGAGAGAGAGAGAGAGAAAAAGAGAGAGAGAGAGAGAGAGAGAGAGAGAGCGCGGGTGAGGGGCAGACAGAAAGGAAGGCACAGAATCCGAAGCAGGCTTCAGGCTCCAAGCTGTCAGCACAGAGCTGGACACGGGGCTCAAACTCATGAGCCATGAGATCATGACCTGAGTCAAAGTAGGATGCTTAACCAACTGAGCCACCCAGGCGGCTCCCCCCACAACTTTTTAAAAATTTTTTAATGTTTATTTATTTTTGAGACTGAGAGAGAGAGAGAGAGAGAGAGAGACATGAAATGAGAGTTCTTTGAAAGCAGAAGAAATCGAATCATTTTTTCCCCCACAAATATTTGTTGTATGTTGCCTATTTGCCAGGCTCTTTTCTAAGCACTCGGTTTACTAGTTGATATTAGTGAACAACACAAAGATTTCTACCCTGCTGTAACTTACAGGATAAAGCAGAAGACAAAAATAAATGCTAGGAAAAAATATCTATCCTATCATACAGTAATAAATGCTAAGGAAGGAAAATGCCCACAACAAATAAAAAATAACAAACAAGAATGACTATATACATGAGACGTGTGAGACCATTACTATTTTGCTTGAAAAAGAGAGTAAATATAAAGGGAGGAAAAAGTACTGTGTTTTAAAGTGCTTTCATATCACAATCTTAGTGTATTTTGATTACTTCCATTATTTGGAAATGAGTGTTTAGTCATGGTTGAAAGAGTACATAAGACTTTTACTTTAAGGATAAATAGAATTTTAAGAGGAGAATGAGAGGAAATGAGGGCATTCTAATAGAACAATAGCAAAAAGTAACAGTTCAAAGTGTATTCGAGGAATAGTGAAGGTAAACTTACTTATGAAATGCAGTCTGTACACACAATGGAAGCAAGCCTGGAATGGTATGCTAGATTAATGGATTGCTTAATTGAATTTGGAAACAAAGAAATAAATATAGAACTAAAACCCAAGTGTCAATATAAAATCTCATTGTTAAAAATTTATGTAATATTATTCATCCACTCATTCACTGAAAAGATATCTATTTAATGCCTACCACTTGTGAGGATCTGGGTTGTGCATACTATAAAGGTGAAGGAGACATCCTCTCGGATTTATAGTGCACATAACTTAGACACTATGACCCTTATTTAAACAAACAAACAAAAAAAACACGATAACTAATACACACAGTGGACTTATTAGGAAACAACACAGGACTGTATATGGATAACCATAGAGTTGGATACCAGCAGGTGAACATCACAGTCCCTGCCTGTAACCATTCTACATATTTTCTCCAAGTGTGGCATTCTTACCAAAAATGTCTAACACTTCCATGTATTTAGATAATGAAATGACTACTTCCTTATCTTTACTTAAATTATCTTTCTAGGGGCACCTGGGTGGCTCAGTCGGTTAAGTGTCCAACTTCAGCTCAGGTCATGATCTCACCGCTCATGTGTTCAAGCCCCGTGTCCAGCTCTGTGCTTAGAGCTCGGAGCTTGGAGCCTGCTTTGGATTCTGTGTCTCCCTCTCTCTCTGCCCCTCCCCTGCTTTCTCTTTCTCTCAATCTCTCTCTCTCTCTCTCTCTTTCCTTCAAAAATAAACATTAAAAGTTAAAAAAAAAAATTACCTTTCTAGCCTGAGAACTGCTCAATCATTTCTTGAGGCCCTCTGGCTTGTGCATCATTTGCCTTTTTTTCTGGCTACAGAAGCATTTTGCCGGCTACAGGTGATGGGTCTTTTTCAGTGTTTTACTCAATGTCCATTTATTATGATTAAAAAACATTAATCTTGCTTCAATAAAATGAAGAGGTCCTCCTTCCTAATGCTTCTCCCTTTTGAATTCTTTAATATGCTTAACTATTTATATTACACATATCAACCTGAACTAAATATGAATCAGTTTCATTTTCTCCTTTCTATGGGAGAGGTACTGATCACCTTCCAATAATCCTGCATCAATGACGTCTTCTGGTCTAACACTTCAAGCTGTCCCTCTGGCTGCTCAAATGAGAATTTAAAACAATCTGCTTGTGACTGCCTGCAGCTACTTTCCCTTACTTATGAGTTGGTTATATAGGCCCAGATATGGTAGGTAAAAGATACTTTTATTCAGATCAATTTTCCTGAAGAAAGCTGCCACAAATTTACTCATCTTTTGAGCTAACTCATCATTTATATCTTATATAAAACATTAACACCGATTTGGGGCATCAAAAGAAAGTATTTGACATTGAGTAATAAAAACAAATAATTTATAAACAACAAAAGGATGTTATATATCCTTCCTTTAAATAGTAGAGGCAGCTTTCAAAATTCAAGTAAAGTATACAGGAAATAGAAGTAATCAAAGAAGTCATCTCTGTGTTATGTGCTTGTTATACTTCACTGGTTTAAATCAAAGAACAGACATTTAAAATTGAGAAAGTGTACTTTATTTATATTTCCCCCGTTATTATTACATAGGCTTAGAACAAAAATATTCTTCAAGGCATTGTAAAGCCATTTGGTATTTTCAAATGTTAAACACAAATTCTACCCATTTTGAACAAGTAAATTCTCTTTATATAACATTAATTTTATTCTAGTACCTGATAAAATGATTAATTTATGATCTGAAATCTTATATTATGAAACCATTGCTTCCAAAAATCAGCACTCTGTCAGATGTAAAACAAAGTTGAGTAGGGAGGGAAGGCCCCTCAACTGGCATTATAGAATTTTAAAGAATTTCCAGACGAAGGAAAACAGCACAGTCTTCAAACTCCAATAATGGCAATCTGCATAATAGCAGCTAGTTTGTCTTTTCAAGTTATAAAAAATACAATTAATCATGTTAGACATCAGAAAGCAAATCTGAGACTGCTTTTGATGATCTATCCTTGTATGGAAAAAAAAAAAGAAATTGTTGTGTGTTACCCCGTTGATTAATTCAGGCTCTAATTTTTCCTATATGTTTTGTGCATGCAAAATTTCTTTGGGGGCTGATGGACTTCAAACAAGGGCTCTAATATATAAGAATGCTATCCTTGTTCAAAAACTATTGGTGCCATAGACACAAACATGTAAATGTATTTTAAAATCCTAAAGGAAATAATCTATTTCACTAACATTTATATTAGATCGGTTTACATTGATTCAACATAATCTGTTTGGTATACCTGGCTGTCTAGTTGTAGACAGTTTGTATCACAAACTTCATCAAGTTCATTTACAACATGGTACCTGAGACCATCGCCTAATATTTTTTGTTATCAATGCACTATAAAGATAATACTAGGTACCTAAAGTTTAAGTACCAGTACCGACTCTTGGTTTCAGCTCAGGTCATTATCTTATGGTTTCTGAGTTTGAGCCCTGAATCAGGCTCTGTGCCAACAATGTGGAGTCTGCTTGGGATTTCTCTCTCTCCCTCCCTCTCTCTCTCTGCCCCTCCCCACTCATTTGTACTAGTTTCCTCCCTCTCCCTCCCTCCCTCTCTCAAAATAAATAAATAAACTATAAAAAAAAGAAAGATACCTAATCAAACTGAGTCACTTGTCCCTTCTATATGCTTATATACTATATGAATTCCTCTTATCATTACCTTTAACAATATTGTAATTAACTGTGATTGCCTGCCTTTTCCATCAGATAACAAAAAAAGTTGAGTGCCATACCATATTTTTCTTTGACATGGTTAAAGCCTCAACTTCATTGGTCCTTCTTTAGAATTCTCCTGCCTTCCTTGATTAGGATGCATAGCTGTTAATCACTCTAAGAGCAGCCTATACATTTTTTAAGTACATATTGCAATTAAATATTGACTTGTTTTGTGTATGGTCTATCATTTTATGCTCCATGAGATCAGAATTGTATTTATGTTCTTCAATACTTTATTCTCAGCACCTACCACAATGCCTGGAATAGTTAATGCTCAACAAATATCTGTGTCATCAGTCATTATACACTCAATAAATGCTAACTAATTCTGTTAAGGACTTTCAAGCTTTTCCCCCTACATTAAGCCCTTTATTCCAATAAAATCATATGTATCATTACAAATTATATTTACAAAAATGAAATATGTATGTATATACACACATACACGTGTATTTTGTATATGTTATGTTTGAATATAAAATAAATGTCAATAAGAATAAGACAAAGAACCCAATTAAAAAATACCTGAAGAGATATTTCACTAAGAAGATATTCAAATGGCCAATAATCATATAAACATATGAAAATGTGCTATCAGGGAAAAGCAAAATGAAACGATCATGAAGGAATGAGCAGCTAAAGTAAAATAGAATGGGTTTAAAAATAAAATAACCTCCCAAATTAAGTATTAGTGGAAACATTGGGCAACTGTAACTTTCATACAGCACTAAATAGAATATTATACAAAATTTTGGACAACTACTTATAAGTTTCTAATTAAATATATATTTAATAACCCAGTGATTCCATTTTTCTCTATATATGTATCCAAGATAATAAATGCATAAATCAGTAAAAGACCTCCAAGAGAATGTTCATAGCACCATATTTAAACAGTCAAAAGCTGAAAACAAACTACCTATTCACAGGCAAATTAACAAAATGCAGCACAGTCACACAATGGAAAACCACTCAGCTCTTAAACCATCCCTGCCCCTCCTTGCCTGGTAACTGCTTATCTCCTGGATTGGGACTGACACTGATGTAACCAGATAGCCTCTCCCCCAGACCTGCACAGCCACCGGTCCCAGGCACCAACAGATAACTGTCCTGAGGTTTTATATGCTGGTCTATTTTTTTTCCTCTTTTTCTTCTCTTTGGAATCAGGCTCTTAGTTTCTTATTTGATTTTTGGTCATTCTTAACTATATATATAATATAATTATATATATAATTATTTCTTTTCTCTGTTCTAGTTGGTTGTTTAATCAGGCATTTTTACTCTACTCTCTTTCTCTCTCTGGATAACCTTACAGTTTATTTAATTCTCTGCCTGTTTTGTTTTGTTTTGTTTTATTTTGTTTTTTCCTCCCTCTTTCATTTCTATATTTGTATGGGATAGATACTTTTTTTCCTTCTTTCCAGGGTTACATCAATGAAAAAAAAAAAATCAAAGCACACCTGGTGGAAGGTCCAAACAATCCACCACTACAAGCAGTGGGACAGAAGAGCCAAAGAAGCAACAAGAGTGCATGCAACAAACTCCAAAAATACTTCCTGAAGTTCCAGGCCCTAGACAGTGTATGACCACTTTTTAATATAGTAGTTCTCATAGGTGCGGGACATATAACAAACTATTAAAACATGTAAGAGACAAAAACCTGGCCAAAATGATAAATGGAATAATTCTCAAAAGATATTCCAGGAAGAAGTGACAGCCAGAGAATTGCTCAAAAGAGATATAAACAATATGTCTAAATAAGAATTTAGAATAATAGTTATAAGATTGACAGCTGGGCTTGAAAAAGCATAGAAGACAGCAGAGAATCTATGGCTGCAGAGATCAAAGACTTAAGAAATAATCACGATGAATTAAGAAATGTTGTAAATGATGGGGTGCCTGGGTGGCTCAGTCGGTTGAGTGTCCGACTTCAGCTCAGGTCATGATCTCACAGTCTGTGAGTTTGAGCCCCACATCATGCTCTGTGCTGACAGCTCAGAGCCTGGAGCCTGCTTCAGATTCTGTGTCTTCCTCTCTCTCTGCCACTCCCCTACTCATGCTCTGTCTTTCTCCATCTCAAAATAAATAAACATTAAAAAAAATTTAATGTTGTAAATGAGATGCAAAATAAACTAGATGCAGTGACAGCAAGGATGGGAGAAGCAGAGGAGAGAACAGGTGAAATAGAAGATAAAATTATGGAAAATGATGAAACTAAGAAAAGGTGAGAAAGGAAACTAGACCATGAGGGGAGATTTAGACACCTAAGTGATTCAATGAAAAGAAATAATATCCATATCATAGCAGTTCCTGAAGAAGAAAAAGAGAGAGAAAGGGGCAGAAAGTTTATTTGAACAGATTATAACTGAGAACTTCCTTAATCTGGAGAAAGAAACAAATATCCAAGTCCAGGAGGCACAGATAACTTCCCATAAAATCAACAAAAACAGTTCAACACCACAGCATATCATAGTGAAGCTGGCAAAATACAAAAATAAAGACAGAATTCTGAAAGCAGCTAGGCACAATGGGCCTTAACCTACAAAGAAAGACACATAAGGGTAGTAGTAGACCTGTTCGTTGAAACTTGGCTGGCCAGAAGGAAGTGGCAGGAAATAGTCAATGTGCTGAATAGGAAAAATATGCAGCCAAGAATCCTTTATCCTGCAAGGTTGTCATTCAGAATAGAGGGAGAGATAAAGGCTTTCCCAGACAAAAACTAAGAGTTCATGACCACTAACCAGCCCTGCAGGAGGTGCTAAGTGGGACTCTGTGAGTAGAAAGCAGCAAAGTCTACAAAGGACCAGAGACATCACCACCAGCATGAAAACTACAGGTAACACAATGACACTAAATCCATATCTATCAATAATCACTCTGAAAGTAAATGGACTAAATGCCCCAATCAAAATACATAGGGTATCAGAATGGATTAAAAAAACAAAAACAAAAACCAAAACCAAGACCCATTTATATGCTGCCTATAACAGACTCATTTTAGACCTCTGGACACCTGCAACTTGAAAGTGAGGGGATAGAGAACCATCTATCATGCTATCTATCAAGGAGAGCTAACAATTGTAAATGTTTATGTTCCCCATGTGAAAGCACCCAAATATATAAATAATTAATCTCAAACATAAATAAATGTACAGATAACAATACTGTGATTGCAGGGGACTTTAATACTCCACTTACAATGATGGACAGATCATCTAGGCAGAAAATCAATAAGGAAACAATGGCTCTGAGTGACACATTGGACCAGATGGATTTAACAGATATATTTAGAAATTTTCATCCCAAAGAAGCAGAATACATATTCTTCTTGAGGGCACATGGAACATTCTCCAAAATAGATCACATACTAGGTCACAAAACAGCCCTCAACAGGTATAAAAGGATTGAGATCATACCATGAGTATTTTCATATCACAATGCTATGAAACTTGAAATCAACCCCAAGAAAAAAATTGGAAAGCCCCCAAATGTATTTGGAGGTTAAAAAACATCTTACTAAAGAATGAATGGGACAACCAGGAAATTAAAGAAAAATTTAAAAATATAGGGAAGCAAATGAAAATGAAAACACCACAGTCCAAACCCTTTGGGATGCAGCAAAGGCAATCCTATGGGAAAAATACATTGCAATCCAGATCTATCTCAAGAAGCAAGAAAGCTCCCAAGTACAGAACCTAACCGCACACCTAAAGGAACTAAAATACAGCAGCTAAGAAAGCCCAAAGCCAGCATAAGAAGAGAAATAATTATGATTAGAGAAAAAATAAACAATAGAGAATTTAAAAAACCAGTAGAACAGATCAATGAATCTAACAGCTGGTTTTTTGAAAGAACAAACAAAATTAATAAACCCCTAACCATATTTCTCAAAAAGAAAAGAGAGGGTACCCAAATAGATAAAATCACAAATGAAAGAGAACACAACCAACACCACAGAAATACAAATAATTATTAGAGAATACTATGAAAAATTATATGCCAACAAACTGACAATCTGGAAGAAATGGACAAATTCCTAGACATCCACACACTACCAAAACTCAAATGGGAAGAAACAGAAAATTTGAACAGACCCATAACCAGCAAAGAAATTGAATCAGTTATCAAAAATGTCCCAACATATAAGAGTCCTGGGCCAGATGGCTTCTTAGGGGAATTCTACAAGACATTTAAAGCAGAGATAATACCTATTCTTCTCAAGCTGTTCCAAAAATTAGAAATGAAAGGAAAGCTTCCAGACTCATTCTTTGGAGCCAGCATTACATTGATTCCCAAACCAGATAAAGACCCCACTAAAAAGGAGAATTACTGGCCAATATCTCTGACGAACATGGATGCAAAAATTCTCAACAAGATACTAGCAAATAGAATTCAACAGTATATTAAAAGAATTATTCACCATGGTCAACTGGGATTCCTTCCTGGGCTGCAGGGCTGGTTCAATATTTGCAAATCAATCCACATGATACATCACACTACTAGAAGAAAGAATAAGAAACATATGATCCTGTCAATAGATACAGAAAAAGCATTTGACAAAATACAGCATCCTTTCTAAAAACCCTCAAGAAAGTCAGGAAAGAAGAAACATACCTCAACATCATAAAAGCCATATATGAAAGGTCCACAGTTAATATCATCCTCAAAGGGGAAAAACTGAGGGCTTCCTCCCTGAGATCAGGAACCCAACAGGGATGCCCACTCTCACCAATGTTGTTTAACATAGTGTGAGAAGTCCTAGCCTCAGCAATCAGACAACAAGATGAAATAAAAGGCATCCAAACTGGCAAAGAAAAAGTCAAACTTTCACTTTTCACAGATGACATGATAGTCTAAATAGAAAACCCAAAAGACCCCACCAAAAAGCTACTAAAACTGATACATGAATTCAGCAAAGTAGCAGGATACAAAATCAATGTACAGAAATCAGTTGCATTTCTATACACCAATAATGAAGCAGCAGAAAGAGATCTCAAGGAATTGATCCCATTTACAATTGCACCAACAACCTAAAATACCGAAGAATAAACCTAACCAAAAAGGTAAAATATCTGTATGCTGAAAACTATAGAAAGCTCATGAAAGAAATTGAAGATGACACAAAGAAATGGAAAAACATTTGATGCTCATGGATTGGAAGAATATTGCTCAAATGTCAATACTACCCAAAGCAATCTACACATTCAATGCAATCCCAATCAAAATAGCACCAGTATTCTTCACAGAGCTAGAAAAAACAATCCTAAAATTTGTATGGAACCAGAAAAGACCTTGGATAGAGAGAGTAATTTTGAAAAAGAAAACCAAAACTGGAGGCATCACAATCCTGGACTTTTTAGCCTGGATTATGAAGCTGTAATAATCAAGACAGTATGGTATTGGCACAGAAACAGACACATAGACTAATGGAATAGAACAGGGAACCCATAAATGGACTCAGAAATATATGGCCAACTAATATTTGACAAAACAGGAAAGAGTATCTGATGGAAAAAAGACAGTCTCTTTAGCAAATGGTGCTGGGAGAAGTGGATAGCAACATGCAGAAGAATGAAATTGGACCACTTTCTTACACCATACACAAAAATAAATTCAAAATGGATGAAAATACCTAAATATGAGACAAGAAACCATCAAAATCCTACAGAAGAAAACAGTCAACAACCTCTTGGACCTCAGCTGCAGCAACTTCTTACTTGACATGTCTCCAGAGGCAAGGGAAACAAAAGCAAAAATGAACTACTGGGACCTCATCAAGATAAAAACTTCTGCACTGCAAAGGAAACAATCAACAAAACTCAAAGGCAACAAACTCAAAGGCAACTGATGGAATGGGAGAAGACATTTGCAAATGATGTATCAGATAAAGGGTTAGTATCCAAAACCTATGAAGAACTTACCAAACTCAACAACTGAAAAACAAATAATCCAGTGAAGAAATGGATAGAAGACATGAATAGACACTTTTCCAATGAAGACATCCAGATGGCACTCAACATCATTCATCATCAGAGAAAAACAAATCAAAACCAAAACGAGATACCACCTCACACTGTTCAGAGTGACTAAAATTAACAACTCAGGAAACAACAGATGTTGACGAGGATGTGGAGAAATGGGAACCCTCTTGCACTGTTGCTGGGAATGCAAACTGGTACAGCCACTCTGGAGAACAGTGTGGAGGTTCCTCAAAAAATTAAAAATATAATTACTCTATGACTCTGCAATAGCACTTCTTGGAAATTTTCCAAAGGATACAGAAGTGCTGATTCATAGGGACACATGTACTGCAATGTTTATAGCAGTGCTATCAACGATAGCCAAATCATGGACAAGAGCCCAAATGTCCATCAACTGATGAATGGATAAAGAAGATGTGATATATTTATACAATGGAATACTACACAGTGATGGAAAAGAATGGAATCTTGCCATTTGGAAGAACATGGATGGATCTGGAGGATATTATGCTAAGTGAAGTAAGTCAGTCAGAGAAAGAGAGATATCATATGATTACACTCATATGTGGAATCTGAGAAACTTAACAGAAGACCATAGGGGACAGGAAGGAAAAATAAACAGAGAGGGAGGCAAATCATAAGAAACTCTTAAATACAGAGAAGAAACTAAGGGTTGGTGGGGATTGGGGATTGGGGATTGGGGATTGGGGATTGGGGATTGGGGATTGGGGAGGTGGGGGAGGTGAGTGATTGGCATTGAGGAGGGCACATGTTGGGATGAGCACTGGGTGTTGCATGTAAGTGATTAATCATTGGAATCTACTCCTGAAGCCAAAACTACACTGTATGCTAACTTGACAATAAATTTAAAAATAAATAAATACATAATCTAAAAAAAGGAGTTTCTATAGACTTTCATTGTGCATGAAAGACATGCATACCATAAATATTCTGCATCTTGCTCTGGATAATAGTTACCATGATGATATCTACGTTAAAGAAAAACTGGTGCATATAGGTAACATTTTTAAAGCACATGGGTGTCTTACTCTTTCAAAAGGAAAAATAATAGGGAAAGCCTATGAAGGGTAAAATGATGGCATTTTCCCTAACAGATATGAAGACTTCTGTTAATGGCTAAGTTATCGATACAAGAAAAAATAAATCAATATAACACATGAGAGAACAGAACAATCAACTTGTTCATGGATGAATACTTGGCCAATGAAAGAGATGGTATTTCATATCACCGAGGGAAGTATGTAATTTTCAACTGGTGGTGCTGACACCATTGATTCTCTGCAGAAGGAAGAAAGGGAGGGAGGGAGGACGGATTCCTGCCTTAGATTCTCCACAAAAATTAGTATCCAGTAGAAAATAAACTTAAAGCAAAACCTTTAAAAGTTTTAGAATAAAACATGGAAGAATATATTCCTCATATTAAAATACGTCATTTTTATAGTGCTCACTTGATCAAGCACTGTGCACCAAGCACTTTTGCAATCTTGACATCAACTCTATGAACTAGAGACTACTACATCCTCATTTTATAAATGAGTAAACTGGGCCTCAAGGATGCATTAGTTTTCCACTGATGAATAATCACAAGCCTGCAATCTGAAAACATCACAAACATATTATCTCATGAGTCTCTGGGTCCGTAACGATGCACACTTTGGCTGGAATGTCTGCTCCAGGACTCAAAAGGCTGAAATCAGGGTGTTGGTTGGCTGTGTACTCATCTGGAGGCTCCACCAGAAAGATTCCCTTCCTAGTGGTTGGCAGAAATAATCTCCTTGGGGGCATATGACTGAAGTCCCCATTGTCTTGCTAGCAGGTGACCAGGGACCGCTTTCAGGTCCTTCCCACATGAGCCTCTCTCTCTCACATTTATAGTCTATCTGACATAAGGACTTCTCCTTAGGCATAAGCCCTTATACACTTCATTCCCTCTAACTTCAGGAAGGATCAGTCCCTTCTAAAGACTAAGCTGCTTAAGTCAGTCCCATTGCAAAAATCTCCCTTTTGACTAATAGTCAACTGTTAAGTTCCTATCTCAGGTATGATATCCCATCATATCCACAAGTTCTGCAACCATCAGAAAAAAACGGGGTGGGGGGGAATTTTAGAATTCCACTTACCACACAGGATTTAAGTAATTTGCCTGAGATTACTCCAGCTAGTGTAGAAGGGAGTGAAGATTCAAATCCAGTATAAATGGCTTAGAACCATGTTCTCAATCACTGCACTGTTACTTACACAGTAATGCCTTTTTATGAAAACAAAAACAGGCAAATAATGGAAAATAGTAATACATTTTACTATTTTAAAAATTGAAAAGTCTGCCCCACAAAAGATGTATTAGAGTCAAAAGACAAGCTACAAACTGGAAAACATATCTGCAACTATAAAAATGAGAGATAAGAGAGAAAAAGGTAGGGAAGGAGGAAGAAGATAGATTTTATTCACTTGTGTGTATAACTATATAAGAAATCCATAAGAAAAAAATAGAAACTTTATTTGCAGCAAATAAGGAGACCACAGGGAATAACTTTTGAAACTATGACTCCCTGAGTAGGGGTGAATGGATTCCTTTTATTTAGAATTAGATGAATATTTAGATAGGGGAGCCCTGTCACTGTATGTACAGGTGACCATAAGATGTGACTTAAGGAAACACACCTATACATACATTGTACGTAAATGAGGCTTGTGCTCCTCCTGGAGCAGAGATTTTAGTATTATAATGAGGTAAAGGTAAGTCATTCTAGAGGTCACTCCATGGTCCATCTGCTCAAGCATGAGTTGGGGGTTAAGTTCAAACTGGTCTAGGTGTCCTGGGCAGTCATTATTGCTTGAGGAGTAGTTTGGTTTCCATCAGAGGATGTTATGCCCATGGGTCTTTTGCCTTAGTTAGAGATAAGGTGGAATGAACAGCTTGAGGAGAAATATGGGACAAAGGTCAATGTGTACAAGCAGGTGGGCAGTAAAGGTCATATCTTGGGTTGTTATTGACACCACTGGTAACTTTTTTTTTTTTTACCTTTTATAATAAATACATTTTATAATAAAATATGTATATACAATTTACATTTACATATATGTGTGTTTATGTCTTTCTAAGGTGAAATTTAAAATTTGCTGTTTTGCCTCTTTATATTGAAAAATACTTAAAAGATTATATAAGAATCAAGCTATATTAACTGATAATATTAACCAAAGAAAGACAAGCCATACTTATATTGAGACTATCCTATTTCATTAAAAATGATTTTCTAAAATTTGTACTGAAGCTTAGCATTGGAATGAAAAATTCTAAAGTTTTAGGCGAAACTTCATTACCACAATCATAATTATCACTTCAGTGGTTGGGAATTAATAAAATGATGCATTATGCTAGATTTCAGATATTTAATATCTTGTTACTAAAATAACATTTGGTGTATAATCATTACCTTCAATGGATTTTCTATGATATGAAGAAGATACAAGGTTGCTCATTACTAAATTGAAATGGTTTTGAGCATTCTCCTTAGCTCAAAAATCTAGATCAAAAACTCTAAGTGACTATCCCTGAGTCATCACATATTTCTGATGAATATTATGTACTTTCTCTCTTTTAAAACCCTTCATATGCTTGTTTCTTTCATAATCATTTATCATTAAATATGTATAACTGACCTCAGCAAAAATTTCAACTTTCTTCTTATTTCAACCTCTAAAACCTATTCTATATGGAGACTGCATAAATATATTTCATTATTTTGTAATATTTGTGTACACTTTCAATAATTATTTTTATAATGCCTTAAATATAAGTACATTACATTGTCAAGGTATATTTTTATTAAATTTCAAAGTGAGAATTTTTTCAACTTTATATGTAAGATACTACTAACACAAAGAAAAGGAAAACAAGGCTGCTAGTAGATGATACAGTTTTAGGAAAGATGACTACATCAACCAGCAATGAAAATGTCTCCAGAAGATTTAACAAAGTACACTGAAGTAACAAAAGCCAGTCGGTCTAGTAGTCAATTTGTGCAAAGTTTTTTCAATCTCACATATAGAATAACAAGACTTTACATTAAGAGAATCCCTTGGGGCAACTAGGTGGCTCAGTTGGTTGAGTGTCCAACTCTTGATTTCAGCACAAGTCATGATCCCAGGGTCATAAGATGGGGGCTCTCTGCTGGGCATGGAGCACGAGAGAGAGAGAGAGAGAGAGAGAGAGAGAGAGAGAGAGAGAGAGAGAGAGAGAGAACACCCCTTGAGTTTTCTGTTACTCCACTATACATTTAACTCTAGAAAGTAAAATAAGAAATATGATAGGTGTAGGAATTTTTAAAAACTTGCAAATACCTATTTTCTATTCACTTTCAAAGAGCAAAGAGTGTTTGCAACTTGTTTATTCTAACTGTGTTTGAAGATCAGGATGAGGCCTATTGTAAAACATAAGGGAATAAACTGTCACAGGAGAGTGAGACACAGGAAATAAATCTATGTAAAGTCACCTCACAGAAGTCTTAGGAGACATCTATTCAGAAGTAATAAAGCTGAATATAAAGAGGGGGGAAAAGTAACAATAAAGTAGATCTAATATGGAACTTTTATTCTTGAATATCAAAGTCAATAAATGGAAAGACATTTTCCTAGTAGCCATAAAAGTAAACACCAAAAAAAAAAATGTTTTCTTTCAAAACCATAGCATAAACTTGTGAAAAATTCTCAATCAGCTTTTTAGAACACACAGAAGAGTTGAAAGAAAAACTGAAAAATAGAACAGAGAGAGAATATAACATATAGAACATGAAAACAGAAGAAAAAATCCCCAGTGACAGGTTTTTTTTTCTTCCCTGTGGGAAAAAAGTGCAAAATAAAAGGACTAGGGTATTAGTAAGGCTACAGAAATGATACCAGAGTAAAAACAAAACATACTTCTTTTTGAAACAACATTTAAACAAAATTTGTATGTTGCCAAAAGATAAGCACGATTATTCCAATGTAAAAGAGTGTCAAAAATGATTTAAATTGATTTAAAACACAAATAAAAATGTAGGTATATGATCCTATTTAAGAGAATATATGTACACTTGTCTTGTTTGTGTAATATTCAATTATTGAGCATTAGTTCATATAATTTCCAGATAAGAGCAATTAGAGAATAAAATAAGTTATGGTTTTACAGATAAATCTTCAATCATAAGCAATCTCATTTGAGGAAAGTATTTTGCTTTAATTGGGGTGATAATTTTTAGCTTAGAACTAGAATCATACTTGAATTTCTAAGAAATATTATATAAGTTTGAGTGTGGTTTATGGGGCAAGATTTTCTGGGTAGAAGCTTCTTCTTATTGGTTTCCTAATTTGGTGTATATGCTTAACTTCTGTGTGCTCTATTTTCTTTAGTGAAGTAAATATTATTAATAGTACATTTCTTGATTTTCAGTTGGCACACAGATTCAAAATTCAGCATTTTCCTTTGGTCTTCATATAAAGCATGAAAATGTAACAAAGAAACAAAAAATACATTATGATTTTGGTAGAAGTAGGTAACATTCATCACCTGCAGTTTAAATCTGTTTCACAGCTAAAGAAATAGTAGAGGCCATTTGAAAAGATGTGAAGAAAAGAAATACAAAGAGACTTAAGAAGGGACCAATAAAAAGATTTAAGAAAACACTAGAATAAAAACACTTTAGTACAGGTGAAGAAAAGACCCTGACGTGGAAAATATGTATTTATTGTTTGCAAAAAAAGATGCAGACACTGGGATCAGTAGTGTTTTCATCAGAATTTGAGAGGAGACAGGGAATCCATCTACAGCAAAAGCAAATACAGCAGGACTATGTTAATGATATTGTCTGCATTTGAAGTATCAGATAAGAAGAGACACTATGGGGGCACCTGGGTGGCTCAGTCAGTTACGAGTCTGACTCTTGGTTTTGATTCAGGTCATCATCTCATGGTTTCCTGGTTCAATCCCCATATCATGCTCGGTGCTAACAATGCAGAGCCTGCTTAGAATTCTCTCTCTCCCTCTCTCTTTGCCTGTCTCCAACTTGCACTCTGCCTCTTTTTAAACAAAGAACCTTGGAGGAGGAGGAAGAGGAGGAGAGACACTATGGGTACTGTCTCTGTCTCTTTCTAAATAAAGAAGCTTGGAGGGGGAGGGGAAGTAGGAGGGGGAAGGGGAGGAGGAGAGACACTATGGGCACGGTCTCCGTCTCTTTCTAAATAAAGAAACTTGGGGGAGGGGAGGAGGAGAAGGAGGAGAGACACTATGGGTTATGAATCCCAAATAGCCTGGAAGACAACACACTCTCTCTCTAAAGGAATCCTGTCAAATGGCTGATACAGGAATATTAATATGGTCAGATTTGAGTAATAAAAATGAAAGTGATACAGCATGGTTAGAAGGATATTATAAGAAAAACAAGTAAGAAATCAGAAAATTATACTTGTTTGGAGAATGTGTCAAAAGATTGCAGGGGCTCCTGGGTGGCTCAGTCAGTTAAGCGACTAACTGGCTCATGTCATGATCTGGCGGTTTGTGAGTTCCAGCCCCATGTTGGGTTCTGTGTTGACAGCTCAGAGCTTGGAGCCTGCTTCGGATTCTGTGTCTCCCTCTCTTTCTGCCCTTCCCCAACTCGCACTTTGTCTCTTTCTCTCTCTCAAAAATAAATAAACAATAAAAAAAATTTTTAAAATAACACTGTAAAAAGGAATAAATATGGCCAACTAAAATTTTATAAAATTAAACATTATTTGAAAAATAATTACCTTTACAAAGATCACAAGGCAGAATTATGAAAATTCAGGGAACAAATGGTAAGAAACAGAAGCAGATAAAATATGAGTTGGTAGAACTAAGGTATGAAATACAGTAAAAATAGTTTCAGAAAGAGCAATTTGAAAGAAGAAGAAAAACTAATGTTCACTGTAGAAATCACAGCAAAGGACACAGAAAATGGAAACAGAAGAAAGAAAAGGAAAGAAAACAAATAGAAGTAATAGTGAGAGAGAGGAAGGAAGGAAAAAGAGAAGGAATTATAAAAAGAATGACAGAAAAGAAAAAAAGTAGAAATTTCAAAAGTATTTTTAATGTTTATTTATTTTTGAGAGGGCAACCAAGCACAAGTGGGGGAGGGAGGCAGAGAGAGGGAAAGAGAACCCCAAGCAGGCTCCACACTGTCAGCACGGAGGGGGCCAGATGTGGGCTCCATCTCACAAACCATGAGATCATGACCTGAGCTGAAACCAAGAGTCAAATGCTTAACTGGCTAAACCACCCAGGTGCCTCCAAAAATAGAAATTTAAAATAAATTAAAGAGTTAAAACACATTACAGTGGAAATTATAGACACAAAAAATGTGCAAGGGCAAGTCAACATATACAAAATTGCAGTCCCTAAAGAATAAAATCAATGTATAATTTAATACATTTACGTAAAATAAAAGGTGATCTAACTCCACATACTGAAAGAGAACACCACATACCATAGAATATTGGTGTGTAACAGTTAACACAAAAGATGTCCTATTAAAGGCATTGCTCTTCAGTATAAACGAAGATTTACTGAGCATGCAAAGAGGAAATACAAATGATTTACACAAAGAAAAATCATGCCGGTCTCAGATATCTTCATTTAACACTAGAACATAGGGAAAGAACACCTGTAAAGCTATTAGGGCAATAAATCAAAACCCAATACGTCATCTTTCAAGAACAAAGATTGCGAATATTAAAATATACACAAATTCAGAGAATATTCTTTTGTTGAATCCTTCCCTAGGACATTAAAAGAGTATGAACTTCATCCAACACAAGATAATGAGGGAAATTATTATAAAAGAACCAACAGTGAATGTTAAATAAATTTAACTCTAGAAATAAGATTAAATGAAGCCCAGATTTTAGAACTGCCAAGGATGAATATATACGTTACACATCCTAATCGTGTAGATAACTAACAAAATTTAAGAAAGGAAGTGGGAAAGAAGTCAGCAGTAAGAGTAGTAGGCTTATTGATTCTTCATAAAAACTTGGCAATATATATATTAAATTTATATATATACATATATTTATTAATATAATATAAATACCTTTATATGTATAAATCATATATTATAGTTCTATATAAATTAAATATATATAAAGCTGGCAAATAAGGCAATATTTTTAGGAATGTATTAATACTAAAATGAAAAATCTTAGAAGGTAAATTTAAAACTAGAAATAAAATATTATTAGACACACACCTTCTTACAACTAATTGTGTAGGGAACAAACAGATACTGGCTTAAGCAGTAACAAACTATGTGTATCACTTGGAAAGATTTTGCTCAAAATTCAAACACTTAAAAGATAACCAAACAATAGGACAACAATGACAAAGAGTATCTGCCATATGGACAAATGTAAATGGCTTAAATCTATTAATACATTCACACATATCTAAATTGGAAATTACACACGTAAAACAGTAGCATTCATATCTATATATAGATTATTTTTTTAATGTTTATTCATTTTTTGAGAGAGAGAGAGAGAGAGAGAAAGAGACAGAGCACAAGTAGGGGAGGGGCAAAGAGAGAGGAAGACAGAATCTGAAGCAGGCTCCAGGTTCTGAGCAGTCAGCACAGAGACTGATGTGGGGTTTGAACCCACGAACCATGAGATCATGACCTGAGCATGACCTGAGATGAAGTCCGACACTTAACCAACTGAGCCACCCAGGCACCCCTATATGTAGATTTATACACACACCACAAGGTCATTATTCATTCATCTATTAACAGATACTAAGTTTTTTTCATGTCTTGGCTACTGTAAATAATATTACAGAGAGTATGAGAGGGATAGATATCTCTTGAAGATAGTGAATGCAGGGGCACCTGGGTGGCTCAGTCTGTTAAGCCTCTGAGTCTTGATTTTAGCTCAGCTCATGATCTCATGGTTTGTGAGATCAAGCCCTGAATGGGGCTCTGCACCGATAGCACACAGCCTGCTTGGGATTCTCTCTCTCCTTCTCTCTCTGCCCCCCCACCGCTTGTTCATTCTCTCTCTCTCTCTCAATAAATAAATAAACAAACAAACTTAAAAAAAAAAAGTGAATACATTTCCTTTGGCTATATATCCAGAAGGAGTATTGCTGGATCATATGGTAGTTCTATTTTTAATTTTTGAGTAACCTCCACATTGTTTTTCATAATGGCTGTGCCAATTTACATTCCCACTAACACTGTATTAGCGTTCCCTTTTCCCCACATCCTCAAAAAACTGAATTCATAGCAAAGGGTAGATTGGTGGTTGCCAGGGATGGGTGGCAGGTGGGGAAAATAGATAAAAGTGATCAAAGGGTAGAAATTTCCAGTTATAAGATAGATAAATTCTGAGAACATAATATAGAGCATTGTGACTATAGTTAACTGTACACGTATTCGAAAGTTGGTAAGAGAATAGATCTTAAAGGTTCTCAAAACACATACACAAAAAAAAACTGTAATTATATGAAGTAGTGGAGGAGTTAACTAACATTGTAGTTACTATTTCACAGTATATACATATATCAGATCATCATGTTTTATGTTAAACTTACAAACTTTCTATATGTCAATTCTATCTCAATAAAGCTGGGGGGAAAAAGAGAAACAATAATGTATTTGTATAGTCCAATAAAATAGACACCACTACATAATGATAGGCTGGACACCAAAGACATTTCTAAGTCAGTTTTATGTATATCGACTAGTAAGGCATTATTTTTCTTGGAATTCATCCAAAAACAAATATGCAATGTACAATACATTGAAACAGTCAAATAGTAGCTGACTTATTTTGAGAATTAGCTAAGGCAACTCCAACAATGAACAGCATTATGGAAAAACAGAGAAAAAGACTTGGATATCTGAATATCAACATTGTTGATAAATATTTTCATAGCAAGAATTTCGAACATGTTTTACTTGCTTTTTTAAAATCAGCTTCAAAAAAAAAAACCCAAGAAACAAAAAACAAAAACAAACAAAAAACCCACTGTCTTTCTTAAACGTCTGGTTAACAAATTCCAAAGAAGGGTTTTTATGTCATCTTCAACTCTGAAAATAGGAGTTGTTTTTTTTTTTTTACCACCTTCACCCTTGCAAAGTAAACTATGAGCTATTTATGTGAAAGCAATTTCAACTGCAGTTTAATCACAAAGAACTTCATATATCTCTGGGGGGAAAAGTGCAAGTCAGCAGATAACTGTGGTATCTTTGGTCCTTGATCTACAGCAAGATCAAAGTTGCTGACCAGATTCAGTAGACCATTTGTTATGAGTAGTCTCTTTGGGATAATAATGATTGTTTATTGAAGACTGATTTTTTTCGATAGGAAGTCTCTATATACAACTATTCTAAGAAACAGGTCCAATAATGTTGCAAAAGATAATAAAGTAAAAAAAGTCTGAGTTTTCTAGATTGCGGTTATTTTGAAATCTTAATAGTCTAAGATAATATTAACTTTTATTATCTACATTGCAGGTATATAAATTACAGGCAATTTCAAATAATAAAATATATTTAGAAGAATAAAGTACAGGTATTCTAAGTTATTAGATTACAAAAGTTCTGTTCTTCCATTCATAATCATATTGCATTAAGTAAATATATATTCATCTAAAAAGACATTTTTATTTGCTTAAGAGTTCTAGCAGTTTTCTTCTAACTAGAAATCCATGAAACTTTCAGACATTCAAGTGAATTATGGTAGAACCAAATTATTTTGAATCATTGGTTGCACGCTTTATTTCATATGCCTTAACAATGAGTTTTCAAGCAAAATCGTCATTTCTAAAGTACATTTGCTACCTTAATTTACCTTTTCCTAACTCTACTTCCCTCCATAATGACAAGGGTATAGAATTATCCAACTAAAGAACAAACGGTCTTTATAAATTCTAGGGGGAGATAATGGGACATTTTCAGAAAATTAAAATCGAGCAGGATGGCTCATCACAAAGCCTGTATTTGTGCATCTCTTAAATTCTAGGCATATAAATCGACTTGAGAGGATGGAGTAGTTTTGTTGCGGTAATTAAGTTTAGCTCTCCCCAAAATTCTTAGATCAACCTTTGGTTATAATCTGAATTTCCACTTTATAAAATATACTCTCTTATCAGGAATTTGAGCAATGACAAGGCATTATGGTATAAATCTTTGTAAGGGGAAATAAACTGAAGATCATTTATTCTAAAAATTCAAAAGTCAGGAGAGCAAAGTTTATTATATCATCATATTAATTGTAATTAGTTTGCTGAAGATGAGTAACAACATTGTCATATATGCACAGATTATATAAACTACTGTGAATGAGAGGAATAATCAGGGGCACCTGGGTGGCTCAGTCAGCTGAGTGTCTGACCAGCTCAGATCATGATCTTGCAGTTCATGAGTTCAAGCCCCATATCCAGCTTGGTGAAATCAGCACTGAGCCCACTTCAGATCCTCTGTTCCTCTCTCTTTAACCACCCCCCCCCACTTGTGCTCTCTCAAAAATAAATTTAAAGAAAACATTTAAAATAAAAGAGGAATAATCAGGTGGCACTCTCTAAACCATTCCAAAATCCTGTTAAATGTAACAGAGAAAGTCGGGGGAATGCTTTATTTATTTATTTATTTATTTATTTGTTTGTTTGTTTGTTTGTTTGAAAGTGTTGCATTTAATAAGGGAGACTTTTCCAAAAGTAGTTAGGGCTGTATGTTAGTAAACAACCTGGCTTCCCATTAAAAGTCATCTGGGGAGCAGTACTGATGTGCAGGGCTCAGGTTTAATTGGTCTGGAATAGAGCCAAGCCACATTTATGTGTTTATTTGCTTTAACTCTCAAGTGATTCTCTTCTGCAGCCATGTTCAAACGAGAATTGTTATTGTTTTTATTTCGCAGGCTTATAAGAGATTTTCCATTTAAGCTTCCTTTCTTGGCTTTGAAAAAGCCTCATGACATCTAGAACCTACTTATAGTACTATGAATCTCAAGATCACAGTCACCTAGAATTCTCATTATTTATTAATTATTATACCTCCTAACTGAAGTCGAGAGATTAAAATGCTAAATGTCTGATATGGATATTAGGATTCTGCATTTTTAATGAGTTTCTCAGCTGCTTCTGATGAAGAGAATGCATGGTCATACCAAGAAAAAACTGGAGAACATAGGATTATAATCCTTGGAGTTGGTCTGATGAAGGTTAGCACACTTATTTCAATGTTTGCTACAATCTTGACAAGAGGCAAGTTGATACATCTCTCCCAGATAAAAACAGTATGACTTCCAGGTCCTGTTGTGGAGATCATATTTAATGAACATAAAGCATTTAGAACACTGACTGGCATATTTTTAAATATTTAATAAATACTATCTTGCAGCATTATTTACCTGTTGGCCCCTATTCAATTACTCTGATCTATCCATCCAACTAACCTCACACACATTGGTAAGAAAGTCATAATCGGAATTTTTCCTGAGGCCTCATATGCAGATGATTTTAGCTATTCCAATTATACACATAACAATTACACACATTTTATAATTTAAGGTAAACACACATGATGATTAAATCCAATATTGGTTCCTATGAAATCACTTTTATGTGGATGAGAGAAAATTCTACACAAACGAAAAGGCTACTATTGATGGTTAGAAAATCTTAAAGAGTATCTAGTATAAGGTAGCACCTCTTCCTCCCAGAAAAGAAAATACTAATACTTTCATGATTCTTGTGTTAGGCACAGAATTAAGTAGGATCACGGTATTATACAGAATCACTTCCTCACTCATCTAGACTTCCTGGGTTTGAGATGTTCTGAGATTTATTGTTTGTATCCTAGAGAGCTGAAATACAACCTTACTATACAGGGAACAAGCTTAAATGGTAGAATTCCTCTCTCTTTACTTAAGGATTCATAGTTCCCCAAAGAGAAGATCTGCACTGTCAGCATGGGCTAACACGCTGGGAAAGCCTTCACTTCACAATTCTGAGTTGGTAGGTCTTTCTTTTGCTGAGTCAATATAAAATTATTGCAACAGCCATGGGAATCACTGACACAATCATCTGTGGCTAGAGTAATAGGCTTGGTTTTATCATCCAGAAAGAATACAAGATGGGATAAATTGAACTACTCTTCTTGTGGGTGAGGGGCAATTTGAGTTCTCATGGTTTTCTATTCTTGAAGTGTATTTACCAAGAGTGATCATGGAGGAGCCACAAACAGACAAAAAAGAAAAGGCTACACTTTGTTGCACAGTGAAAAGTCATAGGCATAAGGGCACAGTGTTTCACATTGTAGCTGTTATTCAGTAAACATTTGCTTTTAAAATTAGAAGACTTGACTCTACTAAACACTCTCTAAACAGTGGTTTCTAAACACATGTGTAAACTAAAAATAATTATACCCATTTCCTGTTTATTATACCACAAGTTGCTAATATTAATCTATTTCTTTAGGAGTCTCCTTCAGTCTGAGGAAAAGAGTAAATAAAAATCCATCAGATTTATTTCTGCATCGTCCATTCCATGTCCTGAGAAGAAACAGGGATTCTGAATAGTTTTACCTCTAGGAATATATTTTAGGAAGTTGGAGGCAGCTTAGCTTTGATAGGTCTCAGAGGTAATTAAATGAGTAGATTTAACAGAGGGGAGATGAGGCATTCCAAAAGTTTACATCCTAATTTAATATTGATATTATTCCTAAATAGGTGTTAATTTGTTAAGGCTAAAGTGAAACGAGATGGATATATATTAATCATATGTTAAACTAGCAAACCATTTAAATTGGACAGTTGAAAGTTGTAAAAGAACATGCAAAATTTTTAATACACTGAATCAGCCTGCAGGGGGTAAAATACCAATACATCTTCCAAATGCCATGATAAATGTTGATTTAAAATGTTAGTTTCCATAACCAATAATATGAAAAACTAAATGCTCGGGGAAAAAAAATGCTTCTGACTACCTCATCCCTAAAAAGGTTGGATAAAAATAGAAAGGAAAAAAAATAATGTAGACTGAGCTCACAGTCCTCCCATCCTCTCCATTTAAAAAAGGAAAAAGAACAAAAAAGAATCCACAGAGGAGGCTGCTGTGCACTGGAGCCATAGAGCAGAACCTAGGAAATGGATCTGATTGTACAACTTTGCAAGAAAGTTAGCATTCCGGAAAGGCAACACGCTTGTGATCACTTAGGAAAGGAAGAAACAAAACAATCCTAAACAAACAAACAGAAACCTGTCCCAATAAGGGAGGCAGTGAATAAAATGACCTGTCTTGGCTCTAATTGCAGAGGAAGAAAGATAAACATTTGCCATGAGGATTCTTGATCACAATTTCACAAAGTTTTGCGGTAGAGTTTACACTACCCCTTGGTCGTAAAGAACCCAACACAAATCTAGACTCAACATGGTAACAGGATAATAGTATCCTATAAAACTGGAAGAAGTAAACACATATATCCTCTGGAGAGGAAATTTTTTAAACCAAGATAGAAATAAATACCAAAAGTAAATTTAATGAATATGAACAAACAATAAATCACTAAATACAAAAGAATATGAGCTCCGTAATATCTAATAATCAGAAAAACCAACAAACTGTAGCCCTGGTTCTATAAAAATTGTATGTAAAAACCATAATATAAAAAATAAAGATATTTTAAAAGACATATAAGAATATTTTTGAAAGTGTGAGTAAAAATAGACTATTAAAGTTGACAAGTGTGGGGGAAAAGGAGAATGTCTAGAAGTAAAAATTTAATAATTAAAATTAGAATATCAGTGTCAAGTTTAAACAGTAAAATGTATACAGCTGAAGACTGAAAGGTAGATATTAAGACATTACACAAAATACTACACAGGGAATCTAAGATGGAAAATGTGAAATATAATTTAGAAGATATTGAGGAGGTCTGACTACTGGCTAACTAGAATTTCAAAAAGAAATTATGGAGGAAATAAGGAAAGGATAATATTTGAAAAAATAATGACTAAGGATTTTAGTAACCGATGAAAAAAAAATCATGAGATCCAAGAATAAATTTTAAATGAACAAAAAAAATCTATACCTAGACATGTGAAAGATAGGACACCAAACATTCAGATAAAAAAGACAGCTACTTTACATTGGAAAAAACATTACATTGAAGGCTGATTACCCTAAGCATTGATTTTTCACAGAATGTCCAGCCTTGACGTCAAAACTATTTTGCTAATAACACTGAACTCATTCTGTTAGATAATCTTACTTTTTATTTATAATATTATTGATTTGTATTCTTTTCTTTTACTAAGTTTGGTTGGGTTATTTTAGGGATGTATAAATTTTGTTGATCTTTTCTGTTCTTGTCTCTTCTTGTCTTTGTTCAATTTCTCTATCACGTATCTGCTTTTTTGTTTCATTGATTTCTCTTATCTTTATTATTTCCTCCTTTCCACTTATTTGGGTCCACTTATCTCTTCTTTTACTAGCTTGGTAATGTAAGTCCTTAGGTCCCTGACTTCAGAAGCATTAAGGAAAGTATTTAGAAGTTCCCTCCATGAACTGCTTTGCCTTTTTCTCATGAATGTTTATATGTGGCATTATTTTTTTTTCCCTTTGAACCACTTTTTAATATCACTTTTGCTTTCACCTTTGGCCCCCGAATTGTTAAAAATGTGTTTTGTAATATATAGATATTTGGATTTTCCTCATTATTGTTGTGGATTTCTAATTTAATTTTGCTGTGGTCAGAAAACATTCTAATTCAATGTTCAATTCTTTTAAATTTATGGAGGTATATTTTACAACAAACGATGTGGTCTATCTTGGTGGATATAGACTGAGAACTTCAAAAGAATGTGTCTTCTCCAGCTACTGAATATAAGGTTCTAAAATGTCAACTAAGTCAAGTGTTTGCTAATCTTTTTCATATAATCTAGGTTTCTTTTTTATAATTTTATCTTTATGTTACAATATTCTACTACATGTTTTGAGGATCATACATATTTATTCTTATATCTTAAAAAATTTTTAATTGTGCAATATCCCTTTTATTTTTATCTGGAAAACTATTTTATCAGCCATTAAAACAGGTATTCTGGTCTTTTGATGTGTTTACTTTTGTAGGCAAAATAGTGAGGTCTTCTCTTACTCACTTTGAGGACCTCTGCAATAAGCAAAATATAGTATTCAGTAATTAGAGCATTTACAACAATAAAGTGTTGTAAATGTGAAATAATTCTTGATAAGCTTATCTTAGATGTGTTCATTTATTTTAAATATGTTTTCCTTTGCCTCAGGGTACATAGTTATAATAGCTGATTTAAAGTCTTTGAGAGTTCCAGCTTTGGGACAACTGTGTGTGGGTATGTATTCATTGTCCCCCACTCCCCTCCCCACCCCACCAGAGAATTGGTTATATAATCTTAGTTGTTTATACGCTAAATAATTTTGCATTGTATCCTGGATAATGTGAATTTTATACTGTATAGAGTCCTATTTATAATTCAGCAGTACATATTCAAAGTGGATTCACAAGGGAAGTCCCACCTCCCCTTTTGTGTGGTAGCTTAAAATCATAATTCAGTTCTCAATGAACTTGCTATGCTGGTTTGTGTCTGTTGTGCACATGCCTGGTTCCCAAAGCTTTTGCTGTATGTTCACCATTACCCACCGTTAAATCTTGGGAAGATTCCCTCTTATGAATGGAGGCTTTCTAGACATGAGGTTCTCACATAGGACCTGTGGTGCAGAGAAAAAGTACTGAACCCAACGGCTTCAGGCCTTTCATTATTTTAATTATTTTATCATTTTTAACAATAAGAGTAATGACAATTGTTGACTCAGATCACAATTTAAAAATTCAGGATTTCTGGCTCTGCAGTATAGGGTTTTCAAAGCATTAATGAGGATATTTTCTTGGAGAAGTGGAACCATTAGAAAATTAATGCTTTACAGGAAAAGACTTCTCTGACCTCAGCCGTAGCAATTTCTTACTTGACACATCCCCAAAGGCAAGGGAATTAAAAGCAAAAATGAACTACTGGGACCTTATGAAGATAAAAAGCTTCTGCACAGCAAAGGGAACAACCAACAAAACTAAAAGGCAACCAACGGAATGGGAAAAGATATTTGCAAATGGCATATCGGACAAAGGGCTAGTATCCAAAATCTATAAAGAGCTCACCAAACTCCACACCTGAAAAACAAATAACCCAGTGAAGAAATGGGCAGAAAACATAAATAGACACTTCTCTAAAGAGGACATCCAGATGGCCAACAGGCACATGAAAAGATGCTCAACGTCACTCCTCATCAGGGAAATACAAATCAAAACCACACTCAGATATCACCTCACGCCAGTCAGAGTGGCCAAAATGAAGAAATCAGGAGACTATAGATGCTGGAGAGGATGTGGAGAAACGGGAACCCTCTTGCACTGTTGGTGGGAATGCAAATTGGTGCAGCCGCTCTGGAAAACAGTGTGGAGGTTCCTCAGAAAATTAAAAATAGACCTACCCTATGACCCAGCAATAGCACTGCTAGGAATTTACCCAAGGGATACAGGAGTACTGATGCGTAGGGGCACTTGTACCCCAATGTTTATAGCAGCACTCTCAACAATAGCCAAATTATGGAAAGAGCCTAAATGTCCATCAACTGATGAATGGATAAAGAAATTGTGGTTTATATACACAATGGAGTACTACAGGGCAATGAGAAAGAATGAAATATGGCCCTTTGTAGCAACATGGATGGAACTGGAGAGTGTGATGCTAAGTGAAATAAGCCATACAGAGAAAGACAGATACCATATGGTTTCACTCTTATGTGGATCCTGAGAAACTTAACAGAAACCCATGGGGGAGGGGAAGGAAAAAAAAAAAAGAGGTTAGAGCGGGAGAGAGCCAAAGCATAAGAGACTCTTAAAAACTGAGAACAAACTGAGAGTTGATGGGGGGTGGGAGGGAGGGGAGGGTGGGTGATGGGTATTGAGGAGGGCACCTTTTGGGATGAGCACTGGATGTTGTATGGAAACCAATTTGACAATAAACTTCATATACTGAAAAAAAAGAAAATTCATGCTTTAATTAATTTATTTTTTATTTATCTTTTAATTTTCTTTGCACTTAGACAATGACTTCTTCATTTGCCGAGGTGAAGTCTAGAGGCACCCAACCCACCAGAGGGCAGAGTCCTTTGAATTTTTTTTTAAATTAAATGAAAGTCTGTTTTCTCTGAGTACTTAAAAATATTTGTTATTTGAATGGAAGAGAAAATGAATAAGTTATTCTTTTATTGAAATAAGCCCTTATATCATTAAATAATTTTCATTAAATTTTCACCAGTGTTTTCTCTAAAACAAGTAAGAGTTGAATAGAAACAAGCAGAAGTGGGTTTTTATATTCTTGGAAAGTATCTAAATATACAAAAGTGAGGGAATGATTAATAAATCCCTAGCTCACATATTCCCAGATTTAAAATTCATGTGCTACTATGGGTTGAACTATGTCTCCTCAGAAAAGATGTGTTGGAACCCTAATCGCCAGTACCTCAGAATCTGACCTTTTGGAGATAAGGTCTTTATAGAGACAATCAAGTTAAAATGAGGTCATTAGTGAGTCTCCAATATGACCAATGTCCTTATAAAAAGAGAAAATTTGGACATAGAAAAAATAGTTCTTTGGAAATCTAATCATTAATTTGGATTTGACTACAGCAGTTACCATTTAAAGATTAAAGAGACACAGACACAAGTGAGAATGCCATGGGAAGATGACTTTCTTAGGCAGATACATCTATAAGCCAAGGAAAGACAACGATTGCCAGTAAACCACCAAATTCTTGAGAGAGGCAAGGAAAGAATGGTCTTCCTCACAGACTTAAGAAGGAACCAACCTTACTGATACCTCAATCTCTGACTTATAGCCTCCTGAACTGTAAGACAACTAATTTCTACTGTTTAAAGACACTCAGTTGTAATTTGCCACCGCAGCCCTAGCAAGTCAATACAGGAGCTTAGAAACCTAGTTATTTTTCCAGATAAAGATACTTTTCTGTTAATACTATTTATTTTCTTCATAAAATAATCAACAGCTATATTTTAGGAATAAAAGTTGTCAAAGGTTAGAAACATCTCATTTATTCTAAATTTGCTTTTATCTGTATCCATTAAACCATTTTTATTTTTGAAGTTTCATTTATGAAAATGTCATTTTCATAGAAAAAATATAATTCCTTTATTTCATCATCTGACTCTAAACATAAAATGGCAAATGCCATTTTGATTCTAATAATTATAAAATTTTTACATATAATGTATTCAGTTTAGAATCATGAGCTTCAAAAAACTGTAACAAACAATGAAGATGAAAGTTCTCAGAACAAGGAAAATAGAGAAGTCAATGTGTATAACACCAGACTAAAATCAATTACACACCCACTTACTGAACACAGGGGATATCCTATATAAATAAAGGGAGAACTAACGAGAAAATTCTTACAGACTTGCAGGATGATTTTCCGAGGATTTCTAAAATAGAATCATACCCTATATTTATTGATGCTGTGATTCTCTTTCCATCTTCATCCTGAGAATGTATGTGAATAATTCAATCAATACTAAGTATTACTGCTGTGTTTTAAAATATTGTGCTCGCACAAAATGTTCAACAACAGGGTCCATGTACAACATGCCATACCTATTGACACTAGTAAGCAAATAATATATATATATTTTTTTCTTGGAAATCTAATCATTAATTTGGATAGGACTATGGCAGTTACCATTTAACGATTAGATACTCAAGTAATAGAGAATTCTATTATCTTTAGCCCCCTCTTAGTACTAAGTGATTCAACATACAATTGCATTTAATTTGAGTGAAAGTATTTTCTAGCTAAAAAGTAAGCTGCATAGGAATACCTGATAGAGCTGTAAGAGCAACAGGTTTAAACTGTTTTCAAACGTTTACTTTAACAGAAACCTTTTGTTGTTTAAACCTAGCAGCTTGCTAAGACAGATGTGTTTGTTCAATTTTCAGAAAAGATAGCAGCTGCTCAGATTCAAAAATAATAGATATGGGTAATTTTAAATGGCAAACATGAAAGTTGATTTCCCAGCCTTACTTTCTGCCAAGCAGCTGGGTAGCCATAAGGCACGCTAACCTAATGGGTGCCAATTAATTGCCAAGTGTGTTCAATTTAGTACTAAATCCAATCCTGGTTCAGCAGCCCATACCTTAAACTGACTTATCAGACACACCTTAAGAAATGCTACAAACATTACTTTTCAAAACGTGAGGAACAACTCCCTCAAGTACTCACTGTAGGAGGGAAATGCCAACATACTAAAAATGTATGCCTTATGGGAATATCCATTCTGCCTATGATTATCTAAGCCCCTCACACTCATCCCTCTCACTGATTACAACGATAGCGTTTGGAGACATTACTAGAGAAAACAAAATAAAAAAAAAACTGCTCGAGGAACCTGAAAAGTAAACGAAATCAGAGGGGTGACCTAGAGAAGTCAAAACTTGGAGAAGCAACACAGTCACAGGTGAGTTTCCTGGTTTTATTTTTGTTTCTTCTCACTGCTTTGCACCATGGGTAGACACCAGTTGCACAGTGCAATAGCAAAAACTCTGACAGAATATCTGGGTATTTCTGGCCAGAGAACAATGGAATAAAGCCCAGGTAGGTCAGAATACATGGAGTAAATCCTAGGGGAGGAGGAGACTGAAAAGAGAAGCTAGCATTTTTGTATTGAATCCTATAAAACTCCCAGCCTAATGTGTGGACCGGACAGGCTTTGCACAAGTCCAAATTAGTATAATAAAGACTTTGAGAACTAAACTGACATTGGAGTCACCTGTAAAATCCCATCCTAACCCCAGAACCTCACAGGTTTAAATGAGATAGGCCCAAATCAACATGACCAAAGTTTTGAGAAAAGAACTGAGATTTGAACCCACTACAACACCAGATGAAACATGCTGGGCCTAAACTTGACAAAGAAACACGCCAGAGGACTGTCACAAAATGCAGTCAACACACCACAACATTCACAACGTCCAGGATGCAATTAAAAAACAAACAAACAAACAAACAAGGGCACTTGGGTTGCTCAGTTGGTTAAGCATCTGACTCTAGATCTCAGCTCAGGTGATGATTTCACAGCTTTTTGAGTTCGAAACCTGCATTGGGCTCTGTGCTAACAGCACACAGCCTGCTTAGGATTCTCTTTCTCCCTCTCTCTGCCCCTCTCCTGATTTCTCTCTCTCAAAAAAAATAAATACACATTAGAAAAAAAGTTCTTTAAAACACACAAACTTATTACATTAATACTGAGGAAAATATGAGCCATTCTCAGAAGAAAAGGCAACCAAGAGATGTTGATTCTGGGATGACTCAGATGTTATAATTATCAAATAAAGATGTTAGTGTGGCAATTATAACCACACTATGTGAGGTGAAGAAATGAATATTTGAGATGACTGAAAATGTAGGGTTTTTTAACATTTTATTTTTAAGTAATTTCTACACCTAAAGTGGGGCTTAAATTTACAACCCTGAGGTCAAGAGTCGCGTGCTCTACCTACCAAGCCAGCCAGGTGCCCCGAAAAGGTAGAAATTGTAAATAAAGAAACAGAAATTTTTTAAATAACAAAAAGGAAATTTTACAAATAAAAAAAAATATTTAAATTAAAAACTCACTGGAAGTTCCATAAAGACAGCCAATTTTATCTTCAAATTATGGAATCAACACACTAATAACAGTTCCTTTCTAAGAATAGGCCCATGAAAAACATTTAATAAATAAAATCTGAAAAGGCTGGTAAAATCAAATATCATTTTCAGTACTTTAAATAAGTCATGTAATTCTTATAGCCTGAAAAATTTATATGAAAGCACAGTTTTGTTTCTAATGGATAAAGTTCAGTTCTTTATAAGAAGGCTAAACCACATTATAATCTTAATTATAAGATTTTTTTCAAAATCTTATTTTTCAAATAATATTTTTCAAAATATTTTTATTTTTCAAAATACTGAATATTCCCTATAGAGATAAAACAAAAATTAATCCATTAAAATCTTAGATATATAAAGAAAAACATTAAAATTGTTAGGTAGAAGCTACATAGGAGCATCCTGACCTTGTGGCTTTCAAGCGACTGACAGATCAGGAGCCACAGGTGCCCAACAAATGCTCTCCCCTTCCACCTCTGCCACGGGGTAATCTTCAGACTCATTATAATTCATTTGATTGTAGGTACAGCATCTCTCAATGTGGAACGGCTGCCATGACAGTTTCAGTGCAAACCTTATAGGGTCAAAACTCCCCCTCCCAACCTGTGGGAGGAGATTCCCAAATGACTGGAGGCAGCCTACCTTAGAGACCACCCCACTGTACCCCCCAGTTCCTCCCAGCCCAGACAAACTCAGTAATATCCAATTCCAAAACAACCTTGCTCTCCCACCTTGAGAGTGTATTTCCACGTTAATAAACTGCTTTGTGCTTGCTACCCTCCTAACAGCTGTCTTTATTTTGAGCATGGATCCCTAAATCTCATGGGAAATCCAAAGACAGAGACCTCCATTCACAAAACACAGCCTGTCTTGTAACAAAATCATTCCGTGCATTTCAGTTCTGCATTTAAGGAGCTTGGAAGTTGCCACTCTGTCCTAACAAGTTAAAAGCCAAACAAGCTGAAAATCAACAACCTTTCCTAGATTCCTAAGGAAAGCAAGGTCAGAAAGAAAACAACTGTACCCAAAATTGGAGAAACAGACAAATACAGAGAATCTCAACTTACAGGAACAGAAACTCATGAGCTGATTGCCTCTGCCAGAACAAATCCCAAAACAGGAAAATGTGAACTATAATTGACAAATTGCTGAAGACTCAGTGCAGATAAATCCAAGAATTAAAAACTCCAAGGGGAATCAGTCATGGGGGCTCCTCCCTCCTACTGTTAGGCTTACCTGCAGGAGTTCAACCAGGTTCTCATAGTAAATATTGGAGAAAACTCCTCTCCAGCTTCCAGGAGTGGGAGAGGAAAGGAAACCATTTTGAAATACATCTGAGCACTCTGCTCTTGGCAAGGTCTACCCACAAGTGAAACTACTTAACCAGAGCCTTACCTGTTGGAATTTTATCAGAGCCTAACTGACTTGGGGGAAGGGAAATACTCAAGTCCAGCCAGCTCTAGTCTTCCACGTGGGAGAAAGGAAACACCCAACTCCAGCCCACTCTAGTCCACCTGTCCCATATAAGGAGGGAGAATGAGAAGCACCTGTGCACCTCACAATCCAAAGGTATAGGCTCTCTAAAAGACTGAGACCTAATCATAAGACTATTGAACATTTCCTCTTCCACTTCACCACAACATTGTGAAAGTCCTATTTACAGCAGTTCCTTTTACCCAGTGTATCATGTCTGGCTACCAAGAAAAAAATTACAAGGCATACCAAAAGCCAGTAATCACAGTTTGTTTGAAGAGGCCGAACAAACATCAAAACCAGACATGGCAGGGGATGCTGGCATTATCCGACTGGGAATTTAAAATAACTATGATCAATATGCTAGGGGCTCTAATGGATAAAGTAGACAACATGCAAGGGCCATTGCACAATGTAAGCAGAAAGGTGGAAATCCTAAGAACAGCAAATCTGAAGATAAAAAACACTGCCACAGAAACGAAGAATGCGTCTCATGAGCTCATTAGGAGACTGGAAACAGCTGAGCTAAGAATCTCTGAGCTAGAGCACTTATTACTAGAATCCTCAAAAACTGAAAAGCAAAAAGAACACAGATTTAAAAAAAGGGTATCTGGAGACTGTGGGATGATTACAAAAGATATGACATATGTAATAGGAATACTAGGAGAAAAGAAAGGAACAGAAGAAATCTGTTAAACAATGACTGAAAATGTCCCCAAATTAATGTCAAACCCCAAACCACAGATCCAAGAGAATACTAGACTAGAATATATGCCAAAAAACTATACCAAGGCATATCATATCATTATCAAAGATAAACAAAAAGTAATGAAAGAAAAGGAAAAGATACTGTATTTATTGAGGAGTAAAGATATTCATTACACCCAGCTTCTCAAAAATCATGCAAGGACGAACAGAATGAACTGAAATATTGAAAGTGTTGAGAGAAAAAACCCATCAATCTCCAATTCTGCACCCCACAAAATTATCCTTTAAAAGTGAAGAAGAAATAAAGACTTTCTCAGACAAACAAAAATGGAGGAAATTCATCACCAGTAGACTTTCATTGCAAGAAACACTGAAAGAAATTCTTTATTAGAAAGTAGGATCTAAAAAAAAAAAAAAAAAAAGAAAGTAGGATCTACAGAAAAAGAAAGAACATTGGGAGGAAATAAGTGAAGGTAAAATAAAAACATGTTATTATTCTTAATTGATCTAACAGAAAACAGTTTGTTCAAATTAATAATAGCAACATTGTATTTGATTATGTATGCTTATATATATTTTATGCATATACATATACACTTACATATAAGTGAAATGAATGACAGCAACAATAAAAGAAACAAAAAGGAAGAATTAGGGTTATTGTGTTATTAAAAGATATGCACATTATCCATGAAGTAGTGTAGTGTTCTTTGAAAATGGACTTGGATTAGTTGTAATTGGATAATGCAACTCTAGGGCAAACACTAAAAAAAAAAAAAGTTCAAAAAGAAGTATAACTAATATACTAAAAAAAGAAAATAAATTCATACAAAATGCTCAATTAAAACCACAAAAGCAAGAAAAAGAAGAAAAGGCAAAAATACAGAAACTATAAAAATAGAACTACCCTACAATCCTGTAATTGCACCACTGGCTATTTACCCAAAAAACCCAAAAACACCAATTAAATGGATACATGCACCCCTATATTTATAGCAACATTATTTACAATAGCCAAATTAATGAAACAACCAAGTGTACATTGATAGATGAATGGATAAAGAAGATAAGGTGTGTGTGTGTATATACATATATATACACATATGTGTATACATATATATATGTATGTATTATATATATATATATATATATATTATACATGGAATATTATTCAACCATAAAAAGGAATGAAATCTTGCCGTTTTCAACAATGTGGATGGAGCTAGAAAGTATAATGCTAAACAAAATAAGTTAGAGAAAAATCAATAATATATAATCTCACTCATGTGTGGAATTTAAGAAAAAAACAAATGAGCAAAGGGAAAAAAAGAGAGAGAGAGACAAACCAAGAAACAGACTCAACTATAGAGAACAAACTGATGATTACTAGAGGGGGTGGGGACTAAGGAGTACACTTGTGATGAGCACCAGGTGATGTATGCAATTGCTGAATCACTATATTATACACCTGAAACTAATATAACACTGTATGTTAACTACACTGGAATTAAATTTTAAAAAATACAGAGATTAGGCAACAAATAGAAAACAGTCATGTACATGTTAGATATTCATCCAACTATATCAATAATCATTTTAAATGTCAATGGTCTAAATATACCAAGGAAAAGACAGAGATTATTAGAGTGGACCAAAATATAAGACTTAATCATACTGTCTACAAGAAGCCCATTTTAAATATAAAGACACATATAGACTAGAAATAAAAGAGTAGAGAAAGATATAACATACTAATATTAATCAAAAGAAAACAGGAGTGGCTACATTAATTTCAGACAGAGAAGACTTCAAAGCAAGGAAAGTTACTGGGGATAAAGAGGGGCATTCCCTCCCCCATTCATGCTCTGTCTCTCTCTGTCCCAAAAATAAATAAATAAAAAAAAAAACGTTGAAGAAAGAGGGGCATTACATAATGATAAAGGAGTCAATTCTCTAAGAAGAGATAACAATCATTAATGTGTGTGCGCCTAAAATCTGAGCATTAAAGTGTGTGAAGCAAAAACTGATAGAACTGCAGGAAGTAGATGAATCCACTATCATAGCTGTAGATTTCAACGCTCCTCCCTGAGAAACGGACAGATCTAGCAGGCAGAAAATGACATAGTTGATCTCATCAAAAGAATCAATCAACTGAATATAACTGACACTTAGAGACTACTTCATCCAACAACAGCAGAATACACATTATTTTCAAGCGTACAAGAAACATTTACCAAGACAGACTAAATACTGAGCCATAAAACACACCTTAACAAATTTAGAAGTAACCATGCAATTTCTACTCTTAAACTAAAGCAAAATTAAACTAGAAATCAGTAACAGAAAGATAACTGGAAAATCCCCATATACAGGAAGATTTAACAACACATGTCTAAATAATGCATGGGCCAAAGAAAATCTCAAGAGAAATTTTAAAATATTCAAACTCACTTTAGAGTCTCATGCCTTACCAACTGAGGTAGCTAGACAACTTGAACTAAATTAAAATGAAAACACAATGTCTCAAAATTTGTGTGATGCATAAAAACGGTGCTTACAGGGAACTTTAGAGCATTGAATGCATAATACTAGAAAAGAAGGAAGATCCAAAATCAATCATCTAAGCATCCACCTTAAGAAAATAGAAAAAGAAGAGCAAATTAAATACAAAGTAAGCAAAAGAAAAGAAATAATAAGAATTAGAGAAGTCAATGAAATTGAAAACAGGAAATCAACAGAGAAAATAATGAAACTAAAGTCTGGTTCATTGAAAGGATCAATAGAATCAATAAGCCTCCAGACAGGCTAACTTAAAAAAGAGAGCACAAAAATTATTATGATCAGAAATGAAAGAGGGGAGATTGCTACAGATCCAATGGAAATCAAAGGGTAATCAAGGAATTCTATAAACAACTCTATGTCCACAAATGTGATAACATAGATGAAATAACTAATTCTTTGAAAGACACAATCTGTCAAAACTAACCCAAGAACTAGATAATCTGAATAGGCTTATATCTATTAGAGAAATTAAATAAATAATTAATAACCTTCCAATACAGAAAGCCCCAGGGACACCTGGGGTCACTGGTATTTCTCTCAAACATTTCAAGAAGCAATTACATCAATTCTCTACAGTCTCTTTCAGAAGACAGAAGCAGAGGGAATGTGTGCTAACTCATCATTTGAGGCCAGATCACACATACACCAGACAAAAGGATTATAAGAACAAAAAATTACAGATCAATAACTCTCATGCATGTAACATATAAAAATCAACAAAATATTAGCAAATTGAATCCAACAATTGATAAAAACAACTTACAGCACAACCACAAGTATTTATTACAGATGTGCAAGGCTGGTCCAACATTAAAACTCAGTTAACACAATCACTTACATGAACAAGCTAAAAAAGATAAGTAATATGATCATACAAATAGATGCAGAACAAGTATTTGATGAAATCCAATAAATCCCCATTCTTTTTCAACATTCATACTGGAAGTCAATGCTAATATTACTAAGACAATAAAAGGAAATAAAAGAAACACAGGTTGGGAATTAAGAAATTAAACTGTAAGGAACAACTATGGAGGCAGTGTAAAAAAAAAAAAATCAATGCTTGCCAGAAGTTAGGAAAAAGGGAGGGATGAATAGGTGAAGCACAGAGGATTCTTAGAGCAATGAAAAGACTCTGTATGACACTATAATGATGGATACATGTCATTATACATTTCTGCAAACTCATATAATGCAAATACCAAGAGTGAACTCTAATGTAAACTATGGACTTTGGGTGACAATGATGTGTCAGCGTAGGCTGGTCAGTGGCAACAAATATACCACTCTGATGGGTATGTTGATAACAGGGGACGTTATGCATGTATGGGGAAAAAAGTATATGAAAAATCTCTGAACCTTCCTCTCAATTTTGTTGTGATCCTAAGTCTGCTCTAAAATAATGTCTTTTAAAAAATTGACCTATATTTTGAATTTTTAGTAAGTTAATAAAAACTCATAGTTGAGGAATTCACCTAGGGGCAATCAATAAAGATTTTGCAATCTTTATAAAATTTCTTCATTAGTCCAAGCAGAAAACTTAGAATAATGAGTAACATGGAGAACAATGGGGGATATGGGAATTCATCAGCTACAAAAAAAAAAAAAAAAAAGATACTTAAATGAGTATGATAATCGTCTTTAAAAACACTGCTTTGTTGAAAAGTGAATATACTTAATCAGTATTGTCCCCTAGCATTATGGAGATTCTAAGCAAATGTATAAAATAAAACAAGAAGATGTAAAGTGCAGGATCAGTATGAAGAACTTTCTGAGTAGTAACAGAATATCTTTAATAGACATGGTGCTTAAAGAATACAAATTCCATTCATTTACATTCCTTATCCCATCAAAATCTTATAGACAAGGTTATTACTATAATCATATAAATGTACAATACAATACTTGCTAAGGCTAACAGAAAGTGTGACCAAACCAGGACTTAAAATCAGGGTTTTCCTTTTTCCTTAAAAGCAAATACACATTCCTTGAATGTGTCTTTGAATGTCTTGAATGTCTTCAAATACACATTCCATGATGAGTAAAAATTCCAGAATTATTTTGTTATTACAATGAACCAACATGAGACCATCCTCAACACAAATAGGCACACACAACTCTTTGATCTGATACTACAACAACCTGCAAAACTGCGATGGAGTGACACTTCCTTTATATTGGAGAACTTACAGTCTTCTGTATTTTATTTATAGAAAGATAGAAAATATAGGATGCTGGTGCACCACTGCTCTGGAAAAAGTAAAGTATCTTTTGTGAAGTAGAAAAGATAATGTGGGAAGGCAGAGATAGATAGTAACTTGAACTGGAAATGGGTTAATTATCCATTCTGACCATTATTATGGTCATTATACGAACATATAAATGTAATTATTTATATTTATGACAGCTCAGCACAAGATTAAATAACTAGAGATTCTATTCAGACCAGAAAACAGAAGTTAATTAGGTAGTCAGCAAGAAGGGTGGACTTTTGAAAGACAAAAAGTATGACCTCAGTGTTGAAGGAATTGGTGTGAAGGAGTCAGGTCCCTAGGATTATGGAGTTCACATGTCAGTACGTGAAAATTCAAATGTAATTTACAACATTAAGTAAGAAAGACATCAAAGTCTGGAATAAGTTTTAACTATTCTTCAAGTATGAACTTGTATGGGTGTCTGGGGGACTTACCTTAGTTCTACTGTCCCATTGTCAGCCATAAGCAATCTTCTATGCCTGCACCTCAGCTTGTACCTTTTGGCACCCAGGCCCCTTGCCCAGCCACCAGCAGTCACACTCATTACACAGTGGAGAGCTGGAAGTACCGAGAGGATTTTCTCATTTCTTTTGTCTGCCCTCAGAGGTCAGCAGAAGCACCCGTACCTCCTGCTCAGGGGATTTTTCTCAGCACCTCTGCCCCTATCCCAGCTGGAGTTTCTGTCATGTGTTCCATGACACACAGAATCTAGAAGTTTTCTCTCACTGCTGCCCTACCCTCAGCTAGCAAGGATGTGCCTCAGCCTCAAGGAAGGTCACTCTGAGCTCTCCTGCTCTTGTGGCACTCATAGGCAACTCTTTCCTTGAAAGCTGGAGCACCTGGGCAGGGAGAGTTTCTCTCATTTCTTGCTCTGTCCCCAATACTCCAACTGAATGTTGATAAAGTCCTATGGTAAAGAGTTGGTGATTGGCTGCAAACGTTTTTTGTGACCAGTCCACTCTTAGGGATTCTAAATTACCATGCTAGTCCTCACTAAGCTATACATTTTTTTTTTTAATTTCTCTGTTTTTCCTTGCCTTCATGAATGGATGTTTTCTCTCTTCTGCTCTACAGAGTTCAAAGCAGCTTTGGGTCTCTTCTCTCCTAAAAGTGTTTCACACTTATTGGATTTTGTTCACTTACATTTGTGTCCTCAGTTCTGGGAAGGATTTTAAGAAGCTATGATTTTATAAATTATCTTACTTTCCTGGTTGCTTCATTGGGAGTGATGTTCTCTTACACTTCTTTATCCCAGCAGAAGCAAAAACAGTCAAAGTAGAGTTAAAGAATATATTTTAACCAAATATAACAGGTCTACTGAGGGTAAGGAAAAGTATTTCTGCACCTCCATAGTTAAGTAGAGTTTCTCCTATAAATTTGTTGATTTTGATTAACAGAGAGCTCTAAGCTTGCATTTGCCTAGGTAAGCCTGTATAGCTATTAGTGTCCAGATTCTGCCCATTGTTAGTGAACTTTATAAAACCCCTGAGCTGAAGATGCTTTCATATTAGCTTTTAATTACCACTATATGTATGAAAATATTTCACAAACTTCTTTAATTCTAAGTAATATATTCAAAAAAAAGTCTGGAAAACATGCATCACAGCTTACCCCAAATATGTAGGTTATTTTTCATCTATTTTTGTATAAGCTGCTTCAGAAATCAGAGCTAAAATCACTTAGAAACAAAATTTAAACTGGAAAAATAATGCACTGGCTTGGTGATCCTACATTTGGAATTGGAATTTTGAATATTTCTAAGATGAAAAATGAGAAAAAGAATACTTTATCTGATTTTGAAATTAGTGTTTTTGAAATCTGCATAATCTAATATTTGCTATGGAATCTTTCTGATGGCCACTAGTTGAAGACAATAATACAAGTCAAGCCTTGTACAGTGTTTCCTATGTGCCATGCACTATTCTAACCACTTTATATAGCATAGAATAACTTCTAATTTTAGTCTGCAAACAATCCAGTGAAGTAAGTACTGTTATTATTACCATTTCACAGATAAGGACATTGAAGAACAAAGAGTTAATAATCAAGTTCATACAACTAGTTAGAGGCAGAGTCAGCTGATCTGGTTCTAGAGTCTATATATTTTCCCATTTTGGTTAACTGCCTCAAATTAGCAAAATTATAGATTAAATCACATCTTTAAATTATTAGTTAAAACAATGTAATTTTATAAGAATTTGATATTTATGTTTGAAATAGAAGTCCTGCTGCTATGAATTTAAATATATTTTGGATATATATTATAATATCTATTATTAATTATATTAATATATTCCATTAAATATATAAATATCTATAAATAATATCTACCATTAATTTAACTTAATATATAATATTATGACATATTGTGAGATAAATATATAAATAAATATATTACATATAATATTATGACATATATCCAAAATATATTTAAATTCATAGCAGCTAGACTGTTATATAAAACATAAATGTCGGGGCGCCTGGGTGGCTCAGTTGGTTGAGCATCCGACTTTGGCTCAGGTCATGATCTCATAGTTCATGGGTTCAAGCCCTGCATCAGGCTCTGTGCTGACAGTTCAGAGCCGAGAGCCTGTTTCAGATTCTGTGTCTCCACCTCTCTCTGCTCCTCCCCCACTTGTGCTCTGTCTCCCTCTGTCTCAAAAAAAATTAAACATTAAAAAAAATTACATTAAAACATAAATATCAAATTCTTATGAAATTACATTGTTTTAACTAATAATTTAGAGATGTGGTTTGATCTGTAATATATATCTGTAACAATAATATATTAATATGTTGGTTATTATATATAATTATATATTATAAATTGATTTATGTAATATTATTAGTAATATATATCATATAATATGTATGTACAATCACTGTTTTTCCTTAAACTTAATTTAATGTTATATATTAGATATTTTTTACAATCAGCACTTTTGTTCATAAAAATTTTACTATGTATTTTGCTTTATTTTATAATAACTAAATTTACTTGAAATTAAAGTATTTTAATGTGTTTATCCACAAGGTTGTACTTATGATTTATTTAAACAAATTGTCAATGTAAAGGCACATGTTTATTTAAAATGACGTATTTTTATCATCATTTTTGCAGTGGCATTGGAAATGTTTTATGGTCCTACATAGGTCTGTGGCAATTTCTTTATTCTGTAAGTGACCTAATCATCCCATGAGTACATTTAATATTTAATGATATTTCAGCTTTTCCCAGCTTGAAAATATATACTCATGTAAAGATATAAAAAGATAAACTAGAGGGATGAGATCAAATTCTTCCCTCCCTTTACTCTCACCTAGGATATGAGTCTCATGTTGGCTCTTGCAATGGATTCCACTGAGGCACAGCTGTTCTCTTCTTAGGGGGAGTGCCAGCTGGTGTTTATTGATGTGTGGTTAGTGTACTCCCATCCCTGGGAATCCTATTGGTTTCTGCTCCTAAAATATGTAGCTGGGGAACTAACAGTCTGTTTTTGTTAACTGGCTTCATTCTCAGCACTTCCTAACTTAGAGCAACCTAGAGTGTCCCTGGCCTGAGACAATATTCTGAGGTGTAGCCATGACTTTCTAGTATAGATAGCCTGTACTGAACTATTTGATTACAGGGCTATTGTGTACACTCTTTGGCAACACATCTGGTAACTCTCTAGCCAGATTCTCAGTGATATTTAAAATAATCTCTCTTTTTTCTTCTTTGCAATAAACTAGCAGGAACTTCTCAATTCCTTCAATGTCACCTGGAAATAACAGGTTAATCTGGATAATCATCTCCCTCCACTACAGATGTGTTTTGTACCTTCACACACTGTATTTGTACTGAATTACCCTGCCTGGTCATCTCCTTCAGGGTTTTAAAAAGGAAGTATGATAAAGCACTTCTGCATTCAGTTTTCTCTTCAACCTATCTAACAGATATAGTCACGAAGGACCCTAGCTCAGGAAGGCAAGGGAAAGAATGACATGAATCACCTCTGCTTCTCCTGTCTTCAATTCCTTTCTCCTTCCCACAAACTACAGGTATTGAAGTCATCCATGTATTTCTCCTTATTGTATCCTGATTCCTGATCAATCATAAATATGTTTTTCTGAATTATAATAAAATTAAATGTCGCTTAGAACTGCTTTATTTTCTTGAAATAAAAACCAATTATATATAGTTTTACCAAGGTCAAATTTTCAAGAGTTTATCTTTGGAAATTTCAAGTTCCTAAACACAATTTTTTTCACTCTCAAATGATTCAATAACCATCCAGTATTTCTTAGAGGCACATAGATGCCTCTGAAAGTAAGGATGTTATGGGCCCTCTATACAAAAGGCAAAATAAGAGAACTGTAATACATTTCCAAAATACTTTTTATCTTTTCAAAAACATGATACATTTTTGTTAAAAAAGGTAGTTTTCTAGTTTGTAGTTGCAGCATTTTCTAAGACAAGACTGAAGAGTAACAGAAATGTATGAACAATTTCAATGATAATTTCTCTACAAAGTATTATTCAACAATAAAATAAGCCATTGCTGCCATCATCATGAAAGCTCAACAGAGTATTTTTTTTATCTATGTTATGGTAGAATAAGATTTCTACCTAAAGTAAATTAATAAAAAAGAGATATAAAAGAGATTTAATATAAAAGAAATTTATTTCAATTAGTAAGAGGCTTGACATAAATATCACATGAGGTTAGTCATTTGTCAGCAGAAGCATTTTCGTTGATAGTTTTATATTTGGTCTATATAGAGTAATATAGGGACGCCTAGGTGGCTCAGTCAGTTGAATGTCCAACTCTTGATTTTAGCTCAGGTCATGACTCCAGGGTCATGGGATCAAGCCCTGCATGGGGCTTCACGCTAAGCATGGGATTGAGCCCTACCTCGGATTCCATGTGGATCCTGCTTAAGATTCTCTCTGCCCTTCCTCCTGCTCTCTCTCTCACTCACTCAAAAGAGAGAGAGAGAGAGAGAGAGAGAGAGAGAGAGAGAGAGTAATAAAAACATTTGGCTTATATTACATTTGGTTTGTAAATATTTGGTTTTGAATAAATCCCTGGTAGTGATGTATATATACCACAATCACTCCACCTGGACCTAGAAAATCTGTAGAACATCTATGTTGATAGAATTAAATATAACTTTCTAAGCAGGTTCCCCTGCTTCCCTGTCCACTGAAGGAGGCTAATTGTCTTAACGGTTGGTCTTAAATGATGAGACTTCCTTTCAAAGGAAAAACACTCTTGCTGAGAAAATGCCTTCATGAGCCTTTGTTTGTTGGTTGAGTCTTTGTGAGATGTGAGATTGTCAGGTTCCAACCTTCTAAAGAAGAAGGTAACGCTATTTAATAATACCACATGGGGGAAAAACAAAGGTCTAAATAAAGGTCTAAGAGATAAGAGGGAGGATTAGAAAGATATTATTAGAAATGTTCTATATATTAGCTATTCCATCAGTTTGGGTTCCAAAATGAGAATGAGAAAGATTAGAAGCCCCAGAGATAAAACTGAACATTTGTAGACATTGTTGTTCTAAGCCACTGAAAATTTAAGGTTGTGTGGTAACGACTGATGAATATATGATACTTTCTTCTTCCCCTCCCCCTCCCCCTCCATCTCCTTCTCCTCCTTCTCCTTCTCCTTCTCCTTCTCCTTCTCCTTCTCCTTCTCCTTCTTCTTTTTCCTAAATCTCAATTGCTGAATTTGGTGTCTTGATTTTTATGGTGTTGAATTTTTTCCTCAAATATTGTTTCTTTGCATCTTTTCTTAAGTTTTATTGACTCCTTCTCTGTGATGAATGAAAGTTTTTCTTTAAGGAAATATAATGAAAGGGTAGTACTGTGGTCTCAGCAGAATATGAGTTAGTCTAAGCAATACTAAATGCTTTACTTAGATGGCTAAGAGCAGAATCAGAGTCCCCTTTTCCATTCCATTCTTCTTTCTTATAATTTGGGTTACTTTGGGTATTCTTCTGCTTCTTTCTTAAACCCCAATATTTATATTCAGACCCTTTCTCAGACAGTAGTTCACAGTTGGAAAGCAGTTTTCACAATTTAACCTCGGAGTAAATATTGCTGCTTGCCACTATAAGCTGACTACAGTACCCATCTGTCCTTAATGTAATCCTAGTTAACTATTCTGACAATTGGTCCTGAACTTCCAGGTTCTTTTGTGTATGTTGTCTCTGAACTTGAATGTTTTTGGAAGAGCTTTTTTACGTCTATAGTAGTTTTTTGCTAAATGTGTTTGACCTGTTGTTTTCTCTGCTTTTTCCCCATTCCTGCAATATAATTTCACTTGCTTTTGATTATCCAAGAGTTCTTCAAAAAATGTTGTTCTGTTGGCTGCATATGTTTTTTTTAAAAAAAAAACGTGTTAATTGACTATTTTTAAAGTTTATTATTATTATTATTATTTTTAAATAATCTCTATACCCGACATGGGGCTTGAACTCATGACCACGAGGTCAAGATTTGTATGCTGAGCCATCCAGGTGCTCCACTGAAGGCACACTTTTCTAAATTTTTAGAGCCACTATAAAATTTATTTTGTTATTTTATGGCATTTTGGCGATTTTAAGATATTCTTAATGAAACAGGTGGAAACACAGGACATTAATCTCTCTTGCTAGAATTTCCAACTTGTATTCATATTTATAATGCATACATGTTATCATTCATGTTTTACATGATATATTAAAACAAAATAGCAAACTATAAAGTAAACAAAGTAAATTATATATTTTTTATGGGTAGGAACTCACAGTAAAAGCCATGTATTCACTGGGCACCTAACAAACAATTTTGAAACTTCTTTTTTAATTAATTCTGATTACCACTCTATGTCATTAAAATGCTGTTAGAGAAATCTAATCCAACCTCTCTTTTCACAAATAAGTAAACCATAAATTTCAGGGAGTGAAATTATTTCCATGAGAACATCTACTGAGGTTTCCCGTAATCAGTCTTAGGCCAAAGTTTGCCTTTATTTTTAAATCCCTATTTCATTACCCCTTTGATTATTAGGCAAAATGCTATTTGTGACATCATGGAAAATTAATTTTTAGAGAAAGCGAGTTTTAAAATGGTCAAATTTGTGTGTCTATATATGTATAGTTCTTACGTGTATACGTGTGTGTATATGAATAGTTCTTATATAATAACATATTATAGGTTATATACATATTATTCAAAATCCTATGGACTTAAATTTAGTGTTATCCTAACTGAATAAACCAAAAAATACACAAAATTAGCTGAAACTTCTATTTCTCTTTGCCTTTAGAACCTGAATTTCAATTAATGGCTATCATTTAATTATTCATGATAAATGGCCTTAGGAATAAAGAAATTAAATATAAGGAACAAATGATTCAAGGAAAATAAAACATTTCTCAACAGTTTTTTTTAAACATAAAAATCTCATTGTAGGTCAACGTTGTTTTACATGTATTAATGAGCTGTTTGTGTCCTGCTTTTGTGTAGTTTTGAAAAAGAGTGCTCTAAATACATCATATTTCTCTAAGCCTTAAGGTAGAAATAAATTCTTTTTGAATTTTTATCCTTCCGCAGTCAGATCACTGCTTCTAACTTGTATCATTCAAATATACAGTACTTGGGTGATATTTCAAAAGAAAGCAAAAAAAGTGTCACTGTGGCCAGCACACAAGTTAACAGCACATACCAATTTTCAGAAATACCTGAGTTCAGCTTTAGATGAGAACACATTATTCAAAGAAACAATCTTTAATATAATGCTCATGGCAACACATTATGCACTCATTTATTTTATAATTGAAAGTGATTATATTTTGGAGTGCCTGGGTGGCTCAGTTGGTTAAGCGTCCAACTTCAGCTCCGGTCATGATCTCGCGGTTTGAGTTTGAGCCCCATGTCTGGCTCTGTGCTGACAGCTCAGGGCCTAGAGCCTCCTTCAGATTCTGTGTCTCCCTCTCTCTCTGCCCTCCTCCACTCACACTCTTTCTCTTTCTCTCTCTCTCAAGAATAAATAAAAGCATTAAAAAAAAATTTTTTAAGTGATTTTTTTTCACATTATACTAGGCAAGAAAATATATTTAATAAATAAGTGTATTTTTTCTACTAATTTCTAGGAACTATTATATCTTGAGTGTCATAACACACATTAGTATGTTAATCCAAGATTAATGTGATGATCTTGGGTTCTCTAAATCATTTAGATTTGAAATTATTCACTGTTCACCCATTCACCCCTTACAATGTATCTTTTTAATCACTAATGTTTAACCAAATCCTACCAGGAATGTAGTCTAACATTGTAGAGGAGATTTAATCCTCCTCCAGCTCTCCTTAATTTAGGAGAAATATTTTTCGTAGGAGAAAAACATAGCAATACTTTGGGACAAAAAAGGTTTAAGAGAGAATTTTTTTTTTATTAGAAAGGTAATTCAAATGTACAGTGAAAACTGCTATTCTGAAGAAGAAATAAATGTAAATTTTCTCATAATTTTTCTCCTAAATTGTAAATAGAGGACTTATAAAAATTGACAAAATCAAATTATGAAAACTGAACTAGATATCCTGATAAGATTTTAAGCATTAAAAGATTTCATAGATGATATTTATCCTTAAGTTTACCTCCTCGAATGCAATCTCAAGGCAACTCAGATTATATATAGTGTTTTGACCTGTTAAGGGCATAATTTTATTTGCACCTAATTTAGCCGTTTTTATAGAGCTCTTAAATCAGTCACTTTGATATTTTAAAACGTTTCAAGATTTTTTTTAACTAGTACAAAAGTAAAATACTGCTCTATTTATTAATCCATGTCTTTTGTCTTAAATTCCTAATAGTTTTAACAAGAATATTGCATTTTCTGAAAAAGTTTTAAACATATCATACAAATTCTGAAAGAATACTTAGCTTCAACTAAATCTGAGAAGATGTATTTAATGCAAGATAAATTATTACTTGAACTACTATAAATTCTTACTACTAATAAAAAAATGTTGTTAATGCATTACAGGAAGAATACAGTGTGCCAGCTACCTAATTCTATTAATTCAAGGAAATGTAATTAAATTGGGTATCAACTCTTCCTGCTACCATTGACTCATTTCTAATTAACACGCTTGTACTCAAAAAAAAATCAAAGAAATGCTGTGGCTGAGTTCATCTTCTCATTAAAAGGATTATTTGCTTCCAACTAAGTCAAGAGTTGTGTTTTTTTAACCTCCAAAGGGAAAAAATATGCTATCAAAATGATTTAGTGTGAAGGATTCAAACTGCAATTTAAAAAGGTATACGTGGGGCCTGGTGGAACCTCTACTAGTGAACCAAATAAAAGCCATTATAATGAATTGTTGAGACAAAAAAGCTGGATGAGGATTCTTACCTATCCTTTCTGTTAAAAAAACCCCAAAAACTGGTTATGAAGAGTACCGTACTGTACCTCTTTCTTTTGATATAGATTAAAACCAAAAAAACTCTACATTACCAGCAAAGCCTTTGGGGGAAAATGTCATTTATATTCAGTATATCAGAGAGAAGACATACAATGTATTCGGAAAGCAAATCAATTTTATTTAAAAATTAAAAGATTAAAAGGATGAAAAACATCATTTCTGAAGTTATCAGCCTATGGTTTCATTACTAATTCCTAATTAATTTAATAGATTGATAACTAAGTAAATTTCACATTACAATTTCAATATGATGTGGGGGTGAAGCACAGAGGATTTTTATCAGTATGATACTATGATAATAGATACATGTCAATAGACATTTTTCCAAGCTCCTAGAATATGCAACACCAAAATGAACCCTAAGGTAAACTACGGACTTTGGATAATTATGATGTTACAATGTGGGTTAATCAGTTGTAACAAATGTACCATTTCAGTGGGAGATGTTGATAATGGTAAAGGTTATGCATGTATGGGAAAGGGTACACCTGTACCTCCTTTTCAATTTTTCTATAAATGTAAAGCTACTCTAAAAAATGAAGTCTTCAAAAATGATGTGGGTAAACAGTTTATTTATAAGTACAATGAAGGAAACTAAGTGGTTAAGTGTATTTGGCAGCCCAAAGATAAAAATGTGTGAGTGTGCATGGGTGTGCATGTATGTACATGTCTCTGTATACACACAATTCATATACCACAATTCATCAGTGGCAAATATGGTAAACTTATTTTTGAGACTCTATGAGTGATTTAGTGTCAGAACAGGTTTGAACTCATTGGTCACCAAATGTTTGCCAAATCAAATCTGAGTAGTTAAATCTAAAATGGTTTCCCATTCAGGAGCACCTGGGTGGCTCAGTCCATTGAGCTTCCAACTTTGGCTCAGGTCAGGGTTTATGGTTCGAGCCCCACGTCAGGCTCTGTACTGACAACACGGAGCCTGGAGCCTGCTTCAGATTCTGTGTGTGTCTCTCTCTGTCCCTCCCCAGCTCACGCTCTGTCTCTCTCTCTCAAAAATAAACATTAAAAAAAATGTTTTAAATAAATAAAATGGTTCCCCATTCCTATACAAATATTTCTACTCTTCAGGTTAAATGGTAAAAGAACGACTCTCCTCAGTTATAAGAGAGTCTAATACCCTACCTTCAATGTTGTTTGTGATAAAAATAATTTTTAGCTAAATTATTGAGTGTCATCTATGTGTGTAGCACTGTGACTTGTAGGTGTTCTATACAATTAGCAAAACAATCCTTTGAAGTCATTTTAGCCCTACTTTACAAGAAAAGACCTTAGAACTAGTGGGATTAAGTAACTTGTCCAAAGTCACACAGCTAGCAAGCAGCAAAGCCAAGATCTGGATCAAATTTTTTTCTTTAAAAGCCCATTTTCTAAACCACCAGCAAAATGAGAAAAACATGAAATGTTCTCAGTGTACTAGAGGAGCTTGATTGATGTTAGTTATTATTATATCTTTCTTACTTTACTTTAAAAAAAATTCTACTGATTTTTCTCCATTTAAAAATGCTGGCAAGCTAGATAGCAAAGGTTCTTGGTGTAAGAAAATAAAAAAAATTGTTCTGTTAAACTTATTAAAGTATGAGCCACGTTCTGATAAAAGAGTGACTATATTCATAGATCCTTTCAGTAACACGTTACTTCTTTGTAGTCAACTATATAGGATCTATTTTAAAATATATGAAGGGGCACCTGGGTGACTCAGTGAATTAAGTGTCCAACTCGATTTCTGCTCAGGTCATGATCTCACAGTTGGTGGGATTGAGCCCCACATCGGGCTCTGTGCTGACAGCCTGGAGACGGCTTGGGATTCTCTCTTTCTCTCTCTCTCTCTCCTCCCCTCCACAACGTGCTCACTCTCTCTCAAAAAAAAATTGTTTTTAATTAAAAAAAATAAATATATGAAAACTCAGTTGCTTTTAGTTGTATTAACACAAAAAAATCTCATAGCAAATGACACTATTTCAGGGAATGTATATTTTCAAAGGCTATTATGCATGTTCAAGGAGGACTGGAATATTTTAAAATGCTTTATACTCCTTTGATTTTCAAATCACATTCTACAGATCATAAAAATCTTTAGAAATAGAATGTTCTGAATGGCAGTTATAGGAAATGCAATTGTAAAGGTATGTCATTTATGTAGTACTTGGCAATATCAAATGCATCTGACTTAACATACTCAATGATAATTGTGGAACATTTTGGTAAAAATGACATGACTCTTTAAGGAATGTTTAGTCATAAAGTGCTTATAATAAGCAATGTTTAGGCATAAAGGCCTTATAGTGGATATGAGATTTGGAAGATGAGTGATTCAGAGAAAGCTATGATCAGACACAGAATCTCTCAGGCCAGTATGATTAAGAAAGTAGGAGCAGAACAATAAGCTGTGGTTTAGTCATAAATGCAGGCATATATATATGTATATATATGCCTAGAGATTTTTGTCTCCCCCACCGATTGCTTTATTCCAAATACCTATGCAATGTAGATGCTCAGTAAATGTTTGTTAAATAAATTAATTTAGTCAACAAATACCTATTAAGTACCTCACACAGGAAATGATTACAGATATGAATGAAACGTGACAGGTGTCTTATTAGGAGTATTACAGAAATAAGACTCTGGGATATCTGCTGAGAGACTAATCGTGTATTGCTGTGGGAATTTCAGGTCATAAAACTGAGTGAAGCTTGTTTTCCTTGAGTTTGTGACCTGCTCTGGATTCAAGATTCTGGAATCTCATGCTCCAAGGGAAAAATTAAAATGGCATCAAGAATGTGAGACCTACACTAAAATGCCACTGTGACAGAAAAAAACCCACACACACCTCCCAAACCCGTATCTGTCTCTTTGAGTTCAGAGATTTTGAGGCAGGCTCCAATCCAAAGAATGTGATAGTGGCCACTGTTCATCTGACACTGAATTTGGGCCAAGTCAGTAAAGAATTTGAGGGACAAATCTAATAGAGATGTACAGTAAATGGTTGTGATAACTGATATAAAGGTAAAGAATAAAACAAAGGAAAATATATTTGGGTGTAATAAATGCTTTTGCACAGTATAAAAGCCATGAAAGAACATGCAGAATATAGGCCAAAGATGGAAGCCTGAGGAACAGCAATTAGAAGAATGGTGGATGAAAGAGAGCTTCTGGGAATCGTAAAAAAAAAAAGATCCAAAGGGCTTTCTGGACTGCAGAAACCAAAAAAACATAATAGTTTGAAAACACATTCTACATACTGACTTCCAGACTCCAACAATGGCAATGTAGTTTGTATCACCCTAACCCTCATGTTGTTAAAAATTCTAGACTATGGAATATGAATACACACATAGTCCAGAGGTACTGGTGAGCAATCAAAAGCAGGCTGAAAGTGAAGCAGACAAAAACAGTGAAAGAAAGGAAAAACAGTGATAAGATCCCATTTACCAGGTTTTTATTGGAAGTGTACTCCTCAGTCCCCCTGGCACCCAAAGAATAGAGATCTTGTAGAAAATGGTCATCTAATTGGGCGGAGGTATCACAGGCAAATTTCAGAACATCCAGAACAGATAAAAATCGAGGGGAGAAAAGAAGAAAGAAAGGAATTCCAAGTTTCTGAACTATGCCTGTGAAGGGAAGGTTCCCTATAAGCTAGGATAAAACAAGAGTGGATAACCTTAAAAAGCTGATTAGAGATTTCAGCAGTTGCCCAATGGTTGGAAAACTACATTTGGAGTTCAAGTCCTGCCAATTGGGATGGGTATGGTCACCATTTTGAACTTTCCATTGAAACCCCGGAAGGAATATTCTAGGAACAAGGGCAATACCAAAATAGATCTGTCCCAATAAAGCCTAAAACCAAGCCTCCGTGAAAGAATGCAGACCATCATTAATATAAGAATCTGCTAAAATAAAGCCTAGCACTCTATTTAGAGGAAGATTTTGGATTTTTGGATTCTTCAACTTAATGAGTATAGATTCAACTGTTACTAGACTTCCACAAGACAGAAAAATATGACCCATACTAAAAATAATCACCAAATAGAAATTAGCCCCCACAAATGACCTCAATTAAAGGACTTTAAAATAACTATTTTAACTAATGTGAACATAGTGTTTAACATAATGTTAAAGAATTTGAAGAAACATATAGGTTTAGTTGTTAAAGCAATGGGAAATTGCAGGAGAGATACGAAAATTATTTAAATAACCAATGTAAGTACCAGGAATGAAATAATGTAATATGTGATACTAAAAATTCATTGCATGTGATTAATAATAGATTGGAAATTACAAAGGAATGGGTCACTTACCTTGTAGACAGGTCAACAAAAATTATTCATACTGAAACGCCTAATAATAGAGCTTGAGTTTCTGAATGCATGAAGCCAAATTTGTTAGCACTAAAGGGATAAATCCAAAAATTCATTATCATATGCCAATCGTATTTAGAGATTTAATTTAATACCCCACACCTAGTAAGTAGAAAATAAAAAGTTTAAGAAAGTTTGGCTTTAGGGGCACCTGGGTGGCTCAGTCAGTTAAGTGTCTGACTCTTGATTTCAGCTCAGGTCATGATCACATCGTTTCTGAGTTTGAGCCCTATGCTGGGCTCTGTGCTGACAGTGCTGAGACTGCTTGGGATTCTCTCACTCTCCCTCTGTACAATCCTCCCATTTGGGTATGTTCTCTCTCTCTCTCTCTCTCCCTCAAAATAAATAAATACGCTTTTTTTAAAAAAGTTTGGCTTTAGAAAATTTGAACAACTGTATTAACAATTTTACTTTATCTTCATTCTTAGATTCTTAAATAAAACTTGCAGGGCTCACATTCAATTCACTCTAAATACACAAGGAACATAAAACAAAATAGACCATATGCAAAGCCTCAGAACATTATCAAAAAGTGTCAAAGAATATAATCACACAGATCATGTTTCTTGGAAAATAGATGTAATATAATATACATAACAATAAGACATCTCCAAAATCTCCAAATATTTATAAACTAAACAAAATGTTCCTAATGTGTCTATATTTACAAATAAGACTCATTGTTAAAATATAAATGCTCTCCAAAATTTTACATAGATTCAGTGCAATCCTATTCAATGGTTTTCTTTTATAGATATTGACAAGCTAATTCTCTATTCTATAGGAAAATGCAAAGGATTTAAAAGAGCAAAATAATTTTGAAAAGGAAAAATAAAATGGGAAGGCTTACAATAGCTGATTTTAAAGGATACCATAAAACTGATCTATCATGACTGTATTATTCACTCAAGGGTAAACATTTCAATCAATGGATCCAAATGGAAAGCATGAAAATCAACCCACACATACATGGCCAATTGATTTTTGAAGAAGGTGTAATTATAACCCAGTGGAGAAATGATGGTGTTTCCAACAAATCATGCTGTAAACATTATAAATCTATATATGGAAAGATTTACTTTAGCCCCTATCTCACATCATCTGCAAAAATCTACTTAAAGTAAATTTATAGACCTAAATGCAAAAGTTAAACATATAGAGCATCTAGAAGACAATTTAGAATATCTTAAAAAGCCCTTGAGATAGATCAGGGTTTTTTTTAATAGATAAAAAAAAATTCTAAGCTAGGACAAATAAAAATGACAATATAGGGTTAATTAAAATTAAATGTTAAAAGGCAAAGTAAACCCACAATGAAGAACATATATAAATCAACATATGAAGTATGTATGTATACATACGAACTCCTACAAATCGATAATACAGAGAACAAATCACTCATCTGTTAAAAACAGTTGGACTGCTTGAACAACAGACACTTAAAAATGAAGACGTACGGAAAGCCAATAAGCATCAAAAAAGTTGCTCACCATCATTTGTCATTAGCGTAATAAAAATTAAACAGCAGGGGCTCCTGGGTGACTCAGTCAGTTAAGCCTCCAACTTCTGCCCAGGTCACGATCTTGCAGTTCCTGAGTCCAAGCCCCACATCAGGCTGTCTGCTCTCAGCAGGGACCCTGCTTCAGATCCTCTGTCCCCCTCTCTCTCTGCCTCCCTTCATTTGTGTGTGGGTGCATTAAACATCCATTAAGAGGCTAAAATGGAAAAGATTATTGAAGAAAAAATAAAATAATTAATAGTCCCTCACTATTGCTTGTGAGGATACAAAATGGTACAACCTTTTGAAAAACTTTGACAATATCTTTTAAATTTAAATATAAAACCATTTTATACCCCAGGAATTCCTCATTAAGACATTGTCCCCTCAAAAAAAAAAGAAAGAAAAAGGAAAAGAAAGAAAATGTATATACTCAAAAAAGATATTTATCAGAATATATATAGCAGCTTTAATCATCATAGGGAAAAACTCAAAAGAGCCCAGGTGTCTATCAACAGGAGAATAAGTAATACATTTTGGCATATTCATGCAATGATATACTACATTCCAATAAAAATGTAAAAGTAACTGAACAATGTCATGCCACAGATGCATCTCAAAAATATTAATTTTATCAAAATAATACAGATACAAAAGTATATGTCATCTATAATCCCATTTAAGTAAAGTGCAGGAAAAGACAGAATTAACCTGCATAGTAGAAATCACAGCAATGGTTACCTATGGTGAGAGGAGAATTGACGGAAAAAAGCATATGGAAAACTTAAAGGGTGACATAAACACAGTATCTCCTAACTAGGGTGGTAGTTACACAGGGAGTCACACAGGTTACTCAGAGATAATTAAAAACTCATGTATTTTATTTTATGAAAATCATTTTTCCAAGAATAATACTTAATGCAAAAACTATGTCGGAAAAAAAAAACTAAAAAGTGATACTTGCATTTGGAAATAAAGTTCAATGGTGAACTCTGCCAGAAAACACTCTTTAGGGTGGCCATGATAGAAGTCACACTACAATAATTTATTGGAGTGAATGGCAAGTTGTATTCACAATTAGTTAATTTATTCAACATCCATTTTCTGAACACACATTTTTTTCTGGACACTGTTCAAGTACTGAGGATACAATGATTAAGAAGAAAATTCTGCCCAAAAGGGACTTATATTCTAATAGAAATGGACACTGAATAAATGAATGAATGAGACTATATTGGGTTAGTGCTCTAAAATGTTTAAGTCAATCAAGAGAGAACAATAGGGAAAAATAATATGAAACTGAAATTCAAATAATCTTTTTGACAGCTATCTACTCTTCCATGAACCAGGTAATTTCTACAAGAACATTATCCTAATTTTTAAAATGAAAAGACCTATCTAGAATACAGTAAAACCTTGGTTTGCAAGCATAATTTGTTCCAGAAACATGCTTGTAATCCAAAACACTTATATATCAAAGTGAATTTCCCCATAAGAAATAATGGAAACTCAGATGAATCATTTCACAACCCAAAAATATTCATATAAAAATGATTACAATACTCTAATATGATACAAAATAATAAATAAAATATAAAATATAAACAAAAATAAACAAGTTAACCTGCACTTACCTTTGAAAACCTTTGTGGCTGGTGTGAGGGAAATAAGAGAGAGGAGAGTTATTGTGTACGATAACTTTCACTATCACTAACGGATGTTGACTACAGTACAGGATTAATGAACTCTTCTTATATACTGTATTTAATGTAACTGGCAATAAGGTAGCAGAGGAAAGGGTCTGTATCTGCAGACATCCTGACCTAGAATGAAGCAAAGTATTCCTAAGCTTACTGTTGTATGGAAAAGCAAAAGACTGTCCATAGGTGCTCTAAAGTGACAAAAAATATACCAGTGCCTGTTGTGGGCACCTTCCAACATTGTGAAAAAATCACTTATTTCTGTCAAACACCATGGGCTGAGACTGAGCATCCAAACATGGGGGATGATCACCCACAATCCTGCAGCGAGAGAGAGACAGAGAAGAACCATTGACTCAGTTGTGATCATGTGACATCCAGAGTAATGTACTACTCATATTGAAGACATCACTCATTTATCAAGTTAAAATTTATTAGAATTGTTTGCTCATCTTTTTTCAAAAATTTTTTTAAGTTTATTTATTTTTGACAGAGACAGACTGCGAGCACGAGCTGGGGAGGTGCAGAGAGAGAGAGGGAGACACAGAATCGGAAGCAGGCTCCAAGCTGTCAGCACAGAGCCTGATGCGGGGCTCGAACTCACGAACCGTGAGATCATGACCTGGGCCGAAGTCGGACGCTTAACCGACTGAGCCACCCAGGCACCCCCAGAATTGTTTGCTCATCTTATAGAACACTCACAGAACAAGACAATTGCAATCCAAAGATTTACTGTATTTCTAAATTCTTTCTGCTCTAAAATCCTGAACTTATTTTCACTATATTATATAATGCACGTTTTCCCACAAAGATTTTTGTCCTTTTCTATTTGTCTTAGAGCAATGCGTTCAGTTGTTAAAAATAACCTAATTTCTGTTATTATTCTAAGTCACTAAATCTAATCCTAAATCATATTTGTTTAAAAAGATCATGACATATAAATATAATAAGAGTTTTGTTTCATGTCGCTAAGTCTGAAAACAAAAACAAAAACAAAAAAACCTCAGAGACTGTGTGAGGTGTGTGTGTGCGCACTTGCAAATGCATGATCATGCGTAAAGCAATGTCAGTAGGATTCCATAGATTATTTGGGAGTTCTCAGAAATGAAGGCAGAACTCTAGGATAATCCAGCCATATCCTTAGTCCATTTGATAAAAATGATTAGTCCATTCATTCACCAAATTTACACAATTAATGTTATTATTCCAAAAAACATCAGGCAACAAGATGGGTCATATTTTTCAGGCATGAATAAATGGAAAGTTTTCATCGTTATTTTAGTAAGCTACTAAACTTTAGTAAGTTACTAAACACATACTCTATATGTGCCTGCCCTATCAGCTAGACAATTATGATTAAACTGGACAGCCCCTATGACTTCTTAATACTTAATACTTTAAACAAGAATTTTATTATCTTCATGCTCAGAATGCCTGCTTAAGAATGTTGTTGACAAAGTAGCTTGGGAACATCTTACAAAGTGAACAGTACAAACAGCAATATGATGCATTAAACAAGGTTACTTGAACTTATCTGTGAATTTTAATAAACAATGACATTTTATAAAATACATGATCCTTTTGTGTAAGAAATTATAAATAAGGTTGAATTTGCTGATTATTTCATGACTGAAGTAATTGTTATAAAACAAACATAAATAACATTAATTTGCATTTAACATACGAATACTGATTCTTGAGGACAGCATAGTGTTTCACCTTTCTCTAATTAACTCTAACAACAGTGCTTTTGAGAGCAGATGAGAAAATCGTTATTATGCCTTTTTTTTCCCCATAGACCAAAGCACGGAGAAACAAAACACATTTAATGGTCAAAGATAATTTTCTGACTGCAAAAATGTGCTGAAATATAGCAAAGCTAATAGTAAAAATCAGGACTAGATGTACTAAAAGTGGTTTAATAGCAGTGATATCCCTTCTTTTTTGAGAGCTACCTTTGATAGTCTCATTACAAAAAAAAATTATAGTACTCCCATTCCACCTCATCTTCCTTGTCCCCCTTCTCTGTTCCCTTCTTCCCTTCAGCAAAACACAAACTAAAATAAAATACCTTCATTGCATTGGAAGTATATTTTCTACAAAAGCTAAAACTTAAGCCCATCTTTACAAAGATTAGCTATTTCTTTTGGTCATACAGAAAAAACATCCACCTTCTAAAAATTGAAGTAAATGGAAAATGTGTTAGTAAATTTAAAGAGTAAAGCTCAATTCTGCTCAAACACTAAATTTCAAGAAAAGACTCCCATGATTGGAATAAGAGAGATTTTGAATTTTTCCTTGACCTGGCAATGCACACAGTATCTTTGACACTTGGTCAGTTCTGAAATTCTCTTCTGAAGGAAATGCATAATGAAAATACTTTCTCACAAGAGTGTTTATTAATACGTAGAATACATCCCTCCATCACCGCTCTTGTTGATCTAGCACAGGCTTGTGCAAAGCAATACTGAGATTTTCCAATATTCCTTGAGTTGAATTCAAGTCACACCACTTCTTCCAGACCATGTTCTCTAAATAATGTGTCATCACAGGCAAAACCTAGGACTCTGGAGTAAGCCACGACCAAATAAGAAACATATTTTTTAAATATTAAAGTTCTCCAAGCAAAATCACAGTGAAATCTGCAGTTTCCCTGCTTTTGTTTTCCTGCCAAAGTTGCTAAGACTTTGACACTCTTTACTGCATCTTATAAAAGACTTAAAAAGTAAGAACAGCATTTACTCAACAAATGTTTACCAAGTATTTACTAGGTGCTATTAATTATGATTGTGGCAAGTGTTGGGAATACAGCAATTATGAGGACATATATGAATCTGGCCCCATAGAGCTTCCTTAGGAATATGCCAGACAGAATATAATGAAATAAGGGAAAGGGTCCAGTAACAGCAGGCTGTGAGAAATGCCATGAAGAAAACTATCACAGCAATAGAATAGAAAGCACATATTTGGAAGCTAGTTAGGGAGGGAAAAGCCACCCTGTGCAGGCACTATCTTAGATAAGACCTGTGGATAAGAGAGAGTCAAAGAGTGAAAGTGTATTCGGAAACAGGGAAAATACACGTAAAGTCCTAAACCAAGAAACCAGAGAAAATCAAGAATTCCCTTTTGGATATAATAAATTTGAGAAGTTTATGAAATATCCAAGTGAAAGATGTTATAAGCAGTTGGATTAAAAAAAAAAAAAATGAAGCTCCGCAAAACGATCTGTGCTTGATATGTTTGAAAGTGATTACCATACAGACTATTTAAAAACTTGGAGCAGGATGGTATACAGAACATATGAGGAATGATCCATTCCAAAATTTAGTGATCTGATTGTGAAGAAAAGAAGCAGCAAAAAGTGTCTGCCAAGGAGTAGCCAGTAGAAAAAATAAAATAAAATAAAAGATAAAAGGAAAGGAGTAAAGGACTAGCAAAAGCTGCTGTTAAGTAAAAGCTAAAATGCGAGAAGAAAAGTATTTCACTGGGATGGACAACAAGATCTGGTAGGTTTGAGATCATATTGAAGTGAGTTGAAGAATAAATTTAAAGTTCCATGCCTAGTAGCACAGAGGACTAGATTCCTTATCTGACCTTTCTGATGAAAACGACTCTAAGAAATCTGAAAGATAAAGAAAAAAAAAAAAAGTCAGGCACCACATACACACACAAACAACACTGCCAAGAGCAAAACCCAGATAAAACAAACAAGTCAGCCTGCTAGGAGTGGAGTATATATAAACTCTCCCTTATTCCTATCTTTCTAATTTCTCTTTTCTTTTTTTTTTATTTGAATATAGTTGACATGAGTCAATAATATATGTTACATGAGTTCCATGTGTACAAATTAGTGATTTGACAGGGTTTACACATTAGGGTATGTTCACCATAAGTATAGCTACCATGTGTCGCATTACATTGCTATTATAATATCATTGACTGTATTCCTTATGCTCTGCTCTTTATTCCCATGACTTACTCATTCCATAACCCCCTCACTTACAACCATTTTGCCCAACCTCCCATTTTCTTCCCCTCTGACAACCATAAATTTGTTCTCTATATTTATAGTATGATTCTGCTTTTGTTTATTCACTGTTTTAGATTCCATTTATGAGTGGAATCCTGTGTATTTGTCTTTTTCAGTTTGACTTATTTCACTTAGCATAATACCTTCTAGATCCATCCGTGTTTTCTCAAATGGCACAATTCATCCTCTTTTATGGGTGTGTACTATTCAATCGTGTTCTCATCCTTTTTTATGGCTGTGTACTATTCAATTGTGTACATATACCACATTTTCCTTATACATTTATTTACTGATACACACTTATGTTGCTTCCATGTCTTGGCTATTGTAAATAATAAGGGGTGGATATATCTTTTTGAATTAGTGTTTTCATTTTCCCTGGTAAATACCCAATAAAGGAATTATAGGATCATATGATATTTCTATTTTTAATTTTTTGAGGAAACTCTATACTGTTTTCTACAGTAGCCATGTCAATTTACATTCCCATGAACAGTGCACAAGCATTCCTTTTTCTCCACATCTTTGCCAACACTTGTTTCTTGTCTTAATTTTAGCCATTCTAACAGGCATGAGGTGCTATCTCATTGAGGTCTTGATTTGCATTTCCCTGATAATTAGTAATGTTGAGCATCTTTTCATGTGTCTGTTGGCCATCTGTATGTCTTCTGTGGTAAAATATCTACTCAGATCCTCTGCCCATTTTTTAATTGGATTGTTTGGTTTGGTTTGGTTTGGTTTGGTGTTGAGTTAGTTGTATGAGTTTTTTATTTTGGATATTACCCCATTATTGGATATATTATTTACAAATATCTTCTCACATTAAGTAAGTTGTCTTTTAGTTTTGCTGCTTGTTTCCTTTGCTATACAAAAGTTTTTTATTTTGATGAATCCCAGTTTATTTTGCATTTCTTTCCCTTGCCTTAGAAGATGTATCTAGAAAAATGTTGCTATGGTTGGTGTCAGAGAAATTACTCCCTGTGCTCTATTCTAGGATTTTTATGGTTTCAGGTCTCACATTTAAGCCTTTAATCCATTTTGAGTTTATTTTTGTGTTAGAAAGTTGTCCACTTTCATTCTTTTACATGTAGCTGTCCAGTTTTCCCAGCACCATTTATTGAAAAGACTATCTTTTCCCCCATTGTAGATTCTTGCCTCCTTTGTCATAGGTTAATAGACCATATAAATGTGGGTTTATTTCTGGGGTCTCTATCCAGTTCTTTTGATGTGTCTATTTTTGTGTCAATGCCATACTGTTTTGATTACTATTGATGTAGTATATGTTGAAATCTGGAATTGTGGTATCCCCAGCTTTGTTCTTCTTTCTCAGGATTACTTTGGCTAAATTTTGTGGAAAATGCTATCAGTATTTTGACAGGGATTGTGCTGAATCTGTAGATTACTTTGGGTAATAGGACCACTTTAACAATATTAACTCTTCCAATCTATGAGCATGAACTAGCTTTCCATTTGTTTGTGTCATCTTTAATTTCTTTCATCAGTGTTTTATAGCTTTCAGAGTACAGATCTTTCACTTCATTGGTTAAATTTATTCCTAGGTATTTTATTCTTTTTGGTGTAAATGGTGTTGCTATTTTTTTGTTTTATTGTTTTTTTTCTTTCTGTGACTTCATTGTTAGTGTATAGAAATGCTAATGACTTCTGAGTATTAATTCTATATCTTGCCATGTTACTGAATTTGTTTATTACTTCTAGTAGTTTTTTGTGGAATCTAAGATTTTCTATGTGTAGTATTATGTTATCTTGCATATAGTGACAGTTTGATATCTTCTTTACAAATATGGATGCCTCTTATTTACTTTTCTTGTATGATTGCTATGGCTAGGACTTCAAGTACTATGTTGAATAAAAGTGGTGAGAGAAGACATCCTTGTTTTGTTCCTGATCTTAGAGGGAAAGCTCTCAGTCTTTCACCATTGAGGATGATGTTAGCTGTGGGTTTTTCATATACAGTCTTTATTATGTTGAGGTATTCTCTTTCTAAACCTACTCTGTTGAAGGTTTTTAAGATGAATGGATATTGTACTTTGTCAATGCTTTTTCTACATCTATAAAGATGATATAATCTTTATTCTTTGTTTTATTAATGTGGCATATGGCATTGATTGATTTGCAAATATTGAACCATCCTTGCATCTAGGAATAAATCCCACTTAATTGTGGTGAATAGTCTTTTTAATTTTGTTGAATGCAATTTGCTAATATTTTGTTAAGGATTTATGCATATATGTTCATCAGGAATATTGTCCTGTAGTTTTCTCTTGTTGTTATGTCTTTTGCCTGGTTTTGGTACCAGGGTAATGACAGCCTCATAGAATGTATTTGGAAGTTCTCCTTCATCTTCTATTTTTTTAATAGTTTGAGAAGAATAGGTATTAACTCTTCTTTAAAAATGTCTGGTTAAAAAAAATGTCTGGTAGAATTTACTTGTGACTCTATCTGGTCCTGAACTTTTATTTTTTGATAGTCTTTTGATTACTGATTCAATGTTGTTATTCGTAATATTACTATTCAGATTTTCTAATCTTCCTGGTTCAGTTTTGGAAGATTGCATATTTCTAGAAATTTATCCATTTCTTCTAAGTTGTCTAGTTTGTTGGCATATAATTTTTCATAGTATTCTCTTATAATCGTTTGCATCTGTGTGGTATCAGTTGTTACTTCTCCTGTCTCATTTCTGATTTTATTTATTCAGATCCTGTCTCTTCTTTTCTTGAAGAATCTAAGAGTTGTCAATTTTATTTATCTTTTCATAGAATCAGTTCTTGGTTTCATTGCTTTTTTTCTACTGTTTTTTTAAAGTCTCTATATCATTTTTTTCGGCTCTGATTTTTATTATTTCCATTCATCTATTCACCTTGGGCTTTGTTTTTTTCTCCCTTTCTAGTTCCTTTCGGCATAAGGTTAGATTGTTTATTTTAGTTTTTTCCTTATTTCTTGAGGTAGGCTTGTATTGGTATAAAGTTCCCTCTCATAACTACTGTCACTTTTGGACTCTTGTGTTTTCATTTTAATTTGTCTCCATGATATATATTTTTTTTTCTTTCTTTTTTTTTTTACCTATTCTTTGATTGCTTCATTGACCCATTGGACTTTTAGTATCAACATGTTTGTATTTTTTCCAGTTTATTTTTTCTTGGGACTTATTTCTAATTTTATATTGTTGTGGCCAGAAAAGATGCATAGTATGATTTCAATCTTCTTAAATCTACTGTGGCTAGTTTTATGGCCTAACGTGATCTATTCTGGAAAATGTTCCATGTGCACTTGAAAAGAATGTATATTCTGTTGTTTTTGGGTGAAATATTCTGTATTTGTCTTTTATGTCTATCTGGCCCAAAGTGTCAATCAAAGACATTGTTTCCTTACTGATTTTCTGTCTGGATGATCTATCCATTGATGTAAGTGGAGTGTTAAAATCCTCTACTATTATTGTATTACCACCACTTTCCCTATGCTTATTAATATTTGCCTTATATATTTAGGTACTCCAGTGTTGACTATGATACTAGCATGATACTAGTATCTTGATATATAATACAATTATTATATCCTTTTGTTGGATTGATCCCTTTGTCATTATGTAATATCCTCCTTTGTCTCTTGTTAGTCTTTGTTTTAAAGTCTATTTTGTCTGATATATTGCTACCCAGCTCTTTCTTCACTTCCATTTGCTTGGTGAATGTTTTTTCAGCCCTTCACTTTAAGTTTGCATGTGTCTTTACGTCTGACTACATAAAGATGGGTCTTATTTATTTTTTAATTCATTTTGCTACTCTCTGTCTTTTGATTGGAGAATTCAGGTCATTTACATTTATAGTAATTACTGCTAAGTATGTACTTATTGTCATTTTAAAGATTTGTTTTGTTTTTTCTTACTTCTTTGTTCTATTCTTCATCTCTCTTCTCTTTCTTTGTGATTGATAAGTACCTACAGTGTTTTATTTGGCTTTCTTTCTCTTTATTTTTTGTGTATCTATAATAGGCTTTGGGTTTGTAGTTACCATGAGGGTCATACATAACATTCTAAGTAAATAGCAGTCTATATTAATGTGATGGTCATTTAAGTTTAAACACATTCTAAAAACTGGAAAACAAAAAAATCTGTTTTCTTTTTCTTTTTCACTTTCTCTTCCCTTTTTACTCCTTCCTCCACATTTTATGTATATGTTGTCATATTCTACAACTTTTATTCATATTTCTCTTTTGTCTAATTATACGCATTTTTTCCACTTAAAAAAGTCCCTTTAACATTTCTTGTAAAGCTGGTTTAGCGATGATAAACTTCAAATCTGAATGATAACCTTGTCGGGGAGAGTATTCTTGGTTGTAGTTTTCTTTTTTTCCTTTCAGCACTTTGAATATATCATGCCATTCCCTTCTGGCTCACAAAGTTTCTGCTGAAAAATCAGCTGATAGCCATATAGGTTTTCCCTTGTAGGTAACATTTTCTCTCACTGCTGCTTTTAGGATTCTCTCTTTATCTTTAACCTTTGACATTTTAATTATAATGTGCCATGGTGTGGACCTCCTTGGGTTCATCTTGTTAAGAACTCTCTGTGCTTCTTGGACTTGGATGTCTATTTCCTTCCTTAGGTTTAGAGATGTTTTTAATTATTATCCCTTTCAGATAAGTTACCTACACCTTTCTCTCTCTCTTCTTCTCCAGAGACCCCTATAATGCAAATGTTTGTTTGCCTGACACTGTCCAAGAGATTTCTTAATCTATTTTTTAAATTTATTAATTGGATAGAGAGAGAGAGAGAGTGAGTGAGAGAGGGGCAAAGAGAGAGAGAGGGAGAGAAAAAATCTTAAGCTGTGCATGGAGCTTCACACAGGGCTGGATCTCATGACCCTGAACACATGACCTGAGCCAAAATCAAGAGTTGGACACTTAACTGAGCCACCCATACCCCAATCTATCTTCATTTTAAAAAAATTATTTTCTCTCTTTGCTGTTTAGCTTATGTGCTTTCCATTATCCTGTCTTCCAGATCACTGATATGTTCTTCTGCATCCTCTAATCTACTGTTGATTCTCTCTAGTGTATTTTTTTTTAATTTCAGTTATTGTATCCTTCACTTCTGATCGGTTCTCTTCATTATTTTTTATCTCATTATTGAAGGTCTTACTGAGTTCTTCCATTCTTTTCTCCAGTCCTGTGACTATCTTTATGATCATCACTTTAAATTCTTTATCAGTCATATTGCTTATCTCTGTTTCATTTCATTCTTTTACTGTTTTTTTCCCTTATTCTTTCTTTTGAAGCATTTTCCTCTATCTCACCATTTTGTTTGACTTTCTGTGTTTGTTTATATGGATTGTTTATATATGGATTAGCTAATTTTAAAGTTGAAGAAGTGGTATTGTGTATGGTGACCACTATGCAGACTGTGACTGGTGACTTTTGCTGGTTAGCTGGAGCTGTGGCTGTATATGCTATTTACTCTTTTAAACCATGGTGTGTCTCCATCCTTCTTGCTGTCCTCTTGCCAGTCTCTATATTTGATTGTTCAGTATCTTCTCGGTCAGCCCTCAATTCTTCTTTAGGAGGAATTGTTCTATTAATAGGTGTAATTTGGTGTGCTCTGTAAAGGAGATGAGTTCAGAGTCTTCCTACATCACTATCTTGAACCAGAACATGTTCCCAATTTTCTTTAAATCTAAAGCTATTCTAAAACAAAAGTTTATTTAAAAAATGAATAATAAAATTAAAAAGATAGAAAAGAGTAAGTACTGGTAAGGCTGTGGAGCAAATGGAACTCATATGAAACTGTTGGGAGTATGGGTTGCTTTTGACAATTGGTTTAGCCTCTTTGGGAAACTGGAAGTATGTAGTAAGCTGAACATATACATGATCTATGTCTCATTAATTTGCCTCCTAGTGTATACCCAACAAACATACATACGTAAGTTTACCAAAAAACATGTACAGATTACAGCACTATTCGTAATAGCCACAAAATAGAAAGTATGCAAGTTTTCATCAGCACTATAAAAGACTCTCTACACATAACAGAATATTCTTCAGCCACAGAAATGAATGGACCACAACTGCAGAAAAAAACACGGAAAAATCTCACAAAAGAATGAAAAGGTAAAAGCATACAGACACATCAGTCATTACTGAATAAAAATAGGCAATACTGACCTGTGGTGTAGCGATGAGAAAAGGAGCACTCTGGAAGAGAAACTGGATTATGCCAAGAAAGTACTGAAGGAGTTTTTCTGGTGCCAATAATGTCTTATTTCTTGATGTAGGTTCTGTTATATGTGCTAATCTTGTTTAAAAAAACCAGCCTTCTGTGCACTTATAATATTTGCATTTTTCTATAGGTATGTAATACTTCAATTTAAAAATTGGTTAAATTTTAAAGCATTGGCAGAATCAGGTGTGTAAATACTTTAGATGACATTTTCAGACAGAGAATGAAAGATACTACAATGTGCATAAAGAAGTGAAAATTAAAATTTTTAAATATGAGTCAGGAGCAGAAACTAACAAATAACCTAGCAGATTTTAAAGGTACCAAGTAAAATTTCTAGGGGAAAAAAAGTACAATCATTATGAAGAAGGTACAAAACAAAAAAGCAAATAGAATTTCATAAAAGCATCCAGAAAAATAAAAATTAACCAGACACCTGGCAAGAAATGAAGCCCAAACACAGCAGAATACTAACTTTAATACTGCTAGCATTTAGTGCCAGCAAAATTATGTTGCAATCTTCCATGAACATATTTCATTAAAGGTAATTTTAGAGGGTACACTTCAGATAGAATAAATGTAATTTCAGATAGAAGGTTTGGGCTTTATGAGGGATTGATTAACTAAAATAGTGATTAAAATTAATAAACTAAACATACAAGCTTAGAAGTTGACAAGGCAAAAATGTGTAAATTGGCCCCTCTCACCTTCCCCCAAAATAAGGTGAAGGAAGAAAGTGATAAAGAAAGGAAAAGGAAAATAAAATACTCATATAAAGGAAAGTACACAGATAGTTTCACAAGTTTCTCGAGAAAAAAAATTTAAAGCAGTATTATGTAATATGCAGAATGACAGCTACAAATACAGAGGTTGAAGAGATTTAAAAAAAATAAGAGGGCACTGCAGACATAATAAGAGGGTATTACAAAAAATATATTTGAAAACAGATGAGAAAAGACAATTTGACAATATAATGCACCAAATAGAGCACAAAAAATTAGAAAGTCTGGATATTCACATTACATTTAAAGAAACTGAATTATTTGTCAAAATTATTCTCACAATTAAAATCTCAGGCCAAAATATTTTCTCTGGTGACTTTCTACTAAGCATTCAAGGAAGAAATAATTCCAACCTTACAAAAATTCTTTCATGGAATAGAAAAGGAGGAAACATTCCCAGAATTCATTTTGTGGAGCCCATATAATTTTTTGGGTGGGGAGAGAAGGAGATTACATGAGCAGGGGAGAGGGGCAGAGGGAGAGAGAGAGAAAGAAAGAGAGAGAGAAAGAGGCAGAGACAGAGAAAGAGAACAAACCTGAAGCAGGCTCCGTGCTCAGCACAGAGCTCAATGTGGGGCTTGATCCCATGACCTTGGGATCATGACCTGAGCCAAAATCCAGAGTCAGATGCTCAATGAACTGAGCCACCCAGGTGTCCTGCCAATATTACTTTGAAACTAATGCTAGTCAAGTATAGATTAAGAAATTAAAACTAACACTTTCTTACACTGATACATGGAAAAATGCAAAATAAAATACAGGCTAGATTCATCCGTAGTTATAATGGCCAATTCATCATTAGGTTTACCTAAATTTATCATTAGACATGCATTTAGTCCTTACAATTACATTGGCAGATAAAAAAAAATTAAAGCACAAAGATCACACAGTAGGTATAATTGGTAATAACCACAGATTTTTCAAAAACTAAAAGAAAAGCTAAAAATGAACAGGAAATTCAGTAACTGCATGCATGTATATATGCATGTATATATGTACATATATGTATGAATGTACATGTAAGATACAAATATATATATACATAGATACAGATATATATATATATATATATATATACACACACACATATGTAAATACAGAATTTAATGGTGGAATATTATAGATGCTCCTTTGAATAAGAAACTTTATTGAACCTTGCTCTACATATTCTCAATGGTAAGAAAAAATAACTAAAAGGATTAGAAAGAATGACTCAAACTATCATTATTATAACATTGTGTACATAGGAAAGGAAAATTAGAATTTATAGATTTAGCTGGTTTCTTACAAATTCAATTGCATTTGTTTATACCATTACCATACAAAAAGAAAATATGTATTAAACATATATTTGTAAAAAATGACTATCAACATTTTAAACATACCAACTCTTCCCAAACTGATCTATAGATTCAATATGTCAATTAATATATAAAAGTTATGTGTTTATTTGGTAGAACATGACAAACTACATGAAACTAAAATTTATATGAAGTAACAAAGAGCCAAGAACATCAAAGACAGAAGACCTATGAGAGGTAATGTGCCTTATCACAAACAAGATTTACCCAAAGTCGGGGTGAGATTAATGTTATGCAGAAATGTAAAAGCAAAACCTACTAGAAGAGAATAGAAAGACCATAATGAAATCCACACATTGAGGGAAACCTGACTTATAACCTAGTTTGCATTATTGTACTTTGGTAACTTGTGGAATTTTCCATAAATGGTCTGAAACCATTGGAATTAGATTCCTATCTCTCATTCTTACAAAAATCAATCTTAGATAAATTAAACCTTTAAAGATAAAAGGAAAACCTTTCCTTTCCTTTTTTCTTAAATTTTTTCATGCTTATTTATTTTTGAGAGAGAGAGCGAGAGAGAGAGAGAGAGACAGAGAGAGAGAGAGAGAGAGAGAGAGAGAAAGTGCATAAACAGGGGAGGAGCAGAGAGAGAGAGAGACACAGAATCCAAAGCAGGCTCCAGGCTCCGAGCTGTCAGCACAGAACCCAAGAAGTTTTGGTGGTCAGTCTAGCATGAGAAAGCAGGCAGATTTGTGTGTGTGTAGGAAAGGTGTTTGCACACCCACACATACACACGCATGCATGTGTGCATTCCCAAAGGCAGACTGACTGGAGTTACACATGCCCCTGAAAATCGTGAAGAGAAATCAGTTCAGGTAGGCAAGAATGGCACATCTGGTAAAGAAAAAAGTGTCAAAATCAAAGAGAGAAATTCAGAATAATAGGCCTGTTCACACAGGCAGTTTAAATCAGACAACAGAAAATCTAGCAGCCAGAATTATGCAGCAATCCAGGGCGGCAGGTGAAGAGCAGGCGCCCCGAAATGGGATGTAAGATTCTGAGTAAGATGGCCATCAGTGAGCAACACGGGGAAAACAGTTGTAAAGACAGGCATGTATAGCAAGTAACCAGGTACCAGAAATAACGTATAAATTGAGGACAATCTCTGAACCTTATTAGTACGTCAGAGGTAAAAAGAAAATTTGTGATTTAATATTCAATCATCTGTGTATTGAACTAGGGTTTTTCCAATAACACTTCCTAAGTTCACATTTTCTCTAAGCTTGTTATTTGGTGTAAGGAATTTATATGCAGAAAATAATCATAATTATTAAAATAAGTCCCATATAGTTATCATTTCTTGGGCAGAACAACGTGGGAAGTACTTACACTTTCTAACTAAATCCTCAAAACAGCTCTTTGTGTACGTTATCATGCCAAAGATAACATAGTAAATAAAAAAAAAATTATAATTCAGATTCAGAAATGTAGTTTCTCTTATAAAGAGGACAGGGGAGAAAGATTTCCGGTTAAGAGAACTTTCTTACTAATCAGTATTTCATTGCAATTTCATTTATAAATATTCACTGAGGCAAAAATGCTGTTAGGTATTTTCTGTATCATATTTAATTTAATTCTGACAATAGTCTTTTGGCACAAACGGGTAGACTTTTCCCTAGATGGTTCAGTTAAACTTCTTTTTCTTTCTTTTTTTTTTTCAAGAGAAATAGCATGGGTGTGTGTGTGTGTGTGTGTGTGTGTGTGTGTGTGTATGTGCAAAGGGAGGGGAGGTGCAGAGGGAAAGAGAGTGAGAGACTCTTAAGCAGGCTCCACACCCAGTTCAGAGCCCAATGAGGCACTCGATCTCAGGACCATGAGATCATGAATGGGGCTGAAATCAAGAGTCAGATGCTTAACTGACTGTCACCCAGGGGCCCCTAAACTTATATTTCACACAAGGATTCTATAAAATATTAACATGTTATCAACAAAACACAAGTATTTCTTGTGTTATAGACATAGAGATGGGATGAAGAGAAAGCTCTAGCTCTTTACCAGAATATTAGACATTTAAATTTTATTCCTGCTGACATCAAAGTTTTCATTTTGAACAATATGATTCAGTAATTTAAAGAAAAAAAACCCAGATTTGATCCTTTTCTGTTATCCCTTTCATAAGAAGTAACTCACAGTTACCTCTGAGTCCTCATGTAAGCACTGGGATTCCCTTTGACCTCATAGTCATGTGCTAAGAGTGCATAGATATCTTGCAATTTCATTTATAAATTGTTTACCTTGGAATTGGAAAGTATACATTCTGGAAAGTGGAAGAGAGGGAGATGTCTGGACTTATGAGTAACAAAGGGTAATGAACTTCACAAGACAAATTTGTAAGAAGGCAGAAAAGTGTTGAGCCTATATTTTCACCAGTATGCTTTGCTTGGTTAGTCTCAAACTTCCTGGAGACTTTCTGCAGAGTCTTCAAGACTCCCAGACACCTACTGCTTTGGTTCCGCTCTGTTGTAACAAATCAGCCTTGTGTTAAAGTAAGTGATATACACTACAGTGGTCTGATTTGTGAGTACATCTCCTCTAAGAGTCAAGATTGCAATTAGATCTAGAACTGCTTAGCGTAACACTTGTTAATGTGCAAACGCAAGTAAAATAAACCCTTCACAAAATATCAGAGTGTGACATTTTTATGCAGAATTATGACAATCCAGTTAGCCTATTCATTGCTGACCTTGAAAACTACATTCATATTTGAGTTGTCTTGTTTCAAAAGTGTCAACAATTTAGGGCAAATGGATGGCTCAGTTGGTTAAGCATCTGACTTTGGCTCAGGTCATGATCCTGCAATTCTTGAGTTCAAGCCCCACATCAGGCTTTGTGCTGTTAGCTCAGAGCCTGGAGCCTGATTCAGATTCTGTGTCTCCCTCTCTCTCTCTCTCTCCCTCCCCCACTCTCACTCTGTCTCTTTGTCTCTCTCTCTCTCTCAAAATAAATAAAAACATTTAATTTTTTTTAAAAAGTGTCAACAATTTATCAATTACTTTGAATTCAAATCATATTTAATTTTAAAATGTTTAACTCTTAGCTAAACAACTTATAACTGAAGTACTCTTTGATATTTAAAACTCTCTAGAGTTTTGCTTGGAAGAAGCAGCCTAAACTTTGCAGAGGGAATACTAATTCAAATGTCAACAAATTTTCATTTCATCATCCAAAAATTCTATGACATTTCAAAATAATACCATTGTAAACCTGACTAGGACATGTAAATAACACAGGCACTTTCCTTGATGAGTCTAAATTTAAGCTTAAGATTATATGAATAAACTTTTATTATCTAAACTATGTATATATAGTTGGGTGCTATTATAATCTGATATGATCAGATTTCTATTTCAAAGAGATCATACTTAGAGGAAGTAGAATAAATTTGAGTGGAACGAGGCAGGAGGTAGGGCAAGAAGTGATAGATGTTTGATGGCTGCTGGTTATAGTGCATTTATATTTTTGCTAACCTGATGTTTGGGTAGTATTTTAAAGATTTAGAGTGGACTCACATTAATGCATTTGGAGACACATTGTGAACAAGTTTAATTAATCCAAAATTTAAAATGAAAAAATCATGACTTAAACAGCACATTCCAATAATTCTAGACCTTAGTAACAGTAATATCAATAGCATCTATTAAGCATAAAGGGCATATTCCCTTTCAGATACTGAGCTAAGAACTTAAAAGAAATTAATCCATACTGAGAAGGCTATGGCTACCATCAAAAACAAGTCATTTCATTGCCCAAACCTTTGGCTTACCAGTTAATTGTGCCAGAGATAAACACCGCCCTCTAGACAGATCATTCTTACTCCTTTAGAGAAGAACAAACTGAGACACACGTGTAAACCACCTGCTACAAGCATCCATACATTTCTAAAGCAAGTCAGTGGCAAGCCAAACCCAAACTGATTATCTCTTTTTATAAATTTGTTAATGTTTATATTTATTTTTGAGAGAGAGAGAGACAGAGTACAAGCTGGGGAGGGGCAGACAAAGAGAGGGAGACACAGAATCCAAAGCAGGCTCTAGGCTCCAAGCTGTCAGCATAGAGCCCAATGTGGGGCTCAAACCTACAAACTGTGAGATCATGACCTGAGCTGAAGTCAAAAGCTTAACTTACTGAGCCACCCAAGTGCTCCAAAACTGGTATTTCTTGATTGACTTCGGGGCTTTCTCCTGAGCACATTCATACTAGTGATGACTTTCATGATCTGGTTTCTCAGACTGTGACCAACAGAGCAAGAGATGGAGCCTCAGATGAAGGCTATCGTTATTTCTTGTGATATTCTTGTTTAGAATAGGATGCCTTGTTATATTGCTATTTTTTTTCTTCAATCACCTTGACTATTTGATTTAGTGTAGCAGTTGTAGTTCTACTCAAAACCGAGCTTGACACAGTGATCAAGATATCCAGGGTACTTTCCTCATTTTCTACATTAAATAGTAAAGAAGAAATTAGGAGACAGCACTCTAAGCAGGGAAGCTATTTTTCATAGAGAATACTGGCATTAGTGACGGTGATAAATTCTGTGCTCCCTCCACAGAATTTTGTTCAGTACATAACTATGAGGAGAATAAGGATAAAGGGCATAAAAGGGCTTACTCCAGAGCTCCTATAAAATACCCATGTGTGACCCCTACAAAGCCACTGTGAGAAATCAGAGGAAGGAGAAAGGCACTGTAATCATTCCAGTCCTGACTAAATCTGTGTATTTCATAAATGCAACCTCATTTGTATGCACATCATGAAAAAAACATTAATACCATTGAGTTACACTGGACCAGCTTAAGAGTAGTCCATAAACTTTTACTTGTCTGTCCTACTCACAGATCCTTTTTAAAAATCATCAGAGGAAAAGATACCATCAAGAAAATGAAAAGATCATGCACAAAATGGGAGAGAAGTTTTGCAAATCACATATCTGACAATGGATTTTCATCTAGAATATACAAACATAATACATAAAGAACTTCTACAACTCAATAATACAAAGACAAAAATCTCAATTTTGAAAAATGTGTAAAAGGGGTGCATGGGTGGCTCTGTCAGTTGAGTGCCAGATTGGGATCTGGTAATGATCTCATGATTTGTCAGTTTGAGCCCCACATTGGGCTCTGTGCTGACAGCTCAGAGCCTGGAGCCTGCTTCAGATTCTGTGTCTTTCTCTCTCTCTGTCCCTCTCCCACTCATGCTCTGTCTCTCAAAAATAAAACAAAAAACATTTTAAAAATAATAAAAAATAAATAAAAATAGGCAAGGGGCGCCTGGGTGGCACAGTCGGTTAAGCGTCCGACTTCAGCCAGGTCACGATCTCACGGTCCGTGAGTTCGAGCCCCGCGTCAGGCTCTGGGCTGATGGCTCGGAGCCTGGAGCCTGTTTCCGATTCTGTGTCTCCCTCTCTCTCTGCCCCTCCCCCGTTCATGCTCTGTCTCTCTCTGTCCCAAAAAAAAAAAAAAAAAAAAAAAAAAAAAAAAGTTGAAAAAAAAATAAAAATTAAAAAAAAAAATAAAAATAGGCAAAAAACCTGAATAGACATTTCTCCAGAGAAGGTATGCAAATGGCTAGTGAGCATATGAAAAGATGCTCAATTCATTGGCCATCAAGTAAATGCAAATCAAAACAATAATAATATACTAATTCACACTCATTAAGATGGTTATAATAAAAATGACTGATAATAACAAGAGCTTGTGAAGATATGGAGAAACTGGAACTCTCATGCATTGATTTTGGAAATTAAAATGGTACAGCCACTTTGGAAAATAGTCAAGTAGTTGCTCAGTGAAATAAAGGATTATCATTGATCCAGCAATTCAATTCCTAGGTATATATCCAAGGTAAATAAAGACATATGTTTTTGAAAAAAAGTTTTCCGCAAATGTTATGGTAGCTTATTCCTAAAGACAAAAAGTGGAAACAATACAAATGTCCATCAACTGATGAGTGGATAAAATATGTAGTGTATCCATACAATGGTATATTTTCTAGCAATGAAAAGGAATGAAATATAGTGCACACTATAACATGAATGATCCTTGAAAACATTATTCTAAGTGAAAGAATATGTGTATTTCTAGGTATACACTATGTATACAATATGTCTAGAATAGGCAAATCTATAGAAACTGTGTATCTAAATAAAGCTGTTAAAAAAATGATCTCAACTACTTATGTTCCATACTTTCTGTATCCTACATTAAACAAAACCAATCTACTCCCTATCCAGGGCACTTCATCAAGGATAAGTGCACAAACCAAAGGTAAATATGGAGTAGCCACAGCTGCAAGGTGAAATGGGTCCTGGTTAGTCGTCATAGTAAAGTCATTGGCAAGATAGCATCACACATGTGTGATACTCCTTTAAGATGGCATACTACAGTATAGTAAATGAAAGCTACCATTTACTATGCATTTACCAAAAGCCAGGCATTTTTCTAAGTATACTTATACATAAACCCATTCAGAAACCCCATAAAGTAGTATTATTTTCCCCAATTTACAAGTAAGGGAAACAAAGCTCAAAGAAAACGGCTAACTTCCTAAGATCACAGGGTAGACCAAGGATTCAAACACAGGTATAGCTAATGCTCCTGTTTTACACTGTGTTGTCACTTAAGACTGTCAGTTACCTAGACTTTAAGAGGAAAACTCAATTATTTTCTATTGTGTACTTTAGAGGTGGCGTACTAAGCACACTGTAGTTTTGACAGACCTCAATCTAGATCCTGGATCCCACAACATAGTCTAGTAACTATTTCATGTCTCCCTGACTACTTACTCTTCGCAATGTCAGAGAGTTGTCTATACTCTCCTTTCACACTTTCTCATCCCCTTTATATTTCCCTAACAAGTTAATCTGCCTTATAGCTCCAATACTCAAATGTAATTATCCTTGTTAATATAATGAATCATCTAGATATTTCTAAAACGATCTATTATTTTCTGTCCTTATTATTTAATAAAACAGTATTCAACCTATTTGAAAAACAATCTTCCCATCCCAGCAAGTATGTAGACATGGAAAAACTAATTCTAAAGGTTATATGGAGAGGCAAAAGATCCAAAATAGCCAACATAATATCAAAAAGAGAAGAACAAAGTTGGAGGCCTAATACCACCTGACTCCAAGACTTAGTATAAAGCTATTGTCTTCAAGGCACTGTGGTATTGGTGAAAGAAGAAAATAGATCAATAGAACAGAATGGAAAGCTCAGAAATAGACCCACATAAGTATAGTCAACTGATCTTAGATAAAGTAGTAAAGGAAATACAATGGAGAAAAGATAGTCTTTTCATCAAATGATGAACACTGTACATCCACATGCAAGAAAGGAAGGAAGGAAGGAAGGAAGGAAGGAAGGAAGGAAGGAAGGAAGGAAGGAAGGAAGAGAAAGAAAGAAAGAAAGAAAAAAAGAAAGAAAATAAGAAAATAGACACAGATATTGCATCCTTCACAAAAATTAACTCAAAATGGATTACTGATCTAAGTATAAAATACAAAACTAAAACTGTAAAACTTCTGGAATATAAGGAAAAACCTACATGACTTTGGGTATGGCAATGATTTTTTTTAGATACAACACCAATGCATGATCCTTGAAAGAAATAATTGATAAACCAGATTTCATTAAAATTAAAAACTTGTGCTCTGTGAAAGATAGTGTCAAGAGAATTAGAAGACATGCCACAGAATGGGAGAAAATATTTGCAAAAGACACATCTGTTAAAGAACTCTGATCCAAAATATACAAAGAACTCATACAACTCAACACTAAGAAAACAAATACCCTATTTATGAGTCAAGTACCTTAAAAGACACCTCACCAAAGATACATAGATGGCAAATAAGCATATGAAAAGATGCTCATTAATATATATTTTTAGAGAAAGGCAAATGAAAACAACAATGAGATAGCACTACACACGTAGAAGGGCCCAAATCCAGAACACTGACAACACCGATGCTGGCAAAGGTGTGGAGCAACATAAATTCTCAGCCTTTACTGGTGGGGATGCAAAATGGCACAGCCACTTTGAAAGACAGTTTGACAGTTTCTTATAAAACTAAACATACTGTTACCGTGGAATTAGCAATCACGCACATTGGTATTTAACCAAAGGAGTTGACAATGTATGTCCACCCAACAATCTGTTTACAATGTTTATAGCAGCTTTTTTCATGATAGCCAAAATTTAGAAGCAACCAAGATGCCCTTCATTAGGTGAATGGATCAATGAACTGTGGCACATGCACATAATTTAATATTACTCCGTGCTAAAACGAAATGATATCAAGCCATAAGAAGACATTCAGGAAACGTAAGTGTGTATTACTTACGTGAAAGAACCCTATCTGAAAAGACTGCACATTGTATGATTCCAAATATATGACATTCTGGAAAAGGTAAAAAAAAAAAAAAAAAAAAAACTATGGAGACAATAAAAACTAGTGGTTTCTGGCATAGAGAGAAGGATGAATAGGCAGAGCACAGATGATTTCTGTAACTATGAAAATACTATGTATGATGTCTTATGATGGATACATGTCATTATATATTTGTCCAAACCCACAGAATGCACAAAACCAAGAGTGAATGTACTTTGGCTGGCTCTACCTCATATACCTGATCCTCAAACATAGGCATTTTAGGAATCAGTCTTGGCTTTATCCTTATTTCACAGTGTGGTACATTCCCTCAACAGTTATCTAGTGATTTTAATTATAGCCCAATGTTAACATACCCCTAAATGATACTGCTAGTCCAAAGCTCTCTTCTGAAAAGCTCTCACCTATGAAATCAAGTACTTCCTGTGAATATATTCTTGGACATTATGCCGGAATTTCAGATTAAGAGAATTCATTGTTTTCCTACCTGAAGCATACCTTTTATAATGTTCTATATTTTATTTAGGAAATTATGCCTCTAGGGGTGTCTAGGTGGCTCAGTCAGTTGATTGCCCAACTCCTGATTTCAGCTGAGGTCATGATCTCACAGTTCATGGGATCGAGCCCGGAGTTGGGCTCTGTGCTGATAGTGTGGAGCCTGCTTTGGATTCTCTCTCTCCCTCTCTCTCTCTGCACCTCCTCCACTTGTGCATGCATGTGCACTTTCTCTCTCAAAATAAATAAATTAATTTTAAAAAAGATATGGTGCCACTAAATACCTATCTGCTCATATCACCCCTTTGCACAAAACTCAAGTAAATACATGTCACATATCATCCTATCATCCCTCTGCAAAAAACTAATGGCCTCCTAAATAATCCAGAATAAAAGTCATAAAAACAAGGCCATTGACTCTTTCTATTTATTGTTGTATTCCAAGCAACCAGAATAATGTCTGGTATATAGTCGACTCTCTACAAATGTTTTTTGAATTAAGAAAGGAATTTAATCTATCCATTTATAGTCATTTCTACTGCTACCATACTAATTTAGGAAATCATTCTCTTTCTTCTGGAATTCTGGAATAAATCATTAGCCTCATTGTAATTCCAATCACTAACTTTATCCGTCTCCAATCTTTTCTTCAAATTTTTGGCAGATAGTTTTAAAGTGCAAACATGAATATTTATTCATTTCTACTTCTCTTAAACTAAAATTCAGATTGTGAGAATAGCCTACAAACACCCTGCATGACTGGTCTCCAATGTTTCCTCTGTAGTTAACGTGTGCCACTCTTCCCTTACTACACGAATTAGCTAGCTATTCTATAAATATTTAAAATCCCAAAATGGGCATACCTTTCCTCCTTTCTATAGACTAAAGACATCCATCAGAATTTTTATTAATTTCAACTTCATCAGAGAAAGCTTCTCATGCCTTATAAACAACAACCCCCCTTTCCTTTATTCTGCAATGACATCCTGAGATTCAAATTAGGTATGATTTAGGGCATTAGTATCAAAAGATCTACTTAGTAGTGACAATCTATTTAGATAGTGACAACCACTAGATTACTTTCAATAAAACAGAAATGTGTATAGCTAGTGTACTACATTTTCCTAGTGATGAGTATGTTTCTAGAAATACAGGAAACACCTGATAACCATCTACTGAGTATGGTACAGCTGGAAGAGCCCAATATTTATAACTGGATAAACCCAGTCTGAATCCCAACAATGTCACCTAGAATCTATGTGAGAAATTTGCTTGACCTGACATAACTTCAATTTTTTCATCTACAAATAAATAAATACCTGACATAACTTCAATTTTCTCATCTATAAATAAATAAATAAATAAATAAATAAATAAATAACAATCTTCATCTTAAATGCCAATGATAATACTTCAGGTAACATGTGAAAAAGTGCCTACTACAGAAAAAATAACAATTATAAAGAGTAGCAAGATTTCTGGTTGTGTGGTTGATGAAAAACTATGTCTAAAACCTATGCCTACTTCCTGCTACATAACTATACAACTTAGGGCCATTTGCCAAAATGCATCTCAAATCCCAATTTATACATTTATAAATGAGCATGGAATTATCTATCTCATACAATTGTCACAATAAGTAATGTTAATAGTAAATGGGAAGTGTAATTGAGTACACCAGATGCTCAATAAATGTTATCTACCATTAACAGGAATAAAAACAAAAGTAGAAACGGGGTGCCTGGGTGGCTCAGTTGGTTTAGCATCCAAAGTCGGCTCAGGTCATGATCTCAGGATTCATGAGATCAAGCCCCACATCAGGCTCACTGCTGGCAGCTCAGAGCCTGCTTTGGATCCTCTGTCCCCCTCTCTCTCTGCCCCCCTCCCTGTTCTCTCTCTCAAAAGTAAATAATAATAAAACATTTTTAAATAAAAACGGAAATGAAAGTAAGTTTTGTATAAGGGAATAGGTAGATCTGTGTGCATTCCTCACTAGTCTAGAAAAATGACTAATTTTAGTTAATTGTAAAAGATATATGTATGTCTGTGCATATATTTTACACATATATGTATGTATGTATTTAAGATATTTAAATATGAAAAATATAAAAGTAACTCTAAGTACTTGAAATGAATCAAATTCAATGCATGTGATATAAAAGTACTGCCTCCATAATCTATTAAAATCCTACCCTTCCCAACTGGGAATTCATACCACTATTCCAGTCACTGGGATCCTACTGACACAAATACTCCACAATTGTGCCCAATAAAACTTTTATTTGTAGTATGAATTGGCTGTAGCTGTGCAGACTTTGTTAATGGTCAGTATTGTCCTTAGAGATGCAAGCCATTCAACAAAACTCTTAAGTCTAAGAGAATTCTCTTGTACATGATTATTTATATTGAAAAACCACACATATAGTATAAAGGAGATAAATGCACTTACAATTGAAATATACATCTTTAAATAACACCTTAAAATTTCACTTGTAAAGTCTGGACAGTATAAATTGAATGTTTGTTGTGGGATTTTTTGTTTTTTGTTTTTTGTTTTATTCCTGAGTTTCTGCTATGCTGGGACCTTGTAGTGCTTTTATAAAATGTTTTTAGAGTGGTCCATGATTGATTACAATACATACCCCTGCTTAAAAAGAGCAAATGGTCAGTGAGCCCTAAATATAAATCAAAGTCCTATTAATGTAGAAGAAATTCATGTAAAGAATGCATGCAGACTACCAATAGGATTTTATTAAAATATATGAAATAAGCCACTATAGATGCTAAGGGAATTCTAAAATTAATGAGTTCAAAAGGTGGGGCAACTCAGTGTGAGATACAGAACGTAATTTCCGAATAAATGAAGTTCATTTGTTTGTTTGATTTGATACATATAAGATCTACCTGCAAAGTTAATAATGATAGCTGGAGCAACCTGAATAGAAGACAGGTTTCTTCTTTACAGGGCACTTTCTTTCTCAGCAGTTGCCCTCTAAGGTTCCGAGTAAAACTGTATTTGAAATAATATAATCCCTGCAGATCCATATAAAGGAGTTTCTCTAGTTGCTATAGAGTTCCTTGAAGGACAAAGAATTGTGCTTCTGTGCAAGTTGATTTTCCGAGATTCTGAATATTTGGGGAGCTTAAATGTTTATAAATGTGACAAAGAGATTGACAGCCTGATGCATTGTTTAAACTATGGGCAAGTATGATTCTAATACCAATTAATTTTTGCAACATATCCTGTCACTCATTTCAAGATGTAGGAGGAACTGTTAGAAGAATGTTTTTAATAGTAGGTATAGTACTTCACAATCAAGTGTCCACAGTGCCCATGCTCCCCTCCTTGTAGTTTTCTGTTCAGGTTTCATTTATTCATTCTATTATGAAACAGAGTCATGGACTTTTCACTATGTGCCCAGGGCTGCGTAGAGCCTGAAGAATGCATATGGTGCTTTCCAACAAGGAGTTCATCACATAGTAGGGAGAAATATAAAATAAGCTTACAATGGAAGTCTTTACAGGGTGACTTTGGAGCACTAAAAACAAACAAACAAACAAACAAACAAAAATCAAATTGAGTGCTCTTAGAGGAGATGGTGACACTTTAGCTGTTTTGAAATATTAAATGTCCAACACAGGAGAGAAAGGAAGATACAGAATAGCATGGCATGGGTGGACCATTGCCACATTCTCTTTGTTCTCTCCTCTATGGACTTGGTTTTTTGAATCACTCCAGGTATACATATTTTTCCCTGATTCAGGGTCTTTTTGTCATCTTTTTACCCTTCCTGGTAGGATGTTTCCCCCTGAACACCTAGTATACTCTTCCTCATTATTTATAGCTCAGAATACTTTTTGTTTCCACAGGGATGTCATTCCTTACTTCATAGTCAAGCATTCCTATTGTAGGTAGTTTGTAATTCTTCTGTGTATCATTTATTACATTTGTAATTATTTGTCTTGTTTATCTATAATCTTCCTAACTGTACTGCAAATTCCTTAAAGAAAGAGACTACAACTGTTTTGTTCTCTGCTATATCTCCAGCTCCCAGATAAATCCCTTGGGTCATAATAGGTCCTCCTTTAATGATTGTTAAATGAGAAAAAAAAATGAACATTTGACTATTGAGTAAAAGGATAAAGGAATTACTGATAGAGACAAAATATGTGTAAGGAGATAAAGTGTAAAATCTGCCTTCGAGAAAGACGAGTTCAGACTATGAGTATCTGAGAAGTATCTTGAAAGCTAATTTTATTAATTAAATTTATTAATTAAAAATTTAATAAGATATGTGATATTTATCTTTTAGATTATTCTTTTGGCAGAAGTATACAGGATAGAAGGGAACCAAGGAAAACTAGAAAATAAAACAAGGTTGATACAGACCAAAGAAGAAAGTATCTCTGGCAATGAAAAGTAGAGAATAAGTGATTTTGAGTAATACACTCTAATGGAAGAAAGAGAAAGGAGGGGAATTTGTTTCAGGCTTCTGCACTAAGGAAGGTATTGGTTCTAGTCACAAATGGAAGAAATATAGGACATGAAGCATATTGTCAGGAAAGATGATAATTCAGCTTTATGCACACTGAGTACAAAGAATCAAGGGACAACTTAGCAGAAACATCTGTATAAAAGCTAGAGTTCAGAAAGTGTGTGTATTTAGTGAGTAGTTAAAGCTGAGGATTGGGATGACATAGTCCAGGGAAGAGGTAAAGGAAAAAAATAGTGCCCAAATTTAAGAACTGAGCTCAGTAGGTGCAATTCATTAAAGCAAGAAACTGTCTATAGAGATAGAATACGTATTTATTTTTAAATATGTGAAAAGAAACAAAGGAAGGATATAATTTTAATAAAGAAAGAAATGACAAAAGTGTTAAGCACCAAGAGTAATCAAAATCAGGTGATATCAAAACACTAGCATCTTTCAACTAATTCTAGAGCTTTTCTCACTTTTTCTAATTCCTCCTACTCTTGTTCACTCATTCTGTGGGTGATGAGAATACAGCAATTAGAAAACAAAAAAGAAGTCCTTAATCTCATGGAACTTACCTTCTGGTCAATAGTTGACCTCACTGTGGGTCATATGTCAATAGGATAAATGTTCCCACAGCATTTAATGTCTATTTTCATCTTACCCATTTACCCATGATGTACAATGACAGCAATGACAATAGATAACTCTTAAAGACATCTACAACTATTATCCAAAAAGGTCTTTCAAACCAGGACTGTGCTCCTAGCTCTCCTTCTACCTCTCTTCAATCACTCTCAAGATGGCTGTGCTGACTGAAACCATTTGCTACTTGGATGACAAAAATGCTGAGACCAAGCCTTGAAACCCGATGGGACCAAGTGCTAAAACCTAATGGCCCTTGCCATCAACCAGTGCCCCATGGACATTGTTCTTCTGATATGCCCCGATTTGAGAGACCCCCCGAAAACAAGCCACCAGAGTCCAGAATCAAAGCCAAGCGGCAAGGGTCGTTTATTGCAGGTTCGAACCCAGTCCTCTGCGCACTCGCTGGTGACGCTAAGAGGCCCCGAGTAAGGATCTTACAACTTCTTTTATAGCCCAGCACAAACAAGTTAGGGACCTTCTTTAGAGGTTACAGAGCTGTTGTTGGTTAACATTTAAATTTGAACGCTCAGCAGAACTTGATTGGTTCCCGCCTTTATGTCAGACTATAACCCGGGCACGCCCTGGCTGGTTTCAGGAACGGCAGGGGGGGTGGGGGGGGGTCTTTTCTTTGCAGTTGTGAGTACACCAGGTAATTTTTCTCTTAGCCTCTCACTTCAACATGCTTGATTTTTAGCTAACTATGCAATTATTCCACACATTTGATAGTCATGTCTATAACGGTAACTGATCTGCCCTAATCATGTAAGTAAAAGAAAAAAAAAGACTTTAAAAGCTGCTCCACAAATTTGCTAGCCACGCAGACACAGAAAGTTACTCTCCAAAAGAAAAGGTGCTTTAGAAAAAAATATTATTTTTTTGTGCATTTCTACATAACTAGAGCTTTCTAAGAAAATTTTACTGGAACTTGGGATCTGGGCTAAAAAACAAGCCTGGACATTAAGTTATGACTGAAGAGACAGTGGGAACTCCAGATTTACCTCCCATGAGGTATATGTTTATGTTTGAAGGGTGATAAGACCTGGAGCCATGAAGACATTCTGTGCATTGTGAAGTTGGGAGACACTAATCTAATTTCCCTCCAGGAGAAACTTGTTTACATTCCCCCAAGAGAAGAACCAGTTCCCCATCATGTCTCCAAGGAGACTCAGAAGTGGAGGGAGAACAGCTGCTTCTCTTCCCTATGTAAGTGCCCGGGTTCATGTTTGGAGTTCCTCACATGCAGTAGACCCCATTATGTAGAGCATCACATCTGGTTCTCATTGTACCACCACAGGGATAAGAATTTGGGCAAAGGGAAGTTAACACACTTATTATTTGCTCTAAGTAAACAGTAACCTATTCTGTTCTGTTCCAGAAATCTCATTTTGGCATTTAGGATATTAATAAAGATATTAAACACTTAGGAGAAAATACCACACATCTTTTTGAGGAGCGACATTAAAACACATTAAACTTAGTAGTCTCTTAAATATCATGTACTGAGGTAAAAACAGCAACTATTTTAAAAGCAAATGTATCAATTTTTCCGCAAAGCTCAAGTATAGACATTTTTTTAAAGACTAGAAAAAAAAACTACAGATTAGAAATTATCATATTTTGGAAAGAGAACAAATCACATCTCTGTATGTTACCTTTAACAATGCTCTAACCCATCCACCTGCTATTTTATTTGGACAAAATTTCTCACTGAGTAGTTTTAGCTTAAACTTTTGGGGGGAAGCAGAAAGAATGTCTATGGAGAGAATGTGTGTCACTGCAGTGGCACAGATTCTTTCTGAAAGATAGGATTTAGTCTTAAGAATAAGTAGATTTTATTTAGGCCTCCATAATCCTATTTCATTCTGCTGATCTAAGAAAAGTCAAACAAATGAAACAATTTGATTTTCTTATTTCATTTTATGTAATGTGCTACTTACGTGCTTGTAAAATATTAAGGTCAAATTATTACTCTGAAAACTAAAGACTAAGGACTAGATGACAAAAATAAGATGGCTATGGTATTTTATGATATTCTCAAAATATACAATTTCTCACTTTGTGATAAAGGGGCAAGACATATCTTTGATCAAGGTGCAAAAAGCTCCATAAGACCAAATTTTTGCCTTGTCTCAGTACACAAATCCTTCAGAATTCTTATGGGAGGGAAATCTAGCATACAATGGCTGTCCTCTGTACCACATCAATTCTGAGACATTCTATGCAATTCTTATACAACTAGAATTTAACCAGGGCAGAACCATAAAATGTCTCTAAAACAAAACCTGAAAATAAAACTGCAAATTCCCTTTAATTGGACATTCATTTCCATTGCAAATTTAAGCATAGTTTCCATAATACAGTGATTACCCCCAAATTTTGTCTTAGAAAAAGCAAAAGATTTATTGGAATTAGAATAAAACAAAGAACTGGGATTTTTCTGGTTTTGTTTTTGTTTTTCTTTTTTGGAATTTTTTTTTAAGAAGGTTTCAGGGTGCAACTATCCTAAAAGTTAATCAAGAAGATTCCCATGAACTCTTAAATAACTACTACCTTCTATGTGTGTGTGTTGAGTGTGTGTGTGTGTGTGGGTGTGTGTGTGTGTGTGTGCGTAGATGTGTGTGTGTGTGTGTGTGTGTGTGTAGATGACAGACTGGGGAGGAAGGGAAGCAGTTATGTGGCTGATTACCCAAGAAACAGATGAAGGAGCTTGAGGCAAGCTGAGGACAAAGTGCAAGTTAGTGCAGCCCCCTCCCCACCAACCCCCAGGTAGGATGTATGTGATATTCCTCAGGCACCAGGCTACCCAAGGACAAAGGAAAGGAAACAAATGGCCAAGTGATAGAGATCACAGTCCTACAGGATATGGGTTTACACGTATATTAGTTTACAAATATCTTAGTAAATTACAAGAAAAAGGCAATCTTAGCAATAGCCTAATCTCCAGAACCCTATAGACTCATTTTCCTGAAGCCCCAACATCACCCCTCAATAGTGATATGAAAACAAAGGCAAGAAGGAAATGACAAGTAAAATTAAATTTCCTCATAACCTGGAGCTCACTGACAAGTATTTGAGGCAAATACAGAGATAACATTTCTCTAGGAACCTCCTGTTGTCCTAATGTTAATGCCTTACTAGAGGGAAAACAACCTTAGCTTCACAATAGCAAGACCTCAGGCGGTCTTGAATCCTCCTTGGCATATCGAAGTCCCTCTGTAGCCCTCCATTTTGACTTTACTTCTCTGTCTCCCTAGTATAAAATAGCCATTTGTCACAACCCCAGTGCAGCTCTTTCTGCCCAAGGTCCCGGTACCTGCTTTAATAAAATCACCTTTACGCACGAAAGACATGTTTAAGATTCCTTCTTGGTCCTCGGCTTCAGACCCCCCACCATCACCCCAAACCCTCATCAAAACTACTCATAGTTCAACTTTACAGGACTGTGTCTGGATTTCTTTGAGAAGCTGGTCTAAGCCTACTGGCAGTACTCCCAAGATACTCATATAACCACTGCCTATCTGTGACAAATAATGCCTTACTATGCAGTATATATTGATGACTCATAATAAATATTTTGCCTTGACCAAAAAAGCCACTTAGTTTCTCTGTGATAGTTCAAACACAGAGTATAAACTATAGTTGAGCTTCTCCAGTTAAAAGCATTGCAGGTGATATACTGCAGGGGTAACTGGGTGCTGAGGATCAGGCTTCAGTCCATGTTACCCGTGGAACAAGAAAACAAGTCGATAAAAATAGTTCTGGTTTGGTACTATGTTATATTATTAACTTATAATAATATTATATTATTAGCTTATAATAATATAACCAGTAAGAGAGAGAAATGCATGTTTTTGTGTACTGTAACTTCTCTGCCAAGGGTTTATTAAATAAGAAGTGTGTAATTGAGTAAATTAGAAAACAGAAACAGAATATAAGAGAAAGGAGAAAATGCAAATTTCCCACCCAATTCCTGCAAGGCAAATCAGGATTCTATTGAGTGTGATTTGCTAGATTGAGTTCTGGGATGCTCTGTCTTCTCCAGGGCCATGACTGACACTTATGTATTTTCAGGGAAGGAAGCAGGTCAGATAACTGAAAACCTCTGCTCTCTGGGCAGTCTTCAGAGCCCAGTGCCAGGCTGTGCTAGGCATCTGCATTGACAGCTCTCCTTGGACTTGCTTCTAAAGCCCTATGGATTAATTTTCATAGAGTTCTGGCCTTAGCATCCAGAGATCAAGTGAGATATTTTTAAGACATGTTAGTTTGATTTTCAGTATTTTGTTAAATAGGTCTTAAATTTCAATACAAAGCCTACCCTAGAACTGAGATGACTGTATTGGCAGAACGATAGTCCGACTTTTACTACCTTTGTCAGAGTAAACCAAGCCACTATGGATTTTATTTAATCTTCAAGAGATGTTCATATGTCTGTTCCAGGCCAACTAACTCTGTGATGCAGAGTCTAATGTAGTAATATCAGCATTAGGTCCCTTCTAGGAGTTCATCCCATAAAAGTACTTAGCATAAGTGGACAAAGAAATATAGACAAGAAGAGGTTTTTATTTTAAGATAAATATACAGACATTATATCCATTATATATTGTCAAGTAAAAAAAGCAAAATGCAAAATAGCATCTACTGTAAGATACTGCTTTTGTAAAATTAAATATGCAAACATAGACACAAAGGCTTAGATGGATATATATGACATTAATACTGGATACCTCTAGAGAAATGATGTATACTTTGACTTGTACTACACTGTAGTTCATATGATGGAGAGAAGTATAAAGTCATATTTAAATGTATTGCTTAAGTTCTGTTAAGTTAGGTGCTCATATAAACACATTATTTCTTTTTCTTACCTATATCATGCTGTATGTATTAACTAATTAAAAAAAATAAAATCCAAGGCCACCTGAGTGGCTCACTCAGTTAAGCATCTGACTTGGTTTTGCTCAGGTCATGATCTCACGTTTGTGAGTTGCAGCCCTATGTTGGGCTCTACACTGACAGTGCAGAAACTGCTTGGGATCCTCTCTCTCTCACTCTGCCTCTCCCTACTCTTTCTCTCTCTCAAAATAAATAAATAAACTTTTAAAAAAGAAAATAAAATCCCAATTCATCTAGGACTCCGGGTAGCACTGTACTAGGCCAAAAAAAAAAAAAAAAAAATAGTCAAGTTAATTCTAAGTTTACCACTAACCTGTTATTTGAGTGACTCACAAACTGTAGAAGCTTCAGATTATTCAACGAATTGTGCTACAGTAGAAAAAATTGGAGGTCTCTTTTCACTCTAGAACCAACAATTCCTAATGTCTAGCCTACCATATTCAAACACTAGGAAATATCTTGTAATGTGGACAATAAGTAGAAAAAAATGAAAATCCCAGATGAATACTGTTCCTATTTCAGCAGGTAACACTCTTAAATTTAAAATATTACCCAGACATAGAAAAGAATGGAATCTTGTCATTTGCAACAACACAGATGATTCTAGAAGGTACAATACTAAGTGAAATAAGACAGTCAGAGAAAGACAAACACCATACGATTTCACGTATGTGGAATTCAAGAAACAAAGCAAATAGAAAAATACAAACAAACAAAAAACAGACTCTTAAATACAGAGAACAAATTGGTGGTTGCCAGAGAAGAGGTGAGTGAGGGGATGGGTGAAACAGATAATGGAGATTAAGAGTACACTTATCTTGATGAGCACTGAGAAATGGACAGAATTGTTGAATCATTACATTGTACACCTGAAAGTAATATAACACTCTATGTTAATTATACTTGAATAAAAAAAAGAGGTACAAATTTCAAGTTATAAATATGCCACAGGGATGAAAAGTATACCATAGGGAATATAGTCAATAATATTGTAGTAAGTTTATATGGTGACAGGGAGTAGCTATGGCTACAGGGGTGAGCATTTCATAAGGCACATAATTATCAAATCACTACATTGTACATATGAAATTAATACAATATTGTATGCCAACTATACTTCAATTAAAAACAAAGAAAAAAGCTATAGGTAAGTAAGTAAATAAATAAAATACACACACTATAATTTTTTTAATGTACTTTTTTTCAAGTTTTTATTTAAATTCCAGTTAGTTAACATATAGTGCAATATTAGTTTCAGGAGTAGAATTTAGTGATTCATAACTTACATACAACAGAATGTACTTTTTAAATGAAATAGATTTTATGGTTACTTCACTATACCTGGATCTAAGAAAAAATTATTTTTTTCTTTTCTTTCTTTTCTTTTTAGTAAATAAAGAAATAAAGAAATAAATAAAGAAATAACAAAAGCAAATACAGAAATAAATAAAGAAAATAAAGAAAATAAAGAAATAAAGAAATATAGAAATAAAGAAAACAAAAGCAATGGGCTGTGTAAAGAAATGTTACAAGGAATTTGCCCAGTGTGAGATTATCACCCATTTAATTAGTCAAATATATATTTTGACAAAACACTGCTGAAGGAATCGTTTTAAAGAGAAAAACAGTAAAAATAACCTAATTTCCATGCCCAGTGCCTGATTTCACAAGACTGTTAGCTAATTTCATTTCTTAAATATTTGCCTGTCTTACAATGCTAAAATGATATTGAGTTTTTCATCATTTTTGGGTTTTGTTTAATTTTATACTCCTACATAATGATCTCCAGTGTGCAACATACTTTTTCAGGGCTGCTTGGCTTTTAATGTTGAGCTCCATTAGCTATGAAGGATGACACAAAATCCATTTTGCCAAACATTTCTGCTATGGCTATAGACCAACGCAGAATTCAAAGAATACAGTCTATGTTTCCTCATATATAATTAACCTTAATACTTACCCTATCTTTGTTTTGATTCATGGAATAGCTTAATCTTTGGGTGACATACAAAATGCTGAAGCATCCACTGACCACACAGCAAGTCCTGAACTGTGGTCCTTTTAAGAGAGCTTTGGAAAAAGGCCACGAAAAGTCGGCCAAGAATTAAAAAAAAAAAAAAAAGTTTAATTGATATGTTAGGGTCATTTCCCAGAGAGATGGATATACATCCAAAAGACAACAAAGGGAGACTAACTAACATTACTGATTTAAGTGTATAATGTCTGGGGTTGTGTTTTCATTTCAGAGGCCATGAAATAGTTTAGTGAAAGACAAATACTTCCTTTGTCAGGTATAGTAATGTTCAATTCTTTATTATTACTATAAAGATCTGAGTTGTGTTTTTTTTTCCTCCTCTAGCTATTATAACTTGGCATTAGAGACTACACAAACCAAAAATATACGATTCAAAGGCTATGTACTTTGCCTTAGAAAAGTGTTCAATTTCCTTGACACCACTAGTAAACCAAATAAAAACATTAGGCCATTTTCAAGTAAATGAATACAAGAAACAATCACAGGGTGTAATCTGCTATTGTTGGGGATACATTTCAAACAGAAGACAAAAATGGAACAAACTGGAAATAGCTCAATTCATTTACACTTAGTCCTCTGGGACAAAAATGGACCCATTTGCAACCATGCAAAGCAGTAGTGTATATGCTGATGGGAAAACGCACGCAGATGCCAAATGGGTGCATTAACCCCCCTTGGCATAGTTAATGCAGACATGCCCTTAGGGATCCTTATAAGACCCATCTGTTCAGTCAAGCATTTGCTTAATTGTGTCAAATGCCTGGCAAATGCAGTGTCAGTTAATAGATAATAGATATGTAAATGCTGTTTGTGTTCTTGTACATATGCCCAGGGGCTTTACAGTAAACACATCACATTTTTAAAAATAATTTTCTGTTGGGGATAAAATGATAGTCTTGCTGGCAGCAGCAGTCCTACCCACAACAGTCCAAAACTATTATAGTATGCAATAGTTTATAACATGATAATATTGTCATTAAGGGATTTCAACTACCACTCCATTTTCCGATAATCTTAATTACCATACTTGTTATTTACTTAACGTTTTTTTGAAGAGAGATGACGGACTTCTGCCCCCCATCTGACACATTCCCCAGACGTGCACTAAGCAACATGCTTCAGTGAGAAGAGCACTTACTTCTAGAGTTAGCTTGACTTGAACACCGATCCCAGGAGACACTGATTGATTTGGGACCTTCAGATTTTACTTGACCTATTTGGGCCTCAGTTCATTCTTGTGGAACTGGAAGATAATTAATTTGGTCCCCATAGGGTTGTGGAGAATTTGAAATATGGAAGCACGAAACACATTATAGACCCTCAATAAATACCCACTCCCTTGCCCCCATCACATACTCTATCACTCTGTAAGACTTTGGGTTACACGTTCAGAGGAATCAGACTACCTCCTGTGTTAAACTCTCAATGACACCACTAACTGACAAGTGTTGAGAATTAAGTTCTTAATATCCCCCCCTCCCCTTTATGATGCAAAACTATTATCAATGACACATTTGACAATGCTGAGGGAAATGACTGCCAAAATGTTTTAGTAAAAGTGAGACTGACAGTTCAGAAACAGAGCAGTCCTCTCTAGGTTTTATGACAGGAATTCCTTACAGCATCTCTTCTGCCTTCAAAAGAGAAGTGAAGAATCTCTTTCTCTTGTATTTTAGATATAGATAGAAAAATCGTAAGCCCATAAAAAGCATAAAACACTTAAAGTGGGCTCTATCCCTCCCGGTATTTGTGAGAAAATGAATCAATTTTGATACTTGACAGCCTATCTACCAGGAATAATTTTTTTAACATTTTTTTTTATATCCTTCACACTGACCACATTATTTCTGTTCTCCTTAGATGTGAAACACAAGTATTGCTTAGGAAGAACAAATTTTCATATAGACCAACATACCATCTGAGAACAACAACAAATACAAGAGTCTAATTTCTTCCCTTTGAAGTTTCAATAGTTTTTGATTATATATGCCAAGTGGAAATGGCATAGCTTATGTTTAGCAGCAGAAGTAGATACTAAGGGTCCCCAAGACTCATCATGTGGTCGAAGAAATCTGTACATGCTCAATGCTAATTAGAGGGGAAGGTTCAGGAAACAGATTCCTACTAAGGCTGGACATCTCTCTAGACTTAATCTACCTTTTACTCCAAATCTGCTTCATAAATAACAGTTGTGTTAGTGAAGGTAAACAACTAACTCTGATATTTAGATTCTAAATAGCATGGCTTGGTAGAAGGCAACAATTCCTAACTAACACTGTTAAAAAAAAAAACACTGTTTTTTCTCTTCTGCACCATGAGAAACCACTGCTAAACCAGGAATGTCATCACCACAGCTGTGGGCAGGGATGACAAGAAACAGGCTGACTGCCTTCAGCAGAAATCCTCAGTTTCAGAGCACTGGCAGAGATAACATGGAGACTGGCAGCACTGAGCAGGGAATGTTTCCAAGATGGTGACCTGCCAGTCATGTGTGACTCTAAGGATGGCCAGCATTGCACGGTACCCCATAGAGGGCAAGGAGGCCTTAATTCAGGTGAGACGAAAGGTGTGGGACTTGCCTGAATCAGAGACCCAGCAGTGACACAGGGTCAGCTGTTTGGTGATGGTTCTAGCAACTACATGTAGAGTATATGAATATATTGTTTGGGTCAAAATATGCCTCTTCCATATCTGGAATAGCATCTGTAGTATATGTACTTATCCCAGGTCCCTGGCATCTGGCAGTGATTATGAATCTCTCTCTCTGAACTGGGGTTCATACTACAATGCTGAGGAAAAATAACTGATGCCAACATTGTAAGTCCTTTGAAGAGTAAGAATGTACCAGAGAGACTAACCTTAAGTATAAAAGAAAGATGATTTTGTAATTCTAAGATGGAGTTTGGAGGTCAGATTAGCTTTATTATTCTAAAAGACTATTAAACACACATACTTTTTGAAGAGGGGATTTAAAAAGAAAGGATAAAGTAGTAAAATGAAGATAAACACTAGAGAGCTTTAATAGAATATTCAATAGAAATAAAGCAACAGAGAGCTTTCAGCTAAATTCAATCTAGCTCTCCCTTACATGGAATAATACATCTCTTCGTGTAATTCTAAATTCTCCCCAGGTATACTTCATCTGCCAATGTTAAAAAGAAAATACAAGATGCTCAGGTGTTACATATTTTTTCCATAGTGGGCTAACAATGTAAGCTGTTGTTATTTAGCATTTCATAGATAAACAAAAAAAGATTATTGAATTACGATTAAATCACACATCCAGTTATAAATAATGAGGAGTAGCTTGTATTGGTAACTAATTACTGTATAACAAACCACACTACCTATTGGGCAGTGCTGGAAATGTGGGTCGTTATTCTACTGGGGTCACTTGGGATTCTTCCTATCACCGGGATTACATTTAACAGTTTAAGTGGGGCTCAAGGGTCCAAGATAACCTCACTATATTTGGGGAACATAAGAAGCTGTTTGACAACAAACACTTTTTTTTTTATGTTTATTTATTTATTTTGAGAGAGGAAGCATGAGCAGGGGTGGGGTAGAGAGGAAGAGGAAAAATCCCAACCAGGCTCCATGCTGTCAGCACAGAACCCGATGCTGGGTTTGATCTCATGAACCATGAAATCATAACTGGAGCCGAAATCAAGACTCAGATGCTTAACCAACTGAGCCCCCCTTGAAAATACTTAACAATTTGGGGGATGCTACCGTCCTAGCTGATGGCGTTTACCTGACACTGCCTCGCATATTCTGTAAATATCAACAGGAGGTCTTATAAGCATACCTTTATTTCATTTGTGGCCCTAGGTTTCATTTTACTTTAATGATGTTTTTCTGGCTGGGAGACTAGAAATGAGATTTTATTTTCCAGCACCAAAAATATTGGTCCTTATTTCATCAACTCTCTCTGGAATGTATAGTTCTATTTTTGTATCATCTCTTTCTTCCTATATCTGATCATATGATACTGAAGGAAGCCAGCTGGCATTTCAACATCCTCCCTGGAAGCCTCCTTAGTCAGATCCAACAGTTCATACTAGTTTCGATCTTCCAAATTATCAGGCAACGTTTTGGCCAACTTTTCTGCCACTTAAATAACAAAGACTGCCTTTTCTCCAGCCTCTGATGGTTTTCTCAGGACCTTTCTGGTCTCCAGTAGCAGTTTGTTTGCCATCCTTCTAAATTCTTCCCTTAGCCAAGTCCCAAAGTCTATGTCACATATTTTTGTTTTTGTTTTTTTTTAATATTATTACAATAACACATCACTTTTACATAACGATTTCCACAGTCTAGAGTTTTTTTAAAAATCCCAACACTTAGTGGCTTAAAATAACAACATTGATTTTTCACGGGATTTGATTGTGTGTTTCTCTGTTTGGGCTTTCCTGGGATCACTGATGTGGCTCCAGGCTCCAGTTATCTGGATGCCTTGATGGGGGCTGATGGGTACCTAGTGGCCTCACTCACAAGTCTGAGGCCTCATCTGGTATGGTTGGAATGGCTGTGATGTCTGGGTCTCTCTCTTCTTACAGTCTTTTATTCCAGGCATCTTCACAGTGAAAATGGAAGTTTTTGCTTTTGTGTAGCAACTAGTCTGTGAGGTTGAGGTAAAGCATCTCCCAGTTGGTCTGAAACCACAATTTGTCAAAGGAGTCAGTAGTCAGAAAAAAAAGTAAAGCATGACACAGTAGACAGTAAGGAGTAATGTCTCCTCATGCTTTCCAAGTTTTTATTTGGCCAACTCTAACCTAAAAATATTCTGGGAAGGGGCACCTGGGTGGCTCAGTTGGTTAAGCATCCAACTTGATTTTGGCTCATGTTGTTATCTCACAGTTCGAGATTACGCCCAGCGTGGGGCTCTGCACTGACAGGCGGAGCCTGCTTGGGATTCAATCTCTCTCTCTCTAACCCTACCTCTCAAAATAAATAAATATACTTAGAAAATATATTCTGGGAAGGGATCTCTGGGAAACAGATCCCAGCTTACCAAATAATGCAAACTACCACATTTCCCTCAGCAACACAATTGGAATATTAATACTGTAGTAGTTGGGATCCCAGCAGGAAACAGATGAACTACTTGAAGGTAGGGGATGTAGTGGAGATACTAGTTACCAAAGTTGGGTAAGATTTAGGGAATCAAAACTGGCTATGAAGTGGATTGTTGATCTAGGGGTGTGATTCTTGCTTGGGGTACAAAAAGGGTAATGAAGAATCTAGAGACTGACAACAGTGGCACACTATTTCCATCCTGGGGCCTGAAGAGGCAAAAAAGGTGATGGTGTTAGAGAATACTACAAGCAGTTTAGAGCCATGGAAGAAGGACCACCCATCAGGTGTTTTAAATGTAGAATGAAAAATTATTCCCAGATCTGCAATGAATAAGCAAAAAGAAAGAATCCTGCTGTCCAATCTTCTGAACCATTGCCAATCTATCCATTGTCTGAACCCAAGAAGGAAACAATGTACAAAAAACATGGATGATGTAGTTCCTAGATGTCTGCTGTCTAAAGAAAATCAAAGGGTAAAGAAGGGCAAGGAACAAATGTGGACAAGAAAATGAAGATAAATGGGAACAATCCATCCTTTTCAATAGATTTCAGTAATAGAAAATTTAGTAGATTTGTAGCAGTCCTAGATCCTTGGTCTTATGAAGCCATAAATGGGGTTGGTGGTAAAAGTGTTAAAACCTTAGTACCATATATATTGGGAGATTTGATGAGAGACTTCTGTATAAAACCAAAGTAATCTGAAAGTTTTCTGAAATAATGATCAAAACCCAAAGGATGATAAAGATAAAAAATAAAGATAAAACTATCTATCTATCTATCTATCTACCTATCATCTTCTGAGAAGGAAGAATACAAAAATATTCTTTTCGCAGCCTGGGCTCTAAGGAGAGTGAATAATAAAATAATGGTGTCCCTGAGAAATTTTAAGAAGAAACCCCAATACAAAAGGTGGTGGCTAGAATTTACCCTACTTATGTGACCAGTAAAACCTTGAGGAAATATTCTGGAAATTGGTCTTGGGTTGGCGTTGGCCCCTAGGAGCCTAATAAAAGCAAACCCATATTCTTACTGAATGAACTCACTCTAAACTCAAAACTCAAAGAATTCCCCAAAATTAAAGTCCAAGAAGCATGAATTCACAATCTCACATTAAGTAGTTGAATGGAACTGTCATGTGCAAGATTCCATAAGGAGGAGAGCAGTAAATGGGTGGTCTATGGAATCAAAACTATGGACTACAGATCTTGGAATTACCAGATATAGAATAGAAAATAAATGTAATACAGTTATTATATTTAAAAATAATAAAATAAACTAGGAAAGTTACAAATAAAAAGCTTCTATTTATTCAGGATGATTTCTAAAAAATCATTATATAAAAACTTATAAATACATATATACATATATATGTATATAAAACAAGTAATATTTTCAATGAACCAACAAAACATACTATCAACCTCAAATTCTACACTGAGAAAAGCTGTCTTTCAAACATAAAACCTAAATAAGGACACTGCCAAAAAAAAAATAATATCTGAAGGAACTTAGTACCTTAGATCCACCCTAAAGGAATTATTTATAAAAATATATATGTATTTTATAGAGAAGAAAAGTGACTCCAAGTAGAAGGTCTGTCACGAAAGAACAAACAACCAAGAAAGGAAATGGTAAATATGAATGTTTAAAATGCCAGCTGTATCACAGAGTAAAAATAATATTTAATTTGGAGGATGAATGAAAAAACATTCTGAGAAATGATATCATATATAATAAAGTTAGTAAATAAAATTATTCATGGAGTAAAATTACTGATTACATTTGTATAGTGTTATCTAAGATATACACATTTAAATCACTTGAGTAACATTTAAAATACCAGAAACTGGGGTGCCTGGGTAGCTCCACTGGTTAAGTGTCCAATTCTTGATTTCAGCTCAGGTCATGATCTCACAGTTTGTGAGTTTGAGACCTGTGTCTGGCTCTGTGCTATCAGCAGAGAGCCTGCTTGGGATTTCATTCTCTCCCTCTCTCTCTGCCCTTCCCCACTCCTTCAAAAAAATAAATAAATAAACATTAAAAAATAAAACAGAATGAAATAAAATACCAAAAACTAAGTGTACTTTCACACTAGTAGTTAAAAAAATTACATGAAAGAGAAACCCAACCCAATCCAAAAGAAGAGAACAGAGAGAAAAGAGTAAGAAAAGGGAGAAGGTAGGAGAAAGGAAGAGATGGAAAGTCAAAAGGACAGTACAACACGCCTTAGCAAAACTAGGCCCAAATATGCCAGTAATTACAAACAGTACAAACAGATGCAATTCTTCAATTAGAACATTATGTAACAAAACAAACCCAGCTACATTCTGTTTATAAGAGCGCATCTAAGACATGAGATAGTTACAGTGATAGACCCAGCCAAAAATGAATCAGCAGTTACAAAGTAAATTTAAACAGCCTTAAAAAGACCAGTAAACACGATAGAACATGAATTAGTCTCATAATTAGATTATATTTATTTTTTAAAAATGTTTATTTTTGAGAGAGAGATTGCATGAGCAAGGCAGAGAGAGGGAGACAAAGGATCAGAAGCAGGCTCTGTGCTGTCAGCACATTGTGGGGCTCGAACTCAGGGACTGAACCATCAGATCATGACCCTAGCTGAAGTTGGAAGCTTAACTGACTGAGCCACCCAGGCACCCCTAGATGATGTTAATTTTAAAAATTAAAAAGTATATATACAGTCTAAAAATGGTTGCATTGACTAGTGGAGTTATGGGAAACTAGTATTTTTCCTTCACATTTGTTTGTATTTGCCAAAATTTTCTACAGATATGGTATGTTTTTAATTGGAAAGCTATGAAAAAAAGTCATGTCACTTTGGCATCAGTTCCTAATAGCTATTCAAAAAATGTTAGTTCTCTTTCCTACACAAAGAGGAGTTAAAATTACTGGCTAAGATATAATATTTAAGGTGCTAAAAATGACTAATTTTTTTAATATTTGAAAACATGATAAAAATAAGAAAAGCAGTATTAAACATTAAACATTCATCATTATTATATCAAAATATTTTGAAGCAGCCATGTGGGTTTTGAATTGTTTAACCAAGCCAAAAATTTAGGTAAATGAAAACAATAAAAAGCAAATGGAAACATAAAAATAGGTATAACTTATCAATCCATTACTATGTGCCAGTAGTTTTATTATTTAATTCAATATGGATAATGCTTTAAGGTAAAAACTATTATCCCCATATTACAGATGAGGCAACTTCTGACACAAAGAAATGTAGTCAATTCCCTACACACTAGTAAATGGTTGAGCAAGAATGTATACTCGAAGGAGAAAAGATGCATCTCCCATGAGGTTCATATTGTTAAGAGGCCATCTTCCTTTTACTGACAAGTTTAACATCATAAGAAGAGATTACACACACATCAATAACCAAATATAGCAATGAAATACACCTTGAAGTACATTAAGCTTCAGATTTTTCTTCAAACTGTAGAGGTGCTTTTCCCTTTCTTATTCCAAGACGATTACCTTGTACCTCTACTCTCGGGTCTGTAAAATGTGTTCCATTTTCCTTTCTCTTCTTTCCTTTCCCACCGATAGACCAACAGTACACAATGACAACCTAAGATGTGCTAGGTTCTATTTGGTATACACATGACAAGTCGTCCTTTGACAAAGCTTACTAAAGCAACTCTACCACACACAAGTCCACAGATTAGTGAAGCTCAAACTAAAAGTATAGGTCACGATTACTGTCTCTGAACTTATACTTCTAAAACCAGGCCCATGTTTTCCACTCGATGGAAATCATGATTTAAATTCCACTTCATTTTCTCACTTGTTTACTGAGAGTAATAGCACTGAATATTATTTCTAAGCAGCATGTGACAAACTGATAATGCAGAATGAAAAAAAATGACAAAAAAAGAATTTTCATTCATAAATGTAAGCTCCACAAAAGCTTTCCATCTACTCTGAAAGAAGCAAAGTGTCTGGAAGTTCCACATTATTTTCCTTCCAGTTTTTATCCTTTTCTTGGTGGCTAAAGGAGAGATTTTTCTGTTGATCAAACAAGTGCACATATGATTCTCATTGGACTTATTGGCTCAGTATTTATTAAGGGAAAATCATAGACCCAGAAGCAGTATCAGATATGTGTTAACCCATTACCTATTACTTTCCGAAGCAGCACAAAGAAATTTGGCAGAGTTTATCAGACATCAGATTTCTGGAGAGGAATGCTGACTCTTGAATTAATGGAAACGTTTAAGTTTTATGAGTGGGGAAATACCAACTTCAATCCTGGTGATAAGAGGGGCTGAGATCCAATAGCTGTATGAATTGAGAAACAGCTGACCTGCCTTGTTCCACTATATCATCATTTATCTGCTGTGAGAGTATAAGCCTCTCCGTCTTAGGTCAGGTTCTCTAGAAGCAAAGCCTGAGGCAAGTATTCTTGAGCAAGTGATTTATGGAGAGACTGCTCTCAGCTGAACCTACTATAGGAATGGGAAATTAGATCTAACTGAGAAAGATGCTGGTCAAAGAGGTAGGTTCAGTTGAAGTCTAACTTTAGCCTCATCTAATGGGGCATTATGGAGCATGAATAACCACTATGAACAACACAGAATTGCTTGAGGCAATGGAGGTGACCCTGTATAGCCGGTGTCTATTAGTAACTGGCCATGAGCTTCCTCTGAAAGAGATATTTACCTCTCCAGCATTTCTGGGTGATTTATTCCCCCTGGTCAAGGACAATTCTCAGAAGAATAGAACTGTGAACTATTTATAGCCAACACTCAAGCAGTAAGAAACTGGAGGCACTGTTTGGTAAAAGAGATCTGAGAGAGACAGTAATAGTGTTGCCTGATAATGGGTCCCAGGAGACAACTCCTTAGACCTTAGAAGTCACTCCATTGTACCAACATTGTACCAACCAACATTAGGATGCTTTAATATCCTAATCTGATATGTAAGGGGCATAGTTTTGGAGTCTCTTCATCCCCACCCCTCAGATTGTTCATATCCTCCCCCAATATTCTTGATATCTTATGTACTAAATGGTCAAAGTATTTAGGTGGGATTGGGGACAATAGCATATGGACCCCAATTGTTTCATAAAATAATAATAGTGACTGTTGTTACTGTTGCAATGATGATGACGATTTGGCAGGGAAGCCCATGTGGTAGTTCTGTTGGCTCACTTGTTCTACATTGAGGTTGTTTCCTTTATCAGGAGGTAAAGATGATGGAGGTCACATGGCCCATGGGGTTTAGTGACCCTTCCTCATGATTCCCATCTCCTGAACTATACACCACCATAGAAATCTCACACCATCTCAAGAATACCATACCAACTAAGGTAAACCTTTCCCACTCCTGAGGTAGACTTTGACTCTGGTCCCTTGATTTGTTTCTAGCAGCCTATTTCAGATGCTAAGACAAATACTCAGGTCATACTGCCAGTTTCAATAACACAAAGACAATGGCCAGACAGAACACATTTTCAGCCTGCTGAAAATATTTTACTGGAGAAAATCAATGGAAATTTAAAAAATAGTGTGTCTGTCCCCCATCATCCACTTCCAGTATGTCCAGTGCACTAGTATTCAGTAGGACTGCATGTAGATTCCAAGAGAGGAACCTGCCCCTTGCACAGAAGGGATTTTTGAGTCATATGTTTGAAGAGGAGCCAGTTCCTCCTCTAGCTTGATCAGCAGGCTGAAGTTCAAGCCCAGAGACTGCAGCTGTTCAACATAACAGAAACTCAGTACCTTAGTTCTATCACCTGAGCATTCACAGTCAGGAGAGCACCAGCTAGAACATGGTCTGTAGGTTTTAGCTTTTATGATGTGGAAGAAAGGTGACCTGATTCTTCACTTCATTTGTCTACCATTTACAGCATTCCACTATAGCTAATTTCTATAGAATTTCAGAGGAAGACTAGAGGAATAAGAAATCAGCCTTAAACAACTTAAAGTCTCACTTTCATTTTCATACAGTAGAGTTGAAATGTTTTTTTTTTTTTTACACTGTGATCTCTCTACCCAAGAAGAAACTTAGAAACATAAGATGTAGCTGGAAGAATGTTAGCAATCATCTAGTTCAATATCCACAGGACAGAATTTTCAGCAGAGATGAAGATACAAGTTTCATCAAATGCTGTGTCAGTTCAGGTCGTCTGAGAGGTGCAAGATGAAATTAGACATGCCAGAGCTTTTATGGGAGATGTCTGTCAAGGATAAAAGGAGACAGGCAGGAATGGGCAGGGCAACATTCAAACTGTGATTCAGGTCTGACACTTATGAAAGGAGAGAGTTAAAGAAACAATGAATAGGAAGAGTTCATGCATTTTAAGTAATTTTCAGTCACCATGGTGAGGTGTGCTCAAGCAACTACTGTCGTTACTAAGTAGATTTAGAAAATAAATATACAGAACACACAGCTAAGTTTTGTTGTTGTTGTTGTTGTTGTTGTTGTTGTTGTTGTTGTTTTTTATTGTGATGTGGGGAAGGGCACAGAGAGGGAGAGAGAGAATCTAAAGCAGGCTCCACACTGTCAGCACAGAGCCAGACACTGGGCTCCAACTCATGAACCATGGGACTGTGACCCGAGCCACAATCAAGAGTCAGACACTTAACTGATTGAACCACCCAGGCGCCCTACAGCTAAACTTACATTTCAGACCAACAAAAAATATTTTTAGTATATTTATTCCCCAAATATTGCATGAATACCTATAGTAAAAGATTACTAATAATTGATCTGATATTCAAATTTAATTGGTGTCCCATCTTTTACCCAGCAAACCTAATTATAGGAATTCCCTTGAGTGGCACTAGTACCCCCACTGTGTTTAGTCACTGAGTGGGAAGTAGGGCCTTGATACAAGCATCATTACTGACTGAGAGAGGGAATAGCTAGAGCTTCCAGCCATCTATGATGCTCACAGCAAACTATCTTGAAGGAAATTTGCATTGCATAAATGCATATCTGCACAGACTCATTAGACAACACACACACACACACACACACACACAAAAAAAACTTGGAGCACTTACTAGGCATTCCCTAAAGACTAGAAACACCTACAGGGCTGATGCCTGACTCTTACTTGCCTAAAACACCCAGAGGGCTAGAAGTGGGCTGGCTAGTGAGTGAGTCATAAAAGAACTGAATGTTTTGGATGTCTTTCATTTCCAGAGTTTGTTCTGGCAAAGGATGTGTGTGCATTTTCCATAACACAGATGGGCCAGAAAAAGAATGATGGCAGTGTAGGTTGATCTTAAATACTATCAATCAAAGATGACTGCCTAACATAGACTTAGGATAGAGACTAGTGGTATGATCAGTGAACAGGGGCTGAGGAAGGAATCAACAACAACCCAGAGATGCATCACTTGAATCAGTGAAGTACAGGTGAGATATCCCAGGGATGAGGTATTTCCAAAAAGAAATAAAAGGTCTCTACAAATCACATTTTTTCTGTGGCAACTAATAGCCCTAAAATCTTAATAGCTTATAAGAACAAAACATATTTCTCATTCTGGTCACATGACAGCTGCAGCTTGGATGGACAATATGAGCTCAGAAGTTCTTCTATCCATGTGTCTTATGGTTCAGAAATCTAAATTGGAAGAGAAGTAATATGAAGGGTGTGCTGTTCTCATGGCCGACAGATCTCCAGGGGATGAGATGAAACACACTTGCTCTGTATAGCCCCTATTTGGAACTCTTGACATGGTCACATCTGCCCCTGCCAATAGTCAAAGTCAGCATTCTGGCCAAGCCCAAAGTCATCAGGATGAAGGGCCTGTTGGGAAGTACTATGAAGTCACATGGCAAACAGCACAGAAGAATAATCCTATCACAAGGAGGGGACATCTATTGGGGAATTATTATGGGTTTAAATGTGTCCTGCTAAAAAATGTATGTTGGAGTCCTAAGCCCTAGTACCTCAGAATGTACTCTTATTGGGACAGGGACTCTTCACAGAGGCAATCAAGTTAAAATGAGGTCATTAGCGAATGTCCTAATCCAATACAACTGGTGTTCTTATTTTAAAAAATGGGGACATAGAGATACAGGCACAGGGTGAATGTCACGTGAAGATGAAGATTCTCTCTGCCAGAGGTCAGGGTGAAGCATCTATAAGCCACAGAATGGCAAAGACTGCCAGCAAATCACCAGAACAAAATGTTAGTTTTAAACATCTGCCAAGTTCAGAAAGGACCCAAACCAGATCATGAACTATAGATCATAGCAAAAAAGGACTTTCCCGCTCCTGTTTCCTAATACTCCCTTTCACCCTCCAACCCATAAGGAGTCAGTAACAACAGCATTCCCTGTTTAAACTGAAACTGGAAGAAGCCTCTAATTCACATCAGATTCAGATTTGGGGCTATTATATAAAGATGGACAATTTGACTACTGAATAGAGATCATGTTTTGTGACCAAAAGTGACCATAAGTCTTTATAATACCTAGTAATAGTCAGAGATGTCACAGGTCCTGGTCAAGTTTTTCATTCGGGGCCAAGGAAAAAATTAGGCCTCGGAGCAAATTAAAGAAACAATAAAAAACAAAAAATAAAGTAGCTATAATTATATTCAAGAGTTGTGCTTGTTTGAAGAAACACACTTATTTTACAAATGAAGAAACCTGGGTTTACAGAATATAAATGAATTGCTTAAGGTCAAACAACTAATTAGTGGCAGAGCTGGGACCAGATCCAGATTTTTCCCATTCCATTTAATTTCCACTACACTCTGCTGACTTATCTTGCAGACTGCAGAATTATTTTTAAACTATCAGAAGTGCCTTCTTTTCATGTAGCCACACTGAAAAAGTCTGGCAGTTACTCAGATTGTTAAACATAGAGTAACCACATAACGCAGCCAGTCCACTCTTAGTCATATATCCAAGAGAAATAAAAACATATGTTCAACAAAAACTTGTATACAACTTTACAACTGTTCATAGAAGCATTATTCATAATAGTACAAAAAGTAGATGCAGTCCAAATGTCCATCAACTGATGGATAAACAAAATGCGGTTGATATACCATACAATGGAATATTATTCAGCAATAAAAGGAATGATGGATGGTAACTAGACTTAGTGTTGTGAACATTTTACAATATACACAAACACTGAACTGTCATGTTATACATCTGAAACTACTATGTTATATGTCAATCAGATCTCTATAAACAATAATTTATGAAGGAAGGAAGGATTGAAGTGCTGACATACACTAAAACATGAAGAATCTTTAAAAACATGCTAACTGAAAAAGCAGGTCACTAAAGACCACATATTACATGATTCCATTTACAAGAAATGTCGAGAATAAGTAAATCTATAGCTAGGAAAGTAGATTTGTGACTGTCTATGAATGGAAGAAATGTCAGTAATAGGGTACGATTGCTAACAGACACAGGTTTTTTTTTTTCCAATGTCATTAAAACATTCTGAACTTAGTGGGGATAGTGGCTCAATTTTGTGAGTATACCAAAAATGACTGAACTATACAATTTAAATGAGTGAATTTTATATCTGAAATATATCTCTATAAAGGTGTTTAAAAAAAGAAATGCATTTTTCCCTAAAGTAAAATCATTCCATATCTTAATATTTTATTTTTACTAAACAAAACAACAACAACAAAACTACTTTTTTTTTTTTTTTTTTACTAATTCAAATCTCTCTGCAATTTGTTCTCTTTTGGTCAGCAACTTAGGCAAAACCTTAGAACATACTCAGCAGAAAGTGTGGCATCTGGTTCAAATAAGAATATGCCTTACTACCAACAAAAAGGGCAGCTTATCAGTTTATCTAAAAGAAATCCCATTGAGTTTTTCACTAAAGCCAGCACTTTTGCTGCTCTAACAAGTTTTAGTGAACCTGAATTTATATCTTGTCCTCTCAACCAACTCAGCAGCTCATATACTCATGTCTTATCACTTAGACCTCAACAGCCTTAATGTCAGCATATATCACTCATGAGTTAATACCTAAAATGTAGTACTTTCACTTTCCATAAAATAACGACCTTCAGATACCCCAAAGAGTGTGGATTGGTCAGTCTCTCTCCATTTCTTCTTCAAAATACTGGTAGAATCCCATGAAGATACGACATAATCTTAAGAAGTAAAACTTCCAAAATATATTCGTTTCTTCACCAAGTTATAAAGATTAGCAGATTAGCTCTTTGTGATTTGATGTGTCTATAGCCAACAAAATATTATGAGCATAAGGATGATATGAATATTTTGGAATATTAGGCATCATAAAACTCAGTCATTGGTGATAATTTAACTCCGTAATGAGACTGTAACCAGTTTCACGTTCCTTTTAGTGTCTCCATCACAAACACAATTGAAGGTGAGGTCAGCCTAGAGAAGCCTTTAAATGATTCTGCAGGAAATCTTACTGACAAAAGTGCATTAAATATATGGAAGGTAGTTGGAAAGTGGACTTGGAAGGTATTCTACAATCAATAGAGATAATGTAAATAATATTACTGGCTAAAGATACCTCACATTGTCCTTATGAAGATATTTTTGTCTTCATCTGTTTGACATTAATGCTTCTTTTGACAGCATCGATCAGCTACCTTCACCCTGCCTAAACTTTCTTCTCTTGGCTCTGTAATCTCATACTACCTTTTCTCTTATACTGCATTTACCTCCATATTTCTTTTGTTATGTCTGGTATTTTCATCCATTTTATCTCTTGAAATCATGAAAATTAAAGTTTCCCAATCTTGAAACTTTTGAGAGGGCTCTTTGTCTCTCCATCTTTTTCCATCTCTATTTCTGATACATGATCTTTTGAGCTCTCTTTTTGAGCAGGTGGTTGTAAGAGTATAACAAAAGTAGACTAGTAGATGGAAAAAGAATAAAACCACAATGGAAGTGGGAGAAAATATGAATTTGAAACCCAGGTATAATAGCAGAGTATATGAAAAAAAATAATATTTCATATAGATGTTGTTTGGGAAGAACATAGTAAATGGAAGTATTGTGGTTTGGGGTTGCAACATGAGCTTATGCCCCTGTTGGACCTGAGGTAAATTCTAATCCTGTCATTCACTAAATATTTTACCTTAGAAAACTTACATAATCTTATCCAAGCTTCAGTTTCCAGATGTAAAATTTAGATAAGTTGTAATTAAGGGGTGTGTGTGTGTGTGTGTGTGTGTGTGCGTGTGTGTCTGTCTGTCTTTCATAATGGTTTAAGGCAAAAGTGGTATTTCTCTTTCCTGAGCTTAATAACTAGAGTTCACACCTGAAAACAAAAGGCATAAAGTAATGTATTCTATGTGTAGTGATTTATTAGCCTTGGGAATAAACCCCTACTCTACATAATTTGTTGAGGTGTATCATTTCAGCAGAACTAACACAATAACACTCATACCCCTACATCCACTCCAAATCATGGTATTATGATAATTTCTGGTATTAAATTTCCTGAGTCAATGGATGTGGACATTCAGGTGTCCTGAACTGCTAAAACATGGAGAATCTGGCAGCAAAGAGATATTGGAGCAGAAAGACAGTCCCAGGTTGGCATTCTATGTTGCCACTAATAGAGATATACGGATTTCCATACTAGTTAAGTGGATACTACAGAAAGCACAGAAAATTAATAAGATCATCAGAATGTGTTTCAAAGAACCAATACACGCAACCTTAACTCATAAAGGGATGCCTCTCCTCTTTGATTCATTCAGGTCCACTTTGGGACTCTCCAGGAGTGTTTTAAAGATTTTATGACAGAAGTTTTGCACAGCTTTTACAGTATTTACTACGTATTTTCTCTTTTGTTATTATGGAAAATAGCGCTTTTATTCTTAAAAATGACTTCCATCTGAATATAATTTGCGTATGTGATAACTACCTATTTCAGAGATTAGTTCCATATCCTGTTACTTAAAAAATTATATTGTTGTATTTTCTTGATAGATTCCCTTTATACTAGTTTCCTATTGATGCTGTAATAAACTACCATAAACTTAGTATCTTACTATAACACAAATCCACTTTCTTTACAGTTCTGAAGGTCAAGAGTCTGAAATCGGTTTTACTGGACTAGAGAAGCCCTATCTGGGTGTTGACAGGACCGGTTCCTCCTGGAGGCTCTCGAGGAGAATCTGTTTCCTTGCCTATTTTGGCTTACAGAGGCTGCCTGCATTCTTTGGCTCACAACCTCATTCCTCTATATTCAAGCCAGCAGTGGAGCATCTTCAAATCCCTTCCTCTTGGTACTTCTGCTCCCACTGTCCTATCACCTTCTAGCTGACTCTGATACTTCCTATGTCCCTCTAATAAGGAGCCTTGTGATTATATTAGACCTACCTAGATTACCCAGGATTATCTTCCCACCTCAAGGTTCTTAATCACATCTGCAAAGTCCCTTTGCCAGGAAGGTCACTGAGATATTCCAGTGATTAGGACATGGGAGCATACAGGGATCATTAATTCATTCTACCACACTCTTTGATTTCCTGGACATCCAGACATCTAATTTGCAACTAAAGAAATTTGAGGTCTTCTTTATTTTTTTTTTCTTATAAGTCTAGTTACTTAATCTTGCTCAACTGCATTGGCTAAATTGAACAGTAAACTATTAAATAATTGCAGTGATAGTGGGCCATATGAATGTCTTCTCTAGAAAAAAAAATCTATTCAATTCCTCTGCTCAATTTTTTTTTTTTAATTTTTATTCTCAGGTTAGTTAACATACAGTCTTGGCTTCAGGAGTAGAATCCAGTGTATCATCACTTACATATAACACCCGGTGCTCATCCCAACAAGTGCCTTCCTTAATGCCCATCAATCCTCAGTCTGTATTTAAGAGTCTCTTATGGTTTGCCTCCCTCTCTGTTTTTATCTTATGTTTCCTTCCCTTTCTCTATGATCTTCCGTTCAAGTTTCTCAAATTCCACATATGAGTGTAATCATGTGATATCTATCTTTCTCTGATTGACTTATTTCAGTTAGCAAAATAACTTCCAGTTCCATCCACGTTGTTGCAAATGGCAAGATTTCATTCTTTTTCATCACTGAGTAGTATTCCATTGTATATGTATGTATATATATATATACATACCACATGTTTTTAAACCATTCATCAGTTGGACTTTTGGGCTCTTTCCATAATTTGGCTATTGTTGATAGCACTGCTATAAATATTAGGGTGCATATGTCCCTTCGAATCAGCATCTTTGTATCCTCTGGATAAATTCCTCATAGTGAAACTGCTGCCTCATAGGGTAGTTCCATTTTTAATTTTTTGTGGAAAGTCCGCCCTGTTTTCCAGAGTGGCTGCAACAGTTTGCATTCCCACCAACAGTGCAAGTGGAGTTCCCCTTTCTCCACATCCTCACCAACATCTGTTGTTTCCAGAGTTGTGAATTTTAGCTACCCTGACTGGTGTGAGGTGGTATCTCATTATGGTTTGGGTTTGTATTTCCCTGATGATGAGTGATGTTGAGCATCTTTTCATGTGTATGTTTGCCATCTGGATGTCTTCTTTGGAAAAGTGTCTATTCAGGTGTTCTACCCATTTCTTCACTGGATTCTTTTTTGGGTGTTGAGTTTGGTAAGTTCTTTATAGATTTTGGATACTAACTCTTTATCTGATCCATCATTTGCAAATATCTTCTCCCATTCCACAGGTTGCTTTTTAGTTTTGTTGATTGTTTCCTTTGTTGTGCAAAAGGTTTTTATCTTGATGAGGTCCCAATCGTTCATTTTTGCTTTTATTTCCCTTGCCTTTAGAGACATGTCAAGTAAGAAGTTGCAGTGGCCAAGGTCAAAGAGGTTGCAGCCTGTTTTCTCCTATAGGATTTTGATGGTTTCCTGTCTCACATTTAGGTCTTTCATCCATTTTGAATTTATTTTTATGTATCCTCTGCCCATTTTTTAATTATGTTGTTTCTTTTGTTACTGAGTTGTATGAGTTCTTTATACATTTTGGATATTAACCACTTAACGATACATGGTTTGCAAATTTTTTTTTCACATTCGTAGATTGACTTTTTATTTTGTTGATTGTTTCTTTTGTTGTGTAGAGCTTTTTAGTTTGATATAGTCCCACTTTTTGATTTTTGCTTTTGTTGCTTGTGTTTTTGGTGTCATATATAAAAAATCATATGTACATATACATATATATTCATATATATACATATATATACATGTATACATATATATATATATATATATATATATATATATATATTCCTTTAAGATAAATTTGTAGGATTGAAATTGTAGGGTCGAGTATTGTATACTTTAATGTTTTGTATTTTCCACTATAATTTTAATTTTTCACATTACATATTATTTTCTCTGGATTATAAACAGTTCACTACATTTGTAGAGTATGAGTTTTATTATAAGACAGGTGTCTTCTCTTCAATGCATAATGAATTATTTAAATACCATTTAATAGTCTGTTCTTCCATCACAGTATTGAAATCCCCTCTACTAAAATATTAAATTTTCATACATGCATGATTCCATTTCTAGTCTGCATTTCACCAATTTATGAGTACAATACCACAACATTTTAATTATGGCAACTATAATAAATTCTGATACTGTGATAGTACAAATGCCACCAACATTATTTTGATCCAAAAATGTTCTTGACTTTTGGATGTATTTACCCTTATGAATGAAATGTAGAGTCCTTTTGTCAAATTTTTAAAAGTATCTCTAAAGTTTTAATGAATATTGAGTTAGGTTTATGGATTAATATGAAGAATTATATCTGCAAATACTGAATGCTTCCCTCCAATAACTCAATATTTGTGTATACTTTAATTGTATCATTATATTTTTGTTCAATATTGTACAAATTTTTTAATAAATATTTTTGTGTTTCTTTTTTAAAGTCGTTTTTATTCACACATATGTATTTGTAAATAGATATACAAAAGTCTCTCTGTGCACATATAGAGCCTAATAGTTGACCAAAAATCAAGAGAGCCCTGTGCAGACTTCTGGGCTCTTTCTCTGTAGTTTTCTCTCTCTCTCTCTTTCTTTTTTTTTCCTTCTGCTCAGTAGGGTCACTGTTCTCTGGACTCTATCCCCCTGGTGCATTTAGGTAGGAACACAAGATGAATAGATAACATATGCAGAGTGTGAAGTTTTCCTTCTCTCACTGATCCAGTACTGTGAGCCCTATTGCCCAACGGCTAAAACATATTTCTTCATATATTTTGTTGTACTTCATATCTGTTTACCATGGGAGATATTCATTGGTCTGTTGTGGCAGGAACTGGAAGCCTTCCTACATTTAATATATATATTACTGTGTAATTAAATAACCAAATAATATATGTATCATAATATTAAGATAAGAATCATAATACCTACTTCCTAATTTATGAATAGAAACGAATAAATCCTTTAAAGTACCCATGTAACACTTCTGTATTCTCTCTTTTTGCCTAACCTGTACCCTGCATACAGTCTGTCTCCTGAATCCCACCACTTCCTTTTCACCTTCTCTACCTCTTCCAGTTTATTCTGGTTCCCTCCTACCTCCTTGGCTGCCTTTCTTCCACTCATCTTTTCCTCTTCCTCCTCCTTATTTTGGGTTTCACTTCCTCTACCATTATTTTATTTTTCTGTTCTTATTATCAAGACTTATTACTTATTGAATATAACATTATTCTTTTTGTACATTTTCAATGGGGATGACGAGATTAGTAACCTTCAGCCTTTATTCTTTTCTACAATTGCCCCTTGTATTAGTAAAAATACTCTTTGGCGGATTATTTGCTCTGGGGTGCACCTGTGTTTGACATATGTTTTCTTCATTACTGTTGATGAATAATTCACCTGTAATTTCTATTAGCATTTTTTTATATTTAGATGAGTATATTTATTAAAATAAAATAATAAAATAAAATAACAAAAGGATTTTTTATTTATTTGAACTTCAATAAGAGCATGTGGTATGATATAAACTTTTATAAAATTTGATGAGAGTTATTCTTTCTTAATAACATATGATCCATTTTATATATATTTCAGAAGAATAGGACTTACATTTATACTATGTACATATGTGTTAAATACATATTTAAATATGAATGTTTATTATGTTTTATAAAACTGTATCTTAATTTTTGATCTACTACATTTATCAGCGATCAAAATAATTAGGTTGATATCTGCTACTGTGATGAACAATGTAAAGAATGAGATTTTATATATCTATTTATTTACAATTGCATGTAAATAATTATGTAATTAAGGTTACTATTTCAGTAGTGAAATATGATATCTCCATGCAATTCAATACTGTAAGTTTATATATTTAATGCTTATTATGTGAATACAAATTTTGAATTTTTTTGAAGTACTGAACATTTTATCACTTTTCTGTCATTAACATAGCATTTTGCCTTAAATTATAAATTTCTTCATATTGTTGATATTTCTACAACTAACCTAGCACTATTTTCTTTAAAATGTCTACTATAACTTTTTCCATCATTTTACTTTGTATTTTTGGATCTGAATTTTTATCTGGTCTCACAAACAGGATATAGAATGTCCAAAACTCTAATATGAAATTTTCTATTATTAAAATGTGAAATTAAGTATATTTACTTTACTTACTGATATGTATGAACTTCTTTGTCCCATCTTACTTTTTGCTTTTGAAACCACATTTTTTCTGTTTTTCTAATGGATATTTTTGGATATAGAATTATTCTACTTGTTAGGTTGTTTTTTTTTTCATTCTTTCACTCTGCTAGTTTGGGAAATTATATACTATTCCTATTTCTTAAAATTTACCCTTAAAATTTTACCTTCCAAACTTAATTTATCAAAAGTAAAATTTAATCACTATCTCAGTCTTCTCCCAAAATGAAAAAAAAAAAAATCTTAGAATACACTAAGAACAAAATTTGACCACTGATCATGATCTTTTCAACTCCCTCAATTTAAACATTATGAACATATTTTTTACCACTAACATGTTATGTGAACCATACAATTACCAATTCCTAATTTTAAAAAATGGGTAAAAGGGAGTGCAAAACACAGGCTTCCAGTTATGGAGTAAATAAGTCATGGGAATAAGAGGTACAGCATAGGTAATATAGTCAATGACATTATAATTGTGTCATATGGTAACAGGTGGTAGTTATAGTTGTGGAGCATAGCATAATATACAGAATTATTAAATCACTGTATTGTATACCTGAAACTAATGTAACATTATACTAAAAAAATCCTTCAAGCATTTCAGATCTATTTTCTGGTATCCTCTCTTCCTTCTTCCCTTCCTTTCTTTCCTTCCTTTCCACTCTTCCTCCCACCCTCCCTCCCTTCTTTTTTTTTTTCTTTTTTACTAAAGTAAAAAAGTAAAAAAGAATTTCCTTTAGAAATTCCTTTAGTGAAGGGGTACCTGGGTGTCTCAGTAGGTTGAGCATCCGACTGCTGACTTCGGCTCAGGTCATGATCTCGGCAGTTTGTGAGTTCAAGCCCCACGTTGGGCTCTGTGTTGACAGCTCAGAGCCTGGAGACTGCTTCAGATTCTGTGTCTCCCTCTCTCTCTGCCTCTTCCCGGCTCATACTCTGTCTCTCTGTGTCGCTCAAAAACGAATAAGCGCTAAAAAAAAAAAAATAGTCCTTTAGTGAAGATATATGGGTGGTCTCAGTTTTTACTTAACTGAAAATGTCTCTATTGAGACAATTTTCCTTGTTCTCCAAATGTATATTTGCTGAATACACAATTTTAGTTGACAACTACTTTCTCAGAGCATTTTAAAGCTATTTACCACTTTGCCTAGTTTCAATTTTTGCTACTGAAAATTTGCTATATTTTTCCTTCCTTTGTAGAACATCTTTATTTCCTTCCCCTTCTCAGTTTTTCCCGATAATATTTATTACCATCCAACATATTGTCAACAGAAAAACTCATGGTCCCCAATTTTGATAGGATCCATGTTTTCTAAGTTTCACAGAGAATTATCTTTCATTAAACTCTCTCAAGAGTTTTGAGCTCTGTTTATGTTTCTCTGACAGAGGTGACAGAAGTTTCTCTACAAAAGGGAGACTAATTCAGACTCCTGTTTTCCCTGACAATTCCTCGGCTGACCATTTCCGTTAGGTTTCTGGTTCCTTTTTGTCTGAGGTGACATTTACATGCGTGGTGTACCAAAGGATACTCCTGTCAGGCCATTGAAAGGTGCTGTGGTGATTGACCTGGACTTCCCATAACCTCTCAGCCAGGGCCTTATGAAGAGCTGCAAATCACCACCAGTCTTTTGTTGCCTTCCAGTTGTTTACCCAGAAAATTCAGCCTTTTTTCTTTGTTCTTTTCTATTTTTTTTAATGTTTATTTTTGAGAGAGAGAACAACAGAGAGTGAGCAGCGGAGGGCAGAGAGAGAGGGAGACACAGAATCTGAAGCAGGTTTCAGGCTCTGAGCTGTCAGCACAGAGCCCAATGTGGGGCTCAAACTGATGAACTGTGAGATCATGACCTGAGCTGAATGAAGTCAGACACTTAACCCACTGAGCCACCCAGGTGCCCCCAGCCTCTCTTCTTTGGTCTCAAGGGCCTCATGAGCCCAAATGCCCCTACTTAATATCCCATGTGAGGAAGCAGTAATGGAAAGATCATGTGGCTTCCAAAAGTTGTTGGGATAGACCACACAATAAGGCACCCAAATTACAACTTGGCTAAATATACTGAGGATATAGGTACACCCTAGTAAAGACTTCTGCCTTTGAGCAGGTCACCTCAAAGACTTGCCATCCTTACTAGTTGTTGGTTGTTTTTATTTAATCAAATAAATAAATATTGAGTTTTAATTAGTATACAAGACAACACATACATTTTAAGTAGACAGTCTGATGAGTTCTGATAAATGGATACAAACATGGAACCACTAGTTTCATAAATATAGAACATTTCTATCAATATAAAATATTCTTATTCCTTTATAGTCAATTCCCCTAAACCCATGCCCCAAGCAACCACTGATATGTTGCTATTACTAGAAATTAGCCTACCTATTTGAAAACTTTATACAAATAAAATAATTCAATAGGTACACATTGTTCTGGTGTCCATTACTCGGCCATTGTTGTGTCATCAGATGTTCATTTGATTTATTGCCAATTAGTATTCCATTGTGCAAACATACCACGATTTGCTTCCACGTTCACCTGTTGATGCACATGTGGTTCATTTTTAGTTCCTGGGCTATGAATAAAGTTGCTATAAACATTATGTGGACATCCTTTTGTGGACGTACATTTTCATTGCTCTGAGATACTTACCTATATTATAATGAAATATGTGGTAAGTATAAATTTAAATTAATAAATACATTGTCAACATATTTTCAGAAGTGGTTGTACCACTTTACAATCTCAACAGCAAGATGTTTCAGTAGCTCTACATTTCTGTCAACACTTGATATTATTAGTCTTCTATCCATTCTAGTGGATGTGAAGTGATATCTAATTATGCCCCTAATTTGCACATCCCTGATAAAATAATGATATTGGCCTTTTACTTAAACATGTTAAATGTGGGTCAATTTCTGTATTTTATCTATCTATCTTCATGAAAATGCCATAATACCTTGTTTTGTATAGACTTATGGTACAGCTATATATGAGGTTTTACTAAGTTCTACAATCTTATTTGTTTCCAAGTTTGGGGTATTGAGGAAATCTTGAATTTCCATAGGAATTTTAGAATATATTTAATGAATCCTACAAAAAAAAAAAAGTTTTCTAGATTTTTTAGGGAGGAAGATAGCATTGAATCTATAGGTTAATTTGGAGAAGACTGAAATCTTAACATTATTGAGTCTTACAATAAATAAATAATCATGGTGTAGTTCTCCATTTATTTAGGCTTCTTTTCTGTGTTGTTTGTACTATTTTGGATAAAGATCTTGGACCTCATTACCAAATTTATTTCAAAGTAATTATGATGTTGGGCACCTGGGTAGGCTCAGCTGGCTGAGATCTAACTTTGGCTCAGGTCATGATCTCATGGTTCATGAATTTGAGACTGGGATCGCTGCTGTCAGTGTGGAGGCCTCTTCGGATCCTCTAGTCCCTTCTCTCTCTGCCCCTACCCCACTTGTGCTCTCTCTCTCTCAGAAATAATATTTTTTAAAAAGTAGTTATGATGTTTATAATACTTTACTGGTATATTTTAATTATTTATATTTGATTTTTTATATATATAGAAATAACATTATTTTAAAATTGACTTCTAGTCATTGTCCTTGCTAAATTCACTAATAAAGTCTAGTATTTTATTAAGTTGTATTATTCTTATTCCTATTGCTGCATTTTTTAAAAATATTTTGTTCTTTTTTTTAATGTTTATTATTTATTTTGAGACAGAGAGAGACAAGGCATGAAAGAAGGAGGGTCAGAGAGAGGGAGACACAGAATCTGAAGCAGGCTCCAGGATCCGAGCTGTCAGCTCCAGCCCAGGGCTCGAACTCACAGACTGTGAGATCATGACCTGAGCCAAAGTCAAACGCTTAACCAACTGAACCACCTAGGCGCCCCTCCTATTGCTTAATTTTACTTGCTAAGATTTTGTTGAAGATAGTTAATTCTATATGAATAAGGAATATTGATCTGTATTATTTTTTAATTTCCACCATATGTGTCTAATTTTGTTACAGAAGTTATGCTAGCTTAATCAAATAGTCTGAAAAACATTCCTTCTTCTACCTTCTAAAAGATTTTATGCAATATTGGTTTTTATTTATTTCTTAAATGTTTGTTAGAATGTACTAATGAAATCATCTTATTCTGGAGTTTATTCCCACTCCCACCCTGGAAATCTTTTATTTTTTTTACAAATTTAATTCCCTTAATTGGAACCGTTTGGATTTTTTTTTCTTGATTCAATTTTCATAAGAGATAGCAAGTCAAAATTGTTAAATTTTTACATATCTCTTTATCCGTTTCCACATTTTACATCTCATTTCTTTTAGCTTTATTCTGGGTAATTCTTTCTTTTTTTGGGAGGAGTAATTCTTTCTGATTCATATTGTGGTAAAAGTATTTTATTTTTAGCCGTATTATTTAATCTGCTTTTCAATTCACCATTATATTTTCATGTTCAACACTTCAATATTTTATATTTCTATGAGTTCGATTTGTTTCATTTTAAAATATCTCCAGATAAATTTGATATCCTTTTGATTCTAGAATGTTTTTTTCATTTCTCCTTTTTAATTTAATAGTTTATACATGGTTATATTATAGTCTGCATGCTATTGTCCTTATGTTATGTTGATTTTATTCTGTGTGAACACTGAGTGTCTAAATGAAAGATTCTCCAATGCAGAAAAATTTGCAATAGGTGTGCTGCATCCCTGTAAAATATTTAGACCACTTAGAGACTCTCTGGACTAATGCAAGTCTCAAAGTCAGTCTTCCCTTACGGTACTGCTGTCCAAAGGCTCAGTCACCTAATGGGAGTGGAGATGTATACTGATCCCTGCTCTGCTGTTTCATCTTTTGCTTTCACAGTGGTAGGTAATAAACACCTGGGGTTTTTTAACTTACTTTTGTAAGTTTAACAATATATTATAAAGAATATTCTTTTTTTATTTCCCCAAGAGTTTTTTTTTCTCTTTAATGAGAAAAACCTTAAGTTAATCAAGGAAGGCCTTCATACCACCTTAAGTAAATATCACTGCAAAGGTTTGATACAATGTTTTAACAAATGTTCCTTCAAACTTAACTAAATTAATTTTAGTATGCAAAATCCTATTTACTACATATATCCATAGAAGTCTACTTTCGTGGGGAATCAAATCTAACATACAGATTACAAGCTTTTAACTATAATAAACAATTTAAATATATAAATCATCCAGAAAATGTGTTTAACTTTCCAAAATCTAAAAATTAGGTAGCAAGTTTGGCATTGCAATTTCTATGTGGTCATTTTTCCTTTTATTCACAATTTGTAATCAGTTTTTGTGAAATGTCATTTACTCACTCAAATTGAACATTTAACTAGGTCACACCCTATATTCATTCTCTGCAGCAGAATGGAATGAGAAATCATTCCAAGAAATATTATAAGAAATTTATGCCTTCTTGCTTTGAATAATATGTGATTTATTAAAATTAGAAAAAGAAGAAGAGAGAATTGTAGGTTATACATATCACAAAGCTTTTCTCTGAGAAAATAACAAGGTTTAGTAAACTTTTTCTTATTATGAATACACTCAGATATTTTGTACCCTTCTACTTAATCTTCAAGCAATCTTAGGTCATCGTACATTCTCCAAGAACATCCAAACATGAATATATTGTGTATTGTGGCTGTTCAATATCCCCATGATATATTTATTAGCCTATCTCAACTTCAGTTTTAACAATATGCTGTTAGATTAGTTTTTTAAAAAAGACACTATTTTTTCCCTGAAAGACCTTAGAGATAATAGAATTTTACCTCCTTTATTTCTTTATAAATATCTTTCAAAAATAAACCTTGGAGAACTCCACATCTCATTATTTGGGGAGTTAAAGGGCTATTTTTGTCTGATCAAAAGGTAAGAACTATTCTTCTAGCAAATTTGTTCATATTGCTTAAATGCATTTCAACCATTTGTCTATTTTATTTTGTTGTCTTCACGTAACCTGATAATCCTGCTTCAGAATCCATTCCTCAATTTCAAAACAAAGACAATCCATGTCAAGGGTTTATAAATGGCAGTTCCATTAAATTACAACTTAAATCTTTTTGTCTCTTCAAAACTAGTGTTAGAATCTCACAGAATATTTACTATTTTTATTTAACACTCTGCTCTTAACCATTAATGCATGATGATAGCCTATATATATCTGTTTTCTATAGTCCTGTGTTATTTGTTTTCATTTGTTTTTGAGTTGACTTTATTGTACTTCTGGGCTCAAGAAAGATATATGAGTAATACTGAGAGAACTGGAGGTTGTGGAAGGATGCATTATCCAAAAATATCTTCCCCCACTGATTAACTGGAATTCTGAAATACTATTTGTTATTTGTGTCACTGGTTAATATTCGTTACGTTGATGACAATGCCTACTATGGGTCATATGCTTTATGTAATTTCCTAAAAGCCATTTTTTTTCCTTAGTGGGAAAGATAAAGAGAATAAAAAGAGATATTGAAAGATGGGACTAAGGAAAAAAGTGCTATAAAGTATGTTTCAGAATCCATTTTTACATTTCAGGCAAGGTACTAGCAGGATGAAATGACACACTGTAAATGAATAACTGAAGAAAGCATGAAGAGAATAATAATTACAAATTCATATGCAAGACTAAGGGAACCAGTGACAGAAAGCAGTTACCATTCCTAGATCTGAAGGGGCAAGGAGAAGAGGAATCTATGTTAGTTTACTGAGTACCACAGACTGGATGGCTTAAACAAAATAAATTTATTTTCTCACAGTGGCTGAAAGGCAGAAATCAGATCAAAGTATAAGCAGAGTTAGTTCCAACTGAGGGCAGTGAAAGAGAGATCTGCTATGGGCCTCTTTCCTCAGCTTGCTGATGGTCGTCTTCTTGTGTCTTCTCATTACCTGTCCTCTGCATGTGTACAAGACCCAAAGAGGGTTGTAGCTATAGGAGGGCGGCCACTTGAGGGAACCTGCAGGTAGACGAAAGACTGAGGCACTGGCAAACTCCAGCCCAGCAAGAATGAAGCTAGGGGAAATGGTGCCCTACCTCTTTACCAACCTGTTCTCTGATTCTTTCTCAATGACTATAGGCAAAGCCCCAAGGGAAACAGAGGGTAGAAAGCCCAGTTGATTCTGTCCTCAGAGGTCAGTCTTGCAGGGTAGAGAACAAGCAGGAGAAGATGGGTAAGAGTGGATTTGGGGTGGCCAAAGGAGATACCCAGCACATGCAACTTCCAGAGAGTAATTCTCAAATCAGAGTGAGAAGAAAGGAAGAAGAGTTGTGTACAATGTCTCTTCAAATTATAAATATCCTCTCAAACCAACTTCTAAAACGCCTTTCTAAAGATTAGGGAAGTGAAATGGAAGAATCACAATAAAAGTGGGTCACAATTACTCTGAGAATCTTTCTATCTTTTATTTATGTTGGACTAGAAAAAAGTTGTGATCTATTATTTTAGGTAAGTTTTGTTCTGAGTGTAGTCTTTTTTTATGCAAAATATGTTTAGCACTGAACAACATGATGGAAGAAGACATCTATGAACCTCCATCCTCTCCCTTTCACAAGATTTTGATTCTTAAAATTCTAATATTGGATAATTATAAATTATACTAGAAAATTAATAGACATCTATTCCAACCCATGTACTAGAAATAGGACAATGAAGCTAAGAGAGATTAAATGTAATGATCTTAACACAAATATGAACTGAGTAGGAAGAGAACTCAAGACTTCTTACTCCTTGTCCAAGAGTTTGTTCTGTTTGCTTTTAAATTTCATATTCTTTTATAGCCACTGCTAATTTTACTACCTAAAGACCAATACCACTAAAAATTGTATTAAGGGGTGCCTGGGTGTCTTAGTCAGTTAAATGACTGATTGCTGATTTCGGGTGTAATCACCTCAGGATACAAGAGGTCAATCCCCATGGCAGGCTGAGCATGAAGTCTGCTTGGGATTCTCTTTCTCCCTCTCTCAATCCCTCCCTCTCTCTCTCTCTCTCTCTCTCTCTCTCTCTCTCTCTCTCCCTCTCTCCGCCTCTCCCCCACTTGCTCATGTGTGCTCTCTCAAAATAAATAAACTTAAAAAAAAACTGTCCTGATTAGGTAGGTGTTCCTGATATGGCCTTCCTGAACCCTCTAAATTTCTTTCAGTTATATAACAGAATTGCAATCATTTTCAGAACTAAACTACAGGCCCCTGAAGTGAGGACTGTACCTGCCTTATTCATCACAATATCATCTGTGCCAAGCAAGCATAATGCCCTACGTCTTATGAATAAATAGATCATTTTTGAGTATTAATACTATTTACAACCTCAGTTGTGATTTCAAGTAAGTAGTAATAGGATCAGTCAGAATAAAAAGGGAAAAAAAGAAATATCTTTTAACAACAAATCCAGAATAAGAAATCATATAAAAACTACATATATTGTAAAATTAATTTCATAATTCTAGTTGCCTAGATGAATACTTAGCTAGTACTTCCATATATGTATGAACATATCCCTTTTCTCTAATTATACATATTACATTGTGATTGTAGGATCTGCCCCTTCTTAACTAACTAAATTTGGAAATGTGGCCACAGGGTAATGAATTATATAGTCTCTCCAATAACTTAAGTCTTACAGAATGTTCTTTAATAAAGCCTTTTACAACTTCTTAAGTGAACCAATTTAAACAAATGAAGAATTTTCAATAGGTTAATTTACTTGGATATGTTAAACCTTGAAGAGAGGTCTAGGCTAGGACCTTGCTTTCAGTTTATTACCAAGCTTATAAATGTAATTTCCATAAAAACAAATTGCTACATGTTTTAGCTTGTGTGAGTGATCCAATTTTCCAAAATGTTTTTGTTGTGGCAGTTGGGAACTGTACAGCCTACTTCATTTCAATTATTAGAATCATTTTGACTATTATTCTACCCACAAGGACCATGGCAAATGCTTTCTGTGTACACACAAAGTTTGATTTCAGCTAGCAGCTGTTCATTATAAAGGAAATGCTTTCAATGCCCTTTCTTCTATAACACTTAAAACTATTTGGCAACCAAGAAGGCTGTTTTCCCTAGTCTTCAGCGTATTTTTTTTTTCATTTTGAATTGTTTCTCAGCTATTTTATATATCTATTTAATTGCCTCAATATGTTCCTTTAGTAGAAAATAGCAAAACTCAGTTACCTATAATAAAATTGCTTTACTTGACCCAACCTCTGGGTAATAATAAAATAGAAGCTCCTAAAATAGATTCAATTACCCCAAGCAGACCCCTTCTTATAACACTTCACCTACCAGTCATCCTGCCCCTTTCTGAAGGAAGGTTGGGACCACTGCTTCTGGAATATTTTTATTAGAAATCTTTAGCTCTTACACTCTGGAATATATTAACATTTTTATAATCATAGATTTTGACAGATACATTTTTAGAAATACACATTATGCCTAAAATTATGAGTATCGGTAGGAAATCCTTTGTCTTTGGCTTCTCTTCCATTTACCTGTGGAAGCTCAATCTCTGATCACATTAATACTGTGCTAAACAGGAATTTTGTTCCCTAACATAATGGGGATGGGAGAGAGGTGGGCTCCCAAACCTACACTTGAGGTAAAAAGACATGTCCCCAGATACTGCAACTAGAATATGCAAAAATATTGTCTACCTAAACAATTATCTAAAGGGTCATTAGGCTTTATGGTTCTATGACTGTATTTGCCCAGCTACATTATCAGTGCTTATGGGCTGACCAGAAATTTTAATTAGGAGTTACAATATTATTCCCCCTGGAAAAACTATTCCAAGTTTCTAACAACTCCCACAAAAGTATGTTTGGAATTTTTAGTGCTTGTTAGTTGACGACATATTGTATTGTAGGTCTCTAAAATTACCTATTTGGTAAAATATGATAAATATTTTAAATGAAGACATCTAAATAACATTATACACTTTTATACTGGAGTAAACTTTTAAGAAAAAATACTGAAGGATCTCATGAAGAGTGGAAGGGAACAAGGCCTTAAAAGAATCCCTGGGAGTGCCTAGGCAGCTCGGTGAGTTAAGCGTCTGACTCTTGATTTCAGCTCAGATCATGATCTCATGGTTTGTGGGATCAAGCCTCCTGCTGGCTGCCAGGAGTCTACTTGGGATTCTCCCTCTCTCTTTCTCTCAACCCCTCTCCTCCACAAAATAAACAAACTTTAAAAAAAAAAAGAGAAAAATCCCTGCTTTATCCTTTATACTCTGCATGTCATAATGAAAGATTATCCTTTCACCCCCAATTTTCTCTTCATTAAAATAAATATCATCTAATATAATTGTTGTGAAAATTAAATGATACAGGGGTGAAAAATATTTAGCATAATTTTAGTTACAGAATGGTCCTCATTAAATACTTAATTTCCTCCTTCCATTGTTGTGACAAGTTGTACAAAGCAGAATTTACAACAGTCAGATATCCTAAATCTAAGCTAACAGTCATCTTCTTTTAAGCAATAGAAATCATAACTGTATTCCAAGAGAAAAAAGGCATGAACAACTTTTGGAGATTTGTTTGGTTTTTAATTTTTTTTTTACTCAGGTTTATCAAAATACAATTTCTGCCTTATATTTATTATGAAGTGGTGAAGGACATGCTTTGGTTCTTGGAATCAAATTCTTGATATGACTCCCCCAAGGGCCCTTGTGACAAACAGTCACCCTGCTTTCCAGGTCCTTTCCCTAGTACACCCCATATATATATATATATATCTTACTGGTTCCAAAGAACTTATATGTATGGGTCTAAGTGTATATACCCCTTATTACTTACGATAAATATGTATATACAAATATATATATATATGTGTGTATATATATAGACATATATGTATGTGTATGAATGTGTGTGTGTGTGTATATATATATATATATATATATATATATATATATATGTGTGTGTGTGTGTGTATACAGGGAGAGAGAAGCTATTCTTTTTATTAGTTTTCATTTTAATTCAGTTGGTTAACATACACTATTATATTAGTTTCAGGTGTGCAATATAGTGATTCAATAATTCATTTCACCACCCAGTATTCATTATGAAAAGAGCACTCCTTAATCCTTATCACTTATTTCACCCATTCCCCTACATCCTCCCCTCTGGTAACCATCAGTTTGTACTCTATAACTAACAGACTGTTTCTTCGTTTGTCTCTCTTCCCCTTTCCTCATTTGTTTTCTCTTTTAAATACCGCACGAGTGTTTTCTTAATTTTCTGCTGCTTCATTATTGGTGTACAGAAATGCAACAATTTCTGTTCAATGCTTTTGTATCCTTCAACTTTACTGAATTTATCAGTTCTAGCAATTGTCTTGGTGGAATCCTTCAGGTTTTCTATATATAGTATCATATCATCTTCAAATAGTGAAGGCTATTCTTCTTCCTTATCGATTTGGATGTCATTTTTTTTTTTTTTTTTGGTCTGATTGCTATGGCTAGAACTTCCAGTAATATGTTGAATAAAAGTGTGAGAGTGGATGACATCCTTGTCTTGTTCCTGAATTTAGGGAAAAACTCTCAGTTTTCCCCACTGGGGATGAAGTTAACTGTGGGTTTCTTATATAAGGGCTTTATTATGCTAAGGTATGTTCCCTTTAAACCGACCTTGTTGAGGGTTTTTATGATGAATGGATGCTGAACTTTGTCAAGCGTTTTTTCTGTGTCTATTAAAATGATCATGTGGTTCTTATCCTTTCTCTTACTGATGTGATATATCATGTTGATTGATATATGAAAATTGAGCCACTCATGCAACTCAGAAATAAATCCCTATTGATAAATGGTGTATACTTTTTTAAATGTATTGTTGAACTCAGTTTGTTAATATTTTACTGAGCATTTCTACATCTATGTTCAACAGGGGTATTGGCCTGTAGTTCTCTATTTTATTGGTGTCTTTGTCCGTTTTTGGTATCAGGATAATAATGGCCTTATAAAATGAATTTGGAAGTTCACCTTCCTCTTTTAGTTTTGGAATAGTTTGAGAATAGGTATTAACTGTTCTTTAAATGTTTGGTAGAATTTGCCTGTGTAGCTATCTGGTCCTTGGACGTTTGTTGTGAAGTTTTGATTACTGATTGAATTTCTTTGCTGATTATCAGTCTGTTCAAATCTTCCATTTCTTTCTGTTTTAACTTAGGTATAGGTTTCAAGGAATTTACCCATTCCTTTTACATTGCCTAACTTATTATAATACATTTTTTATATTTATATATTATAATATATATATAATTTATACTATAGTATTATAATTTTATAATACTCTAACAAACTAGCTCCTGGTTTCATTGATTTATTCTATTGTTGTTTCTTTTTTTCAGTTTCTATATCATTTTTTTCTGCTTTAATTTTTGTTATTTTCTTCCTTCCTCTGGTTTTAGATTTTGTTTGTTGTTCTTTTTCTAGCTCCTTAAGTGTAAAGTTAGGTTGTTTATTGGAGATTTTTCTTGTTTTTGATGTAGGCCTGCATTGCTATATATTTCCCTCTTAGAACCACTTTTGCTGCATCCCAAAGATTTTGGACCATTTTTTTTCCATTTGTTTCTATGTATTTTTTATTTCCTCTTTTATTCCCTGGTTGACTCATTAATTGTTTAGAAGCATGTTATTTAACCTTCATGTATGTGTCGTCTTTCCAGATTGTGTGTGTGTGTGTGTGTGTGTGTGTGTGTGTGTGGTTGACTTCTAGTTTCATAGTGTTGTCAGAAAAGATGCAAGTATTACTTTATCTTCTTGAATTTGTTGAGGCTTGTTTTGTGGGTTAATATGTGATTAACTCTGAAGAATGTTCTCTGTGTGCTTGAAAAAAAATGTTTTCTGCTGCTTTAGATGGAATTTTCTGAATATATTTGTTAAATCTATCTGTATGTCATTTGAAACCCATTTCCTTGATTTTCTATTTTGATGATCTATTGATGCAAATGGGGTGTTAAAGTCTCCTTCTATTATTGTATTACTACTGATTAGTTCCTTTATGTTTGTTATTAACTCTGTTATGTATTTGGGTTCTTCCATGTTGGTTACATAAATATTTACAATTGTTATGTCTTGTTGGATTGTACCCTTCATTATATAAAATCCTTTTTCTCTTGTTACAGTTTTTGTTTTAATGTCTATTTTGTCCAATATAAGTATTGATACTCTAGCTTTCTTTGCACATCTATTTGCATGATAGATATTTCTCCAGCCCCTCACTTTCAATCTGCAGGTTTCTTCAGGTCTGAAATGAGTCTCTTGTAGGCAGCATATATTTAATCTTTTTTCCATTTTGTCATCCTACACCTTTTGATTGAAGCATTTAGTCCACTTAGATTCAAAGTAATTAGTGACTGATATGTATTTATTGCCATTTTATTATTTTGTGGTTGTTGATGAAAATTTTCTTTGATCCTTTCTTGTCTCTTATGATTTGCTGATTTTATTTAGTTATATGTTTGGATTTCTCTTTATTCTTTGTATATTTCTTAGTGCACATTTATTAGTGCATCTTTGCGTATTTGATACATGGTTATCACTAGGTTTACATATAACCTCTTCTGCATACAGCAGTCTAAATTAAGTTGATGGTCGTTCAACTTTGAAACCATTCTTTTCTCTTCTCCTCCCCACATTTTATATAGTTTATTTTAAATCATTTTTGTGTGAGTTGATTTTTTGCAGAAATATTCATTTTTACTGCTTTTGTGTTTACTACCTTTATACTGCCACTTTTGGTCTCTCCATTTCAGTCAGAGTCCCCTTTATTATTTCTTGCAGCCTGGTTTTGTGCTCATGAATTCCTTTAGTTTTTGTCTGGGAACTCTTTCTCTCTCCTTCTTCTGAATGATAGCCTTGCTGGATAGACTGTTCTTTGTTGCATACTTTCCTCATTCAACACTTTGAATACATCATGCCACTCCCTTCCGGCTTGCAAAGTTTCTGTTGAAAAAACTCCTGCTCACCTTAGGGATGTTCCCTTGTAAGTTGCTGACTACTTTTGTCTTACTTCTTTAATTTTTTTATCACTATATTTTGCCAATTTACTTACAATTTGTCTCGGCATGGGTCGGCTTTTGTTGATTTGATGGGTGTTCTCTGTACTTCCTAGATCTGGATATCTGTTTCCTTCCCCAAATTAGCAGTTTTCAGGTATTATTTCTTCAAATAATTTTCTGCCCTTTTTTCTCTTCTTCTGGGACTCCCATAATATAAATGTTATTACATTTGATAACGTCACTGAGTTCCCCAAATCTATTCTCATTTTGCACAATTATTTTTTCTTGCTTTTGTTCAGCTTGATTACTTTTCATTATTCTGTTTTTGAAGTCACTAATTCATTTTTCTGCTTCTTCCATCTTGCTGTTCATTCCATCAAGCATGGTTCTCATTTACTGAGAGCTTTATCTATGCTCCTATTCCTTACCTCTGTGTCAAGGATCTTACGTCATTCTTTTCCCAAGTCCGTTGAGCACCCTTTTGATTATTGTTTTAAATTCTCTAGCAGATATGTTACATATATATGTTTTGCTTAGATCTCTAGCTGTGACTTTGTCCTAATCTTTCATATGGAATACATTTCTCTGTCTTCTCATTTTGTCTGTGTCTCTTCTGTCTGTTAAGAAATTCAGCTATGTCTTCTGCTCTTGAATGTAGTGACTTTATGAAGATCTCCTGGGGGCCCTGCAGTGAAGTGTCTCCTGTTCTCCAGCACTTATACCCAGTGGCTAGGTTGGGCAAGCACGTGGCTTTAACAAAATTTGCCCTGAGACCAAGGCCAGGCTAACAGATTTGGGGCAAGTCCTCGGAAGAACTCTTGGGCATGGTGTACTGATAGCAGGTTAGGTAGCAAGTGTCTGTGCAACACCACCTCCTGCAGGTGGCTCTGTGTTTATGCAGGGGAGGGAAATGGCACCTGTCTGCTTCCATATGTTTGGAGAAGTCCCCCAATATATGCTCAAATCCATATGAACAGATATGTCTCCCATTTGCCTTTGTGTTGTGTAAATTGCCATTTTTATGTTGCCTCTCTGTGCAGGCTGCTGTCTTTTTAAGAACAGTGACCCAGCTATCAACTTGTTTGCCTGGCTGGCATAGTGCTGAGTCCGTTGATTTTTAAAGCTCCAGGCTCCAAGCCTGATGGTTTTACAAACACATGGAATTCAGCCCCTCTGGTTTTTAAAGCCAAATGTTATAGGAATTGGTCTTACCTGTGTAAACTCCCTGGTGTGAGGGTCCCTATTTCTTGTCTTCTCCATGCACAGCTCCCTCCCTCCTGTGGGCAGCTCTCCTCCATCTTTCAGACCTTCCTAACCTTTCAGATACTGCTTCTTCAATATATTTAGTTGTGGAGTTCATTCTGCCAGGATTTGGATCACTCTCTGCTTTACGAGTTGGATGTGGATGATACCTAGTTGTAAATGTGGGACGGGGTGAGTTCAAGGTCCTCCAACTCTGCCTCTTCCCAAGCTCTCCAGAATCAAAGTTTCAAGGCAACTGTTCTTTATTACGGAGTATGATTTTGGTTATTTCCAAAATGCTACTCAACTACTGCTGCATTGAATAAATTTGTATATGTTACCTCATAGACATGCAAGCTTTAATATCAATTCTTGTTAGATCTAAAATAGAATCACTGAGTCCAAGAATATACATATTTCTAAGATGTTTTAGAAAGTGTCAAATTGCCCTCCACAGAGGTCTACCAGTTTTCATCCCATCAACACTCTGTGAAGGTGCCTCTTTCCTCATAACCCACCAAAGAGATATTGTCAAATATCTTTCACATGTGTACCAATCCGATAGGTATGACTGTTGGTTATATTTTTTGTGTTGTTAATACTGCTCATAAATAGCGGAATAAAGTAGAAACAGTGACTTTATATTCCTTAGCATGGGCTTTCCTTATATACATTCATGAGGAAATTTTTTAATGGCTTTGAGGAGAAAAAGAAAGAGGAAAATTAACTAGAAACAGTGACTTTATATTCTTCAGCATGGGCTTTCCATATACATACGTGAGGAATATTTTAATGACTTTGAGGAGAAAAAGAAAGATGGAAATTAAACCCTTTTGAATACTGGCTATCAGGCAATGAGCTAATTGCCTTACAGATACTATCTAATTTGAACCTTACAACCACACTATATAGAAATCTTCAGACCACACAGATCATGAATGGTGCATCTAGATTTGAACTTGAACTGATTGCCTGCAGAGTATATACATTATATCAGAATGTAACTGTAAAAAGTGATGGAAGGGCCCTTTTCCTATAGTGTATATTTTATTACTAGCATTTTGAAATGCATATTTTATTTCTTGTAGTGCAGAAATGTTTCCATACGCCAGAAGCTTGTTGGGTTCTTTTGATGAGGGAGACCATGTCATTCTGTGGCTTGCTTGCTTATAATCAGTCAGCTACAGAATGTTTAAATTTAGAAATGGTATTCCCACAGAATTAACTCAGTACAACTTTCCGTTCCTGCATCCCTCACATGACTGATAAAGTTATGTGTGCAATGCAGTACTGTCCCAAAATAGCGAATTTTTAGAACCTCTTTCATTATTTATATAGGTAATAGAAATTTGGAAATTAAATAAGTAATATTTACATTTCTAAATTCAAATACACTTAAATTTTAAACTCTTAATAAATAAGTTATTTACTTTTTCTGTGACTGCAACTCAACTTTTTCACTTGATACTTCTGTGACCTTGGAATATTTTAATTAAAATTTCTTGCAGTGAAACTTTATCATTTATATAATGGCCTATCAGTATACAAGTCAAAGGTTATTTTGAAAATCCAATGAAATACGCTATGTAAACTACTTAAGAGAGTGATATTTTTTCAGCATGTGTAATTCTGATTAACAGTGGAAGTAGTATTCCCTGGACTTCATTTAACACAAAGTACTCCGAATTGGCAATCAGAGAACTGAGGTTTATATCAATCATGACTCTGCCTGCCCCCTATCAATATTAAACTTTGATAAGGTACTCTAATTGGATCTCAAATTTCCCATGTGTGAAATGAGACAAAATAGTTTGCCAAGATTTCTAAGGTCATGAAGGCAGTTACAGATTCCTCCTAACTCCTAAGAATTTAGACAAGTTTTATATTCTTCCCCACCTTGAATCTTTTCAAGGGAGGGCAATATGTTCATGTCTCTCATTTCTTTATTTTTAAATTTTTTTTAATGTTCACTTATTTTTGAGAGAGACAGATAGAGTGTGAGTGAGTGAGGATCAGATAGAGACAAAGACACAGAATCCAGAGCAGGCTCCAGGCTCTGAGCTGTCAGCACAGAACCATGTCTCTCATTTCTTTAGAAATGGCTGCTGCTTGTGATTTCCATCCACTCTCAGAAAAATTATCAGAAGGCCAGGTATACAGCCTAACATCTCTAGAGCAAAAGACACGACGAAAACACCTTTATCCAAGAAAGGCTCTGATTCCTTTATCTTCCCTTCTGGATATAAAAATTCTTTCTAGACAAATAAATCTACCTTCTTCTTATAAGATTCTTCCATTTATTTTTCAGATTATAAGTACTTAATACAGTGGACAGTTTTACATAAAATTTTCCCTGATTGTTCATAAATGATTTGGGAAATATTACACGTATGAGCATCTTATTTTAAATATTTGATGCATTCGTCAAAAAACCATAATCTATATTTTCAAATCACATTTTCAATAAGATCATTTAATAAAAGAAAAACAGTTCCCCAAATAGTTTCTACCTTTTCTACCTTTTTCATGAGTCTGTTTTTGCAAAACTTTGCATAACCAGTTAGAATCACAGAAGATTAACAACATATTTTGATAGAAAGGTATCACTGCTACTGATAATGGTGATAATATGACTCTTGTTTAAATTTTGCAAAATAAATAAACAGTATTCTCCATCATAATATAATGAATACTTACTATGTATAAGGCACTAACCTAGATTCTGTGAGGGCATTGTTTACAGTTCTGAACACTTTACTATCCCGTGATGGTATGTAAATATTTATAAATAACTAAAGCAAAATGTATGTGACAACTCCTATTATAAAAGTCAGAATCAGCAGGTATATAACATATAGAAAATAAATGTCTTGTGACTTATCAGGTGAGATTTTTTGGTAAGGACAAATTGAATCTAGAAGTATATATGTTAATTTTTTAAGGAAATAGAATATAAAAATTCTTATCAAACTATAACAACTTAATTTCCTCATATTTCTTATGTGCTGGTTCCTTGTTCCAAAACTCTCTGGAAATCTTCAAATGCTAGTATTCACAAAACAGTCTGAACATCTTAACTCTGGCCATTTAGTATTGTTATTTATTTTCATTGCAAGGTAAGAAACAATTTGGGGTCAAGGGAGAAGTAGATTTAGGCCACTAAGCAATTTGTCCTTCATTTCCCAACAGAGCTGTTGTGATCTTTTCATAAGGATGGCACAGCCTCTGGTGACATCTGGTCTCCCTCTGATTTCCCACCATGCCCTTCAAATCAATTGAGCCACTTGTCTCTACATTTGGTATCTTCAGCACAGTTGCTAAAACATAGTTGTAATGCAATAGAGGCAAGTGTAGTGTTGTGTGTGTGTGTTTCTTATTAAGATCTAACCCACATAATTAAAAAAAATAAGTTTTATGGATGGGATTTTCCATCACATATTTTCAATTAATTATTGTTTGTAGAGGTAAATCTTTCAATATACTCAGATTTCTTTTTTAATTCAATGAGTTTTCTTCTGCTAATTGATTTTTTTTCCTTGATTTGGATATAGAAAAACCAATTAAATGCAAATAATTACAGATTTCTTCTTTTATTTCTAAGAACTCTCTTATTCTATAATGCAACATTTCCAACAACAATGGCAACAAACATCTTTATTTTGTTTGTTTATAGAAGTAGAATGCAGATAAAAAAGGAGATAGAAAATTTGAACTAAATTTGAGGTGAGCCAGTCCATTTAAGGATGCTCTAAGGCACAACATCCACTTGCTTCTCCATTGATCATTCCTAGTTGTAAAGGATGCTGCGAAAGTTTGCTTTTTACATAGGTTCATAACTGTTCAGAATGAGATCTGTTTTGTTTTAAGAAAACAAAAAACCATATTGGGTAGGCAAGTAGCAGTCTATGCAACAACTGCGAAAACGAACTAAGACTTGAAGTCCTATGATTTCTACAAATAAATTTGATTTTTAAAAACTGCATTCAGGAATTTAGTATCAGAAGTAACTTTTCTTCTTGAATCAGCTCTCCCCTATGGAAGTATTCAAAGTATGTTTAATCAATAAAAATTCCATATTTAAAAATCTACCCAAAGTAAATTTAAAGACTTTGCAAAATAGATGAATATTAAAATGTTAATGCATTGATTTAATGTTGCTCATGATCTTAAGGGTAATCCTCAATTAACTAAATTTCCTGCATTTTTAAGGCAATGTAAATAGAAAGTTAGATAAGTGCTATTGATTTTACTTACGTGGAAGATGACTTTCAGAATTATTGAAAGAAAATAAATGAAGAAATTATCTGTTAATCTGAAAGTTTCATAGAAATCAACCATAATACTGTAGAGAATGCTTGCCTTTTTTAGGGATAATAGTATGATTATTAGTAAACTACATAGCTATAGGTCCTTTTTTTTCAAAGATCTTTAAATAATTATAGTTCCTCCAAAGAAAATAAATAATTAAATACATCACGTCCACAGAATATCACAATCTTCTCTTTCTTTTTTTCCCCCTTCCACTGCTATCTTCCAAACTGTATGGAAATGTATCTACAAAAGTAGAAATTTTATGTCTGTGAATTTTCTGTTGTTCCATAAAGGCAGAATGGAATTCGTTTTTTTGAACATTTACTTTTTGAAAGTCACTTGGAAATTCACTTGGATCTCTATACTATGGAATTAGAGTTAGAGGATTCTTCAAAAGTACTCCTCAAAGGAAGAAATAAATAAAATTAATTTTTGGCTATAACCAAAATTAAACACATTGTTTGTATGACTGAAGATGATATGTTGCTGAATCAGACAGGGAAAATTAAAATAATACATTATAACAAGAAAAGACAATGAGCTCAGAAAAGACTGGAAAATCTACCTGAACTCAGGGCATTTTAAGAACCAAATGTAATTTTATGCTTCATGACTAAAGTGGCAGCACTCCCCATATATTTGCCTACTATACCAGTATGCATACACAAGTATTAATGTGTGCCCTTTCTCACTATTCTCTTCTAAACGTGTGGACAGTACTTACTTTCATGTTTGTGGCAGTAAAACGTAAGATATATCTAGGAAAATTTTTGTTTTTGTTGATATAAAGTGAAAACAGTTTTAGTAGTATCTAGCTATGAGTTAATTAATGATAAATAATAAATGTGTCAGAACTGGGAGAAGTCTACTAATGGCTGATATTCAAAATTTAAACAATAAAAAGTAAATAGTTATGGTTAATTGGAACCAATGGAAGTCTGAAAAGGCAATGAGTCCACAAATGTTATCAAAGAGAAAACAGAATCATGCTACAGAAAAATTCAATTCAACAGATTATTACCTGATTGCGCAGACAAAAAAAAAAAAAAAATTGAAGGTTGTGTTATGAGGATCATTCCACTGACAAAGCAATTGGAAAATACTTCAAGTTTTCATAGCATTTCTATTGAAATTTAACAAAACTTTAGAAAATGACACAAATCATGGTTGTATTGATTAGTAATTTTTTAAGTATATACTCATTACTCAAGAGTAACATATGATATTGGATATTTGTAGCATCCTGTAAGATCTCTCCTAGTCATCACTGAACATTTGGCATTATCTTTTGTAAGGAGATATTCACTCTATTACTTTCCTATTTGATTCTCTTCCTTTTTCTTATTTGTGGGAGTAAATCATATATTCTTAATATTAAACCTTTTTTTCAGATATATGTATTACAAATTTAGTCATAAACTGTGATTTGCTTCTTTTTTTAATAGTGAATTTGATTAAAATTTTTTTTTTAATTTCAATAATTTCTAATTTACTAACTGCTTTCTTTATAATAGGTTCTTCCAATCCTGGCTTCCCTGGAAGCTCCAAACTCTACTTTTTATTCTCCAGTCTAGGAGGCCTGCCACATAGCTTAGGTCATTATGTATACAAACTTTATCATTGAAAAACTAGCAAATTTCCTGCATGGAAAAGTAGCATAAAATGTAGTGCTTACCCTAATGAGTTTTTCTTCTTTCTGGAATCGACTATTGGCTATTCTCTAATATCATAAAATAATTAGTGGGCAGGAGTGGGAGAGAGGCAGAGAGAGAGGGAGACAGAGAATCCAAAGTAGGTTCCAGGCTCCAGGCTGTCAGCACAGAGCTCAACACAGAGCTTGAACCCATCAACCATGAGATCATGACCTAAACCAGAGTTGGATACCTAAGCAACTGAGCCGCCCATGTGCCCTATATTTTTTTTAAATTTAATCAGGTTTCTTATTTCTTGAGAATATGATTAAAGCTATTTTGTCATCATAAAAAAAACCCTACTGTGATTATATAACCCAATTACATATCTTATTCTGATAAAATTTTCAAGTTTTTATTGTAATATCAGTGGTAGGTGTTTGTTTTGTTTGTTTAATCTATTTCTGGAAGAGTATAACTTAAGAGTGTATATATACTGCAGTTCCTAACAACAACCACTAAAATAATAAGACAGCTGTGAGTCTACAAAGTCCACAGCATATGAATTTGAACACTAAAAAATATAACTTTGATTAAAACAAAATAAGACAGGAGAAAAGTAAATAAAAACAAAAATAATAAGAAATACAAGAAACAAATAGCAAGATGCTAGATGTAAACCCCAAAATATCTATAATTACACTAAATGTAAATGAACTAAACATCGCAATTAAAAAACAAAGATTGTCAGACTGGATAGAAAAGCAAGATACAACAATAAACCAATTAGAAAATATGCACTGTACATATGTAAACATTAAATAAAACAAAATTTACAATAATATATAGAATGAAAACACTAAACATAAGAAAGAAAAGTGGATTAATTGTTGTAAAAAATCTATATAAGAAGAATTAGAGACATGAGACAGATTTTTATAATGATAAAAGATCAATCCATGAAGACACAAAAATCTTATATATGTGCGTGTGTGTGTGTATAAAGTTTATTTAAAAAAATTTTTTTAACGTTTATTCATTTTTGAGAGACAGAGAGAAACAGAGCTTGAGCAGGGAAGGGCAGAGGGAGGGAGACACAGAATCTGAAGCAGGCTCCAGGCTCTGAGCTGTCAGCACAGAGCCCAATGCAGGGCTTGAACTCACGAACTGCAAGATCATGACCTGAGCCAAAGTCGGACGCTCAACCGAATGAGCCACCCTGGCACCCCAAAGTTTGTTTATTTTTAGATAGTGTGAGCAGGGGAGGGGCAGAGAGAGAGAGAATCCAAAGCAGGCTCTGCATTGTCAGCATGGAGCCTGATGTGGGGCTCAATCCCAAGAACAGTGAGATCATGACCTGACCTGAAACCAAGAGTTGATGCTTAACCAACTGAGCCACCCAAGCACCCTGAAGACATAGAAATTTTAACTTTACATGAATCTAATAAGCAGAGGTTCAAGACAGATAAAGTAAAAACAGAACAAAAGGGTGAAATAAAATCATGAATATATTTAGAAAATTTAATACCTTCCCCCCAAGTGAGTGAGACAATGCACAGGAAAAAACTATTAAGAACATGGGAAATTTGAACACCATGAACCAATTTGATTGAACTGACATATATAAAACTCTATACTCCTAAACTGCATAACATTAAATATTTTTAAGGGCATAGAGAATATTCAATAGGAAAGACTATATGCTGGGCAATAAAGTATTACATAAATTCCCAAGTATTACTATAACTTCTCAACTAACAGAATGATAAATCATAAACAGATACCTTGAAATTCCCAAATATTTGAAAATACATAAGCATTTCTAAGTAAGCCATAGATCAAGGGAGAAATCACAAGAGAAATTAGAACATATTTTGAACTAAATAACAATGATATTGCAATGTAAAACTATATGGGATGCAGTTAATGTTTCACTTCAAGGGATTTTTTCCTTAGAATGACTATATCAGAAAAGAAAAACATAATTTCAATAATCTAAACATCAAATTAAAAAGGTCAGAAGAGATGATCAAATTAAGCCTTAAGTCAGTAGAAGGAAGGAAATAATATTGATCGGAAATCAACAACAGCCAAAAAAAAAAAAAATCAATGAAGAGAAAACTTGAATTTTGGATTCATAAATACATAGCAACTCTGATGAGGAAAAGAGGAAATAATCACAGTAAACAATTCAGGAATAAGAGAACATACTTTAATGAAAAATCCCACCATTGTTAAAATGATAATAAAGAAACTTAAAAATAAAAAGAAACGAATACATAAATGGACTTATTTCTGTAAAAGAAACTGCATTTATAACCACAACTTTAACAGAGAAAACATCAGACCCATATGGTTTCACTGATTAATTCTATCAAACATGTAATAAAGAAATAGTTGTAATCTTAATGGAACTCTTTCAGAAAATTGTAGGGGAAGATTTCCTAAAACATCTTATAGGGCTAACATAAGTCTGTGCCAAAACCTGACAAAGACACCACATACATGCATGCATACGTGCATGCGCACACACACATCCTTCATGAGTATAGACATGAATATTTTTCATTGACTTTTGGCAAATCAAATGCAGCCATATATAAAAAGTAATGTATCATAAATCATGAAAAAATGGTGTTTCTTCCATAAATGTAAGGTTATTTCAACTTTTAAAAAAACTGTAGGTGTAATAGTAAAAGAATAAAAATTAAAATTATATGGTTGCTTTGAAGATCACATGCTTGATTTCAAGAATTGCTGTAAACCTATATGAAACAGGACAGTGTGGTGATGGTATAATATAGATAAACAGATCAATAAAACAGAATAAGATCCATAAATAGACACATAATCTTATCAGAAAAAATATAATAATATAATCTTGCCCATTAATTTATGATAAAAACATCAAGGCAATTTAATAGGCAAAACATATTTATTTCAACAGATTTTACTGGACCAACTGAATGAAGAAAAAAAATTGACCTCTGACTTACAGAATACTCAAAAATTAATTCTGATATATCATAAATCTAAGCATAAAAGCTAAAACTATAAAATTACACAAAGAAGCTTAGGTTAGTACAGAAAAAAATCACTAACTTTTCCACTCTGAACAAGTCTAGCTCTGCAAAATTATTTATTTACTCAAAATTTAAGACATCTCACCAAAAATTATTAAGAAAATGAAAAATATTTGTAACTATAGGAAGAGATGAATGTTAACCAATCATATCTCTTATAAGATATGCATGTCAAGTCATTATGTGGTACACCTTAAATTTATACAGAGTTTTGTCAATTCCATCTGAATAAAACTAATAATAATAACAAATAAAATTTCATTAATTCTTGGGGGAAGAAAAAAATGAAAGTGCAAAGCTAAAACTTGAATAAATGGGCTTAAATATCTATATCTGACAAAGGACTTCTATCTAAAATATATGATTCCTACAATCCAATAATAAAGTAGACAATCTGATTAAAAATGGACCAAAATACTGGAATGAACACTTAGAAAGATACACAAATTCCTAGGCACAACATGTTCAACATATCATTAGAAACTGCCAATTATAACTATCAGGAAATATCACCGTTGTCACTCTAATGGATAAACATTCAAAGACTGACAAAACTAAGTGTTGGTGAAACTACGAAACAACTAGACATCTGAACCTTGTTGGAGGGAGTGTAAAGTGATACAACTATTTTGTGAGATCATTTGACAGTTTATTCTAAAGTTAAACATATATATACCCTATGACTGAGCAATTGCTTCCAAGTATTTGCCCCAAAGAAATTCAAATATATATCCACAAAAAACTTGTATTAATATACTAAAAACAGCTTTATCCCTAATTGCCAAAAACTGGTTAGAGCTTACCTTCTATCAGCAGGAGAATGAATAAACAAATTTTGCCATCTTCATAAAATGGAATACTACTTATCAATACAAGGAACAAAGTGATGATGCACAAAAGAACATGAATGAATCCCAAAAACATTACAGTGAGTAAAGTAAGTCAGATGCAAAGGAGCACACAACATAAGATATCATTTAGATGACTTTGTAGAAAATGCAAAACTAATGCATTGTGATAGAAAACAGGGAAAAAGGTCATTAATTAAAAAGGTCATGATAAAAATGTACATTGGTGAACATGTTCTATATGCTGATTGGGCTGAGGAATGTATATGTATAATGTACATGTATGATATAATTCTGTATGTTTGGCAATATAAAATCATGCATTTTTAAATGTAAATTATATCCAAAAAATAATAACAACATTATGGGTGATACAGCCAAAAGTGAGAAAAACACCAAATGCAATCAAAAGGTACGAAGAAATTACATGGACAAATTAGATGAAATATGGTGTTTTGTGAAGAGAAGATATATTTAGAGTTAAAAGTGTTTTAGATATATGTCTCCTTTTACCTTTTATAATATAATTTAGTTCTCTTTTGAGTTGGATGCTCCACACCAGAGTTCAAGTTGTTATTTTTTTTTCGAATATGATTTCACACCAGAGTTCAAGTTGTTTTTGTATTGAATATGATTTCTCTGTTACATGGACTATTCAAACAAGTAAGATAAAATTCTGCATCAGATTTGGGTAATAGTAGGCTATACTTGGTAAAAATAGGTAACTAAGATCGTAAGTTAAAATTTGAACACTACACGGTATACAGAGAATATTCAACGTTCATTCACTTTACAGTGTGACCATGCCCTTCTCTACACTTTTTTTTTTTATGCTACCATCCTATACCTATTTATGGCACAATAATTTTATATTAGACATGATATGGAGATGGCATATATTCAAAGTTGACGAGTCAACGTGAGGACTTATTAAAAGAAAGCAAAATGATCTGACAAGAAGAGATTTAAGACATTTCAAGTATCTAACTTGATTGGAAATTTATACTCTGGTCTTATATTTTCTTCCTAATCTATTTCTCTCCATTTCCCCAACATCTGCTTCATTTATAGTTCCTATCGCTTTCCACAATCACTCCCAGCTCTATCCCATCTTAATGAATTTGATCACACGCTATCTTCTACAGAACCCTTGTACTTTCTCTGAACTCCCATAGCATTTAAAAGTTAGTATCATTATATTTAGCTTTAAACTATGCAATATTCACCTATGGTGTCTGGTGTCTTGCTATTTAGATTTTAAGTTTTTTAGACCTTTGTTAGATATACTTATAAATCTAAGTTTTACCGTCCAAGTATTTAATAACATAAATAACTGACATGTTTTTATTTTTACTCATTAGAAGCCAAACCATGGTGCAGTACAGGGGGTACAACATCGCAGTAGGAGCAGATGCACATATTATAGACCTTTCTCTGTCACATACAACAAATGAGGACTCAGTAAAATAATTTAAAACTCTATTTTCTGTTTTGTTTTACTAAGATGTCAGCAACGATACCAAATATTCCTATCTCACGCATGCATATACACTCACAAAAATGAATGCTTGTAAGAATCACATAAAATATGTGTTTACAGAATTCACATTTTATGAAGAAAAGTGATTTTAAATAGCAGTTGATTGGAAGAGAAGAAAAATAACAAAAAGAGAATGTGGAGGGAGAAGAAAGGAGAAGAAAAGGAGATAGAGAAGGAGAGAGAAAGTAGAGAGGAAAGAGAAGGCCAAAGAGAAGAAAAAAGTAAAATTTTCTCATAAAGTTAATATATAACATTTCAAAAAAAAATTAGAATTTCAATGGAATTCGATAGACTTAGCATTGTTTAGTCATTCAAGATGCCAAATCATTACAAAGCAAGTAATAGGATGAACATGTCTGCCCCCCTGTTTTTTTTAATTTAGCAGACTGTGCAATACATTTTCTCATTGTATTACTTTTAAAATCTAACAATCCTGGAAAACATATACTTTAGTTTTGAAATATACACTCAGTGTGGTAGGCAGGATTGTCCCCAAAATTCCCACCCCCAATTATTCAATCAAACACTAGTTTGAGAAGAGTTTTTGTAGATGACAGCTTTCACAATAGGGAGAGTATCTTGGCTTATTCAGGTGAGCCCAATCTACTCACAATGAGCCCTTGAAACAGAGAACTTTCTCCAGATGGAGTCAGAGAGATGTGGTGGAAGAAGCAGAGAAACAGGACTCAAGGAGAAATGGGACACTCAAAGCGTGAGAGGAACTAGACACACGGTTGCTGGCTCTGAGATGCAGGGGCTGAAGTGCAAAGTCCAGTAAGAGGCCTCTTGGAGGTCATGGTAAGCATAGGTAGAAATGTGGGAAGCCTCAGAAAGCAAAGACTGGCCCTTTATCTGACATCCAGCAAGGAAACTGAAACCTCAAAGACTGGAACTGCAAGGAACTAAATTGAACTGACAACCTGAATGAGTTTTAAAGAAAAATTTTCCATAGAGCCTCTCCTAGGGAAAGCAGCCTTGTGGACATCTTCGATTTAGCCCCATGAGACCATATGAAGAACAATGAAATACTTAATGGGTGTTGTTTTAAGAAACTAGATTTGTGATTGTTAAGGAAGCGACAGAATACTAACACACTTTCTTTTTTCTTTTAGTTTAAATCCAAGTTAGTTAACATATAATATAATAATGGTTTCAGGAGAATTTAGTGATTCATCACTTACATACAATAATACACTTATTAAACTAGCTTTCTAGACTACAAGTAAAAAAAAAGTCTTAGAATATCTAACATAAAATGTTTTTCTAAAATTTCCAAAACACATGTTCTAAATTTTGACTAATATAAAACATCCATTAGTTCAAAAAAGGTAAATTTAGTTTTGTTCCAAAATAATATCCACGTTATTTCTGTTCTACTCATTTATATGGGTGTAAATATCATTTCATTCGTTAGAGAAGAAATTGCTTGATATTCCAATAACTGCACTGGATCAACCATTACTATTTTACAAGACATCATTATATCTTATAAAATGTAAACAAATAATGGGAGGAAGCTCATTGCATTTGCATCTTAGAAAGCTACATGAGCCAAAGACAAGACATTTTAAAATAGTTTGCCTGTTGGGTCAAAAAGGCATGTGGTTATTCTTGCATAACGTGGAAAGGCCATTATATAGATGGAGATAAATTCTTTCAATGTGAAAAACATGCCATGTGCCATGTGGCTGTTGAATTCATGATCCAATTGTAAAATCTATTGTGTGTGACCATGTGGATGTTTCTTTCCAGGTATTTAGGTAAGACTGAAATATTTCTCTTCAGTAATTCCATCTCCTTTCCGGTCACTAACTCCGTTTTACTTACACAATTATTCTTACCTTTGTAGTCTTAAAAATAGAACAAAACATTCAGACAATAGCTGGTGTCCATAGCCCTTGGAGCAGCCCCCCACATACAGAAGCATGCCAAAACAGTTTTACACCCATCGGGGTTTCAGAAGAGTCAAAGAGATGTGGGCCATGCACATTTGACAAAACGATTTGATAAAACAATAATACATTACAGAACAGTCACATAGAGTTATTTTTAAATGTTGTTTCATTTTCTAACAAGGCCATCAATTGAAAATTAAAATATTTTACACATCGAATGATTTCTAAATATCATACTGAATAGATATGCTGCAGATGGTTTAAATTATTTCAAGCCCCTTCTACCAACACCTGCTAAATACTAGCTTCAGAAGAAAAATCACGTTGTGTAAAACTAATTCACCATGTGATTCCTATGAAAAAACTCTTCTGTTATATGAAAAATATTTTACTTTTCATTTACTTATTGTAACAAATATCGAGTTCCTTTATCTGGGACAGTGTTCTTGGTGTACGGGTCGCAACAAAGAACAAATCAGGTGAAGTCCATGAAGAGTGATTATAACACCAAAAGTGAGTGAGCTATGGGTGGTGATAGCTGTTACTATTTTTAGTTCAAGTGTTCACAGAAGAAGGATGTAGGCATGAGAACTGATAGAATGAGTCATGAAGATATCTGTGGGTAAGAGTTTCAGCCACCAGAGCTTGATATGGAAGTGTGATTGGCTTGTTGGGAGATACCACAAAGTAAACAATGCATGCTAGTGAAGAAGTTGAAGGTCATGATAAAAGACATAGCCAGAATTAGATTACATAAGACCTCCTAACTATCATAAGGATTTAGAACTCTATTATAATTTTTTATCATAAAAAGTCATGGCAAGTGATAAACCACTTATATTTTAAAAGCATTATTCTGACCATCCTAAGGTAAATAAATTGGTGTGAGAATGGAAACAGTGAGTCTAGTAAAGTGGCCTCTGTAATAGTCCAAACAATTAATGAGGATGGCATGGAAAAGCATAAGAGCTATGGAAGTGCTGGAACACAGAAATATTGAGGAAATATTTTAAGGAAAGAGTAAGAGTTTCTGGATTAGATTTAAGGAATGAGAAAAAGAAGGGTTCAAGACAGTCACTAAAGTGTTTTCCTTTAGCAATTTGGTGAATGGTGGTGCACATGTTTATGTTGGGGAGTAGTGAGGGACAGTGTGTCAACAAACTATTTTTGGACCTGTTGAATTTGAGATACATAACAGACAACCAAAAAATATATCAAGTTCAAAACTACATATATGAACACTGATCTCAGGAAAAAAGCTCTGACTTGAGATTAAATTTAGGAGTCATTAGCCTTCAAATTATAATAGATTGGGCTAGATGACTTACAGAATAGATTTGGACAGAAGTGACATGAAGTCCAAGTTGTAAGTCATAAGACATGATAATATTTAAAATGCAGAAAGTGGTGAAGATATCGTTCAAATCAGGAAAGAAACCACTGCTGAAGTAGGAGAAAAGCAGGAGTGTGTGTTCTCCCATAACAAAGTGAAGAAAGAGTTTCAAGAATGATACAGTGATCAACTGGATATTTTTGAGGGTAGAGTAGGTTGAAGACTACAGACAGAATTTTGGATTTGGCAATGTTTGAAGTCCTCATTTAAAAGGACGCAAGAAAAGAGGTGGATAAGGGAATACAAATAGCGAGTGAAAGGGCTAAGGATAATCCCAGTGAAATGGTAGTTGATAACAGACTATAGTGTTGCACACATCAAAGGGGCAGTGGTTTGCTAGGGACTGGGTGGTAAAATGGCCTGGGGTGGCAATGGTACACAAGGGGAGTCTCTACAAACCTTAGTCCAAGTAATTTATGATAAGGGAAGGTATTGTTCAAAGAAGAACTTAAGAATACAAGGAAATGTGAGTTCCTAGAGAGCTCATAAAAGGTTTTGAGAGGATAGGAAATGGGTTGAAATCAGGTCAGGGTAGGGTGTGAATCTAAGGATAAAGGTCCAGGTGATGAGAAATGACCTAGGAAACTACAACTTTTTGAGATGATTAAGGGAAACAGCGTTACATGGCATTATACTGCTAGAGATGATTATTGTTTTAATGGATGATGAATTCTAATTCCACTTGGGAATTATCTCTTGGGCAGTGTGTAGCATCACGGTTGGAATTGCTAGTAAGTAAGGAAGGATGGGGTATAAAGTCTTTCTAGGAGTATGGCTAGTTCTGCTGAAAATAATATTGAAGCCAACTGAGGGTCTCTGATACAACTTTGTAGAGAGACGATAATTATATAAAGTGTGTGTGGGTGAGTGTGTACATGCACACTTCTCTCTTTATTTGACAAATATATTTTGTATATTTTCCATGTACTAGATTCTGTGTTGGGTGCTAGAGATGTAATAATGAGCAAAGGTGACATACTTCCTTTAATATTACAGTTCTTCATTTTATCTTCATTATGGCCTAGATGGATTTCAAGATTGATCTATTTAGGTTAAAATGCCTAAATAATATGTTGCCTCTGAAAAAATGTTACATTATCCACTTTATTCTCATTTAAATTAATCTTAAAAAATACAATCCCAAAATAACATCTGACAATTTTTTATCTGGGAATAAAAAAATCCTACTTAGTAGTTTAGTTTTCCATTAAATTGTATGTACTTAACATAGAATCAATATCTTAAAGTCTCATGTTAAGTTTCGTGCTTATGATTTCTCTTAGCGTTGTTTCTTAAATGTCTATAAAATCTCTCCACATCAGAAATTCCACAGGATAATAAAAAAAATGAAATTCTGTTTAGAGATTATGATTTATAAATAAAAAGACACTTACTCATTTGACTTTCCTCTAGCTCCTGGGAGTAAGCTAATTCAACAGTTTAAAACATTCCCTCCAGATATCTAATCCTTAACAAATTTACTTAAGAGATTTCCTATTTGACATAATAACCTTGCAAAGAGACAAGATTGTTTAATTTAGGCAGGTTTAATTACATTTATGACCACAATTTTGAAAAAAGCATTCCAAAAATATTGAATATCTTACAACTTGGCTCTTTGAAAAAATAATACAATGCTTCTATTAATTCTGAGTCTACACCAATGAGACCTACTATTCACAACCCTTAATTATAAGAATTGATTCATACCTACAACAATATAAAAGGGAATACAGTTCGTTGTTTTTAAATAACTAAAATTTAGTTTTCTCTACAGACCCTGAAATATTTTCTATTATGAAACTCTGACACTATTAAGAAGTAAAATGTGTAAAAATAAGCAGAATAAACCAAACCATTCATAATTTTGAATTTGTCATGAAATTTTTGTAAAGCAAAAAGAAAAATTAAAGGCATTTCAACGCTTCAGATCTTTTCCCTAAAATGGCAAGAAACTGGCATACTCAACATGTCAGATTTACATGGAAAGGATGCAGGAGACATTTGTAGTAAATTGGATGTGATCCGGACCACAATGACCTTAATTGAAATTGAAAAATTCACAGGAGACTGATTACAGAAGTGGGAAGTTAAAGATATGGAAATTACACTTGATAGACATGACACAATTTTAGCTAAGAATGAGAGCACTAAAGGCTATAAAAATGAAAAGTGATGGCCTGGAAAATAAGCAAGGAGCATGCAGCATCCACTGCTTTTTTTCTAGATATAGGGATTTTTTTTTCATATGGAAAAATTATTATTATTGCCCTGATTTAACTCACTGAAAACCAATGTTGTATTAACACAAAATGTAGAATTTTCAAGACATCTGAAAATGACTAACTAATTAAAATTCATGTGAATAAATTTTAAGAACTTTCTCCATTTGGAAAACTATATTATTGACTACTAATGAGGGAGGAAAAGGAAAGAATTTAGTTCACAAGTTAGCGCCATTTACATATCTTAGATGTTATATATTCTCAAAATATTTATGATTTGGAGGTGAGCTCAAGTTTATACTGTTAACTTCTTGAAGGTGATCGCAAAATCATGTATCATTTTTTAATACCAATTCCCCAAACATCACTGATGATTCTTTAGTCTAGAGTCTTATATCTTCTCCATTTGGCTTTATATGTATAAATGTAGACAGCTCAGAACTTCACTCAGGGCTCTTCTACATTTATTTCTCTTTTCCAAGATCATGTCATTTTTTTTTTAATTTTTTTTTTAACGTTTATTTATTTTTGAGACAGAGAGAGACAGAGCATGAATGGGGGAGGGGCAGAGAGAGAGGGAGACACAGAATCGGAAGCAGGCTCCAGGCTCTGAGCCATCAGCCCAGAGCCTGACGCGGGGCTCGAACTCACGGACCGTGAGATCGTGACCTGAGCTGAAGTCGGAGGCTTTAACCGACTGAGCCACCCAGGCGCCCCGATCATGTCATTTTTTTGTCACGGATTCTAATGCTTTAACTTAGCCGTTAAGTCCAAGACTCTATGTACACAGTATACAATAGCCTTCACTATCTCCACCCTGGAAGTCAGATCGTTATCTCACAGTTGATACTGCCAAAGAGAATCGTATTTTTTTTCCTCATCCCCAAAACCTGCTAGCCCTCCAAATCCCGCTTTTCAATAGATGGCATCATATCCAAGTACCTAGTATAAAAGACTATGATACTATGATACTTTGATATGTTGGTATCTTTCTTTCTATCACAGTCCATATTCTGGTCATTAGCATGTCATATCAGCGCTACCTCCAAAACATTATATAAAATTCAAATTCTCCCTATCTCTTTTTAGTTCAATCCTCCTTGCAGTAAAATGTAGACCATTGACGTTTAAATAGAAACACAATTTATCACTAGGAAAATCAAAGTTTCTGCCTAAAGACCTACAACTTGAACCTGTGATCAATTGATTTCAAGCAGCATTTATTCAGTAATTAAGTACTGGGGATTATAGAAATAAAATAAATATGACATTTAATTTTTTTCAAAACTTATTTAACATCAACTGTATGAAATCACTATTAAAAACACAGTGCTTACAAATATTAACTCTTTTAATCCTCATAGGATTTTGCCCCCCAAAATTGGAATAAAGCTCCTAACCTACCAGACACATATATTTTCAAAAGTTAAAAGATAACAATGAAAACGATTATTGGCAAAGGTAGAATAAAAAGATGATTTCATGTAACTGTGGAGGAAGTATAAATCAATCCAATATTCCAGAATACAATCTGGTCATATATACTAAGGGTTACAAAGTCTATCATGCTCTTTATCCAATGATTTATATTCCTAGGAATATATCTTAGACTAATAAGTAGAATTTTGAATAAGGTTTTACGAACAAAGGTGTTCTTGCAGCACTATAATATCAGACATAAGACTCAAATGATGTCCACTAACAAGACAGCTGTTATGTACATGATAGGATAGTTATGGAATATTTATATGAATAACTAATATTAAAAATTATTTTAAAACAATGTTAAATGAAAATTATAATTCATAATTATATAAACAGTATCATCTATATAATTATTTTTAAAAGTTTAAATACAAATCACTAGAATAGAAACACCAAAAGTACATTAAAGTGCTACCTTTATGGTGTAAGCATATAATGTAGGCTTATTCTGTAAGGCAAGGGGACACAAGAAAGGGGGAATAGCAAAGATGCTGAAGAAATGAAGTTGTGAAGAGAAAGAAATATAGCGTTAAACAGAAGAAACTAAGGAGTTCACAGAAAAACAATTACTTGTAATGTGGAACAAATTCATTTACATTATATATCAACGCTGGCTACAGACAGTATATAAAAAACCATATCTCATGCAATCCGTACAACTGTTAAAATTGATGTCCTTTTTGCCACAAAAGGAAACAATATTCTATATCATCATTATCTGCAATAAACATCTTGGACAAACTCTCTACTCCAACAAGAAACTGATCATTTTTTTAGAAAAGAATTAACCTTTCAAGTAAAATGTAGCAGAAAAAAGATGAACCAACTACCCAATCATCCCATCTAAGAAACTGCTTAACCTAAGGAAGAAGCAATGACTCTTGGAGGTAATTCAGAAAGACTTAATACAGACACTCTAAGGAATTACCCTAACATCCATTCCATACCCAACTCACATGAATCAGCTTAGAATATGTCATAGATACTTCCTTTACCCTTTTTAAACTTATTCCTCTTTCCCAGGAGCCCAAATTTCTGCAGCAAATATTTTGTCTGTGGGGGCATGTAACATTTGCTAAGTGTATTACAAATTAAAGTGAACAGATATCCCACAAATTTGGGAACTTTGCAACTGTGAAAAAATTTAAGGGGTGTGGTGCATTTCATGGTGTTTTTGTTTTCCCCTGAATGAACGCACCAATTCTTTTGTGAATTAATTTTGTGTCAGAAATGGAGATAAGACAGCAAAGCTCAACATAAACTTCCTTTTAATTTAGGTCATAAAATCTACTCCTAAAAATAACTTCTTTTTTGAGAGACAGAGTGCGTGTGTGCAAGAGGGGGAGAGGGGCAAAGGGAAAGAAAGAGAACCTTAACCAGGTTCCATGCTCAGTGTGGAGCCCAACATGGTGCTCGATCCCATGACCAAAGGATCATGACCTGAGCTGAGATCAAAAGACAGACACTCAACCAAGTGACCCCCCCCATGCATCCCCAAAATGATATATTTTTAATAAAAATTTAATACTAACATTGGTAGAACTTTTATTTCGATGTGTTAATCAAAATGTAGGAGTAACAGTAAAAAACTTGTAGCAAGTAACATTGAATGACATACAATTGACAGAATAACCAATACAAGTGATAGTTTTGTGACTAGTTGAAAATGTGATAAAATAAACAGAACATTATCCTTCCAGGCTCTAGTAAGAGTTCTAATTTTAGGATGCGAGCTAATAGGTTTTAAAATAAAAATAAATTGTGTTATGTGCAGAATAAAAAGCAACAAGATAAATTAATACGTTCCTCTATTAGAAAGACACATGGTGAGGAAACAAAATCCAATGTAAATCCTCTACAAAATTGGACTTAAGTTAATGGACATGTAAAAAAGGGCCCATCTAAGTCAAAAATCAATATGCTGAATTAAGCTGTTCCTTCCAGTCTGTTATAACTATAAAAGTCAAGTATCTCCTTCAGTTGAAATGCCTCAATTTCACATTAACTGAAGAAAAGTTTATATTGGGGAAAAACAGAATCAGTTGAGGAAAAAAAATAGTTTAGGATAAAATAAATAGTAAATGTTAGTATAGTTATAAAGATATATAAACAGATACAGAGATACAGAGATAGATACATGTTTAGTCAACAAATACTGAGTTTAAATGAACTATTTAATAACTTCTTTATAAAAAAAAAAGGCAATGGAATCATGATTAGCACAGTATATTCAGCTTGCTGGTTACTAAGTCACTTTCAATTTTTTTCTCAAATGTTCTCTATTTTTAATTACTTACAATTAATATCTCCAAAAGTAGACACTACTAAAATTTAACTCCATCCATTTTACTGCTTATCAGCCCTTCTGGTGCTGGATGAGGAGGAGGTATGTAAACTCATGATTAAAGGGAGTTTCTCCATTACCTCCACTCTCCATCATTATCAGTATTTGCCATGCCTCCCTTTCATTAATATGAAAGTGAACAATTATTAAAAGTTTCTCAGAAATGTATCTCTACATAAATACATAAATAAAACTTAATAGGTAATTTACATTCATTCTTGTTTCTAAAGAAACATCATTATTCCTGATCTCTTTTTTATTTTAAGTTTCAAAAATTCCATCCAACTCTAACCATGTTTTAATATCTTATAAACAGGCATTCACTGTATAGACCACCCAGCCTAATTTATTACAACTGATTTAAAGCAACAGACTTGCATGACAGAAAATTTTGTACCACCCATTGTATTTTGGATTAATGTAACACTAGAAATCCAACCTGAATGTCTGTCTCGATCCCACATCAGGTTCCCTATTCTCTAAATTTTCCAGATATATTTTTCCAAAGCAAGTAACATGCATTAACAGAAATGAAAGTTGTCTTAATTCTTAACCTACACTGTGGATCTCATTCCTTCCTTTCTTTATGAACATTATCAATTAAAATTCCATCTAGGTCTTGAAGATGTAACCCTTTCCACATCATGGGCTCTTTCTTCCTTACCTATAATAGAGTTATGCCTACCCTAACTTAACAATATCTCCCTTTATCTATATCCTCTTCTCCTAATTTCTGCACGAACTCCCAAAATTGTAGACTCCATGCAACAAATGTATTTCCTTGTTAACAGTGCAATTCGTTTTAATGTTAAACTTCATCTGTGGAATTAATTTTTATCAATGTTCTGCAATAAAATACAACATATATGAGAAACCTGAGCCTTGAGATATCTGTGGACTCTCTCCAGCCATATTAACAAGAAGGTACATGGCAAATACAGGCTAGGCAGGCTATACTCCTAATTTTTGAATGTGCAATTATTTATCTGAAGCTTTCAGATTAATGGTTACTCCAAGAAGTTTATATTATTTCCTCTGAAACATAAATCATATAAATACAAAAAACTGAGGTACTTTTTCACTCATTTCTTTCACTGGCAAACTTTTTAATTGATAATGTATACCATCTATCCCAATTTCTCACAGTCCTTGTTTCTTTATCCTCTATAATTTGACTCTCAGTGAATGCCTCTACCAGCGATGAGGGTGAGAAAGTCTCCACTGACTTCCTACTTTACACATTTACCTTTTCGAAAATTTCTCCTCATTTTGCTTCCACGAGACTGGACTCCTACACTACATCAACGTTCCTTCTACATCATCACTCACCTCCTCTCCCACTCCACTTGTCCATTATACTCCTTGAAAAGGAGCATGCTTCCAGGCTGTCTTCAGCACTCTACGTCTTAATCTACATTTGTTTTTCAGAGATCACAACAAACTTTGCAGCTTCGCTTTATCACTATTCATGTGACATATAAATGCATATATATATGTATGTGTGTATGTGTATGTATATATATATATATATCTCCATAGATTTGTGCCTACATACAAATGCATGAATGTACATATATGCATCCACATATATTTCATGTGCATAGGCCATTTCTGTCATTCATGCGTATGTAGGATATGTGGTATATCCTACTACATAACTGAATGGTATATGTCTCTCCTGAGTACAATGATCTAACAATCTTCTCTATGTATTCACCTCAACGCCCTGTCATGCCAAATATTATATATTAAAAACAAGATCTATTATAATTTTCCTCTCATGGAACTGCCTTTCCCGGTCATCTTTTAGTTGCATTTAGCTCATCTGTTGTTTTTTTTTTCCATAATGCAACCAATGATTTCATAGCAGCACTTCCTTTTCTTTTTCACCACAGCCTAATCTAGATTTTTAAAAACCAATGTCACCTATATTTACAATTTCTAATAATAATTGTCCATAGTTTCATAATGGGCATTGTAATTTATCCCTATTCCTCATAAAATATAATTAGGGCACTCTGAAAATAATTATAAAAAATAAAATAAGTATTAAGTGAGCAAATGGAATTTAAAAGCATTATTTTTCTGACCACTCAAATCTCAAAGTTGTATATAGTCTTCACCTTTCTCACAGGAGCTAAAGCAGCAAGACAATTTTTGTTTACCTATCCCCCCCCCCACCTCACTGGGTTCACTTGCTTTCTAAGGCAGTGGTAATATCCCCCCTCCACTGCCTGAACTGTGGACATAAAATGAGGGCTTTCAAAATCTTACAAGCATTTCCACAATACCTAAGATATAGATGTGACTATATCTTTGGATCCTTGGATATTCTGAAACTATCTGCTTATATATTATAGACCTGATAGAGAAAAAAAAGGAACAAAAAATAAGACATTTTATTTGCATGGTAAGACCTGCCATTTTTTTTTCTCCTGTATTTCTCTAACTTACAAAAAGTCCCTCCTCCTACCTGAAAGATGATTTACATTAATTTCTGCATTATGATTATATTATCTGTGACTAACATATTTACCTAGTTAATTTTGGAATGGCCTAAACTACAAATATATCACAATGTCCATTTTGATTGATATTCAGAATCACATGAAAGTAAAAACAGACACATATTTCTCATCTCCAAGTTCTAATTTCTTACATTAGACAAGATTAAGCTTTGGAGAGTTGACCTAAACTACCCATATGCAACATAAAAGCAAAATGATTTCACGTTTCATTTAGACTGCCACACAATGAAGACTTCTGTATTGACTGATAATAAACACACTGAAAATACAAGCAAAATGCAAATATCTCCTAAAAGATGGTCCTGATTATAATCTAGATAGTAAAAGTAAAATGAAAAATGAAAAAGAAAATGAAAAAATTCAGTCAGTATGAACTGACTTGTCTGAGCAAGTTCAGGGAAGGTAAATCTCTAGTCTTTTAGGTTTTTTCAAATTGTGTTTCCTCCATACTAAGCTGATTTTAAAAAACCACTACAAGAGATATCCCACGTTCATTATGATTATTTTTGTTCCATCCTCTAAATCTCTTTTTCTCTCATCATATGTTTATCTTCCTTTCATTACACATATCAGAGCACAGAATGTACAATCTATAATACAGATGTCTCTGTCAAAGGCAACATGGGAAAGATTCTGGAAGAAATTTTAAGATATTCTATTCCTTCTTTATATAGGCTAAAAAAATTAAGGTAAATTCATTTTTAAAGATGAATCATGCTTCCTTGGGATCATCACTCAACCTCAATTTCATGGATAAAAGAGCTAATTCAGCAATTACTGAACGCAATATCAAGAATTACACATCAAGAATTATCTGTATAGGGGTGCCTGGGTGGCTCAGTCAGTTAAATGTCCCACTCTTGGTTTCAGCTCAAGTCATAACCTCACGGTTCAGTGAGTTCAAGCCTTGTGTCGGGCTCTGCACTAACAGTGCAGAAACTGCTTGGGATCCTCTCTCTCTCCCTCTCTCTCTGCTCCTCCCCTGCTCATGCTTGCTCTCTCTCACTCGCTCTCTCTCAAAATAAATAAGCTTAAAAAAAAAGAATTATCTGTATAATAGAAAAACTATTGAATAAATTGGCAAATGTTATATAAACCTTTATTTAAAACAGCTACCTGTTGAAGGGCTATATACCTCAAGGAATATTAATTTAAATGTTTTAAAGAACACAGTTATTATCAATTTGAAACTTAGTTTAGATGAATATGTAAAGCTTATTTTTATATGTACAATAAATATTTCACATCTTCTTGCAGCTCTATATGATTTCACAGAACTTGCAGCATTATTACAATATGTGGATAAACATTAAGAAAAAATAATTATAATTGAATGTAGATTGCAAGAAATAAAGGCTAAAAGGGAATGGTGTTCAGTATATAAACAGATACTAACAGGAGATGTTTACTTAATTTTATCTAGGCAATATTGCTCGAAATTAAAATTTTAATGAATGTAATTACTAGTGCACAAGCAAAAGAATATTAAATATGGATATAATATTTCATTAAAGGTTTTAAATCAGTTCCTTTTTCATTTTGCTGTATAGTCAAAAAATATCAACTCATAAAATATTGTTATTAAAATAATTATTATCTCTTTTTATGTAGTTAACAACTTAATCTATATGCATAAAATATTACAGAATAATTAAAGAAGTTATAAATGTTCCCATGTGCTAAGTATCAGCCAAACTGAAGAAATTTAATAACAATTCATTGCCTATTTACTATTCTATTATAAATGGAAAAAGAAGTTGCTTATAAAACATTAAGATTCCATTTTCATCTACTACAAAGCTATGAATTTCCATATTTAAAATAAAGTCCTTTTATAAAAGAGGATGTCAGCAGTTATTCAGCATCAAAAGCAAAAGATATTTCAAAAATTTGAACCTGTCACTCTTGACCTATTTTAGAAATAATACATAGGGCTTAAAAATTGTTCAAAAGGATTGCCTACAAATAAAAGAATATAAACCTGAAATGTGTGGAAACAAATATTTTCATATGATATATGAGAGCAGGTCAACAAAAGAGAAACTAAATATTCACTGGTATTCAAAGGCATTTAACAATATACCATAATTTCTTATAAAGTTGAAACTACTTACAGAACAGAAACTCTTATACGTGTATTTGCTATGGCTTTACAATTTGCATCTATTGGACAGTTAGATCCTTGGTTGTATGTTAATGTCTACAAGAGGCAGCAGTATTACCTCAAGACTTTCTGAAACTCATTTGCAAACTCTTCTCATATAATAATGTAGATTCCCAGGCCTTATGTGGAAAGTCAAAATACCTGGGAAACAATGAAATGGCAAAGGCACCCAGTTCCCTTTTACAGGCACCTGAATGTCTTAAAACTCCATGTACTATGAAGCAAACTAAAAATCAGTTTAAGAATGCAATTAAAACTTTAGTCAGTTGTTATGTATATCATCAGCATGACCTGTATTACCTTGCTATGACATGTAATCAATTAATAACAAACATATCATTTTGTGATACAGAAAACAATATATTTTATTAAAGGAAATATTTTATTAATAGTGATATTAACTATTAATAATATTGACGGTAACATTATTAAGTTGGATACATTTGCTTTTCAAATTATGCTTATATTACATCTTTTAAGACTATAATGAGGGGGGCGCCTGACTGGCTCAGTTGGTTAAGTGTCTGACTTCAGCTCAGGTCAGGATCTCACAGTTCGTGGGTTCAAGCCCCGCGTTGGGCTCTGTGCTGACAGCTCGGAGTCTGGAGCCTGCTTTGGATTCTGTGTCTCCTTCTCTCTCTGCTTCTCCCCGCTCACACTCTGTCTCTGTCTCTGTCTCTGTCTCTCTAAAAAATAAACAAACATTATAAAAAAAAAAAAAGACTATAAGGAGGTGTGGGACACCTGGGTGGCTCAGCCTGTTAAGCATCCCACTCTTGATCAGGAGATCAGGTCATGATCTCCTGGTTTCATGAGTTCGAGCCCTGTGTGGGGCTCTGTGCTGGCAGTGGGAAACCTGCTTAGGATTCTCCCTCTTCCTTTCTCTCTGCCCTTTTCCAACTCTCGCTCTCTCTCTCTCTCTCAAAATAAAGAAATAAACTTAGAGATTATAATGAGGTATAAGGTAGTGCTTCATGATATTCAACCTTTATCCTTCATTAGTAGTAGCAGACATTCACCCAGCACTTGTGCGTTCACATTGTTCCAGAAGGCCTACAAATAGCAACTCTTTTAACCCTTATAAGCCTGATCAGTTGTTTTACAAATAAGGAAGGCACATAAAAATAAGTCCTCTGCCCAACATCACATAGCTAGTATATGACAGAGTAAGGATTCTAACTCCAGTAGCCTAACTCCAGAACCAGACACTCAGGTTAATGACACAACCATGTCTTTTCTTGGTGTTTTAGAGTGTTTAACTTTGGATCAAGTGGATTAGTATATACAAAAATAACTGCCACCTAGCAAGCATCAAGTCAAAAAAAACCTTTTTTTTTTCCTTTCTGTTCTGGGCTGCACATTCACCTTCACAGTAGGATGCAAGTTTCTGTTTTCATCTTCAACACAATCTCTCTTCATGACGCACATATGGTATCTTTTCCATAGGAGGCTCCAATTCAAGACTTATCTCTGAATAAGTACAACAGTAAAGAGCATTTACTACCTGCTGGTAACTTGGCTCCAAATCAGTTTCCTTTCATACAAAGAAGAACACAGGCAAAGATTTATAACAAATCATCTTTATCTCCAATTAATCAAGGCTAGGCATAATTTTTCCCTCCACTTTATAAATAGCAGATGTAGATTTAAATGAAAACCAGATCCCTTTTTTCCATTTTTTAAAAATTAAAAATACTGTGGCACCTGGGTGGCTCAGTCGTTTAAGTATCCAACTTTGGCTCAGGTCATGATCTCACAGTTCATGAGTTCAAATCCTGCATCAGGCTCTGCATTGACTATGCAAAACCTGCTTGGGATTCTCTCTTTCTCCCTCTCTCTCTTTGCCCCTCCTCCACTCACGCACGCACTCTCTCTCTCTCTCTCAAAATAAATAAACTTAAAAAAATAAAAAATTAAAATTAAAAATACTAAGGGCATGCCAGATAGCAGACAATTTGATAGCAACCCCAGAATTAAAACTGGATATTTCATTTTCAACAAAACAAGATGTCTGGCTCTTTGTGAGATTTTAAAATTCACAAGACAGATGAAGAATGAACGACAAAACGGATAATAGAATAATGCACTGAAGTTAACCAGTCTACATGATGTGGAATTGTACCAGGGATTGGTACTTTGGCAGGATAAAATACGGTATTTTATGGGACATTTTCCCTGATACTTGATAAGCAAGTCACCAACAACAATGAAAATTTTACACTTTAAATAACTGCTGATAATTTATTTGCACAAAGGTAATCGTCCTTACTAAATACAACATTCCAGATAGACTATGAAGATTTACTAAGTGTCTTTTCCAATATTGAAATTGATTTGCCGATTTACTTGTCTTTATTCTCTCCCAATAGTCACCAGCTTTTCCAGGGGCATCAATTAGCATTTCCATATTTCTTTTCAACGGACTCTGACTGTCCATGCTTGGAGATCCTTTCCAAGAGCAAATGATCCCTCTGGATCCTTCAGCATCTTAAGTCTCTAGACAACCACCACTTTTTATTTTTAAACCTTCCTTTCAGCGATTGCACAGCACTAAAGTTAATGGCTTGCTAAACTCTTGAATACCATTAAAAGCAGGAGTCTGCACATTTGTCTTTTAACTTTGTGTCTGTTCTACTTTCCATTCTTCTTTAAACATTTGTTCTCCTGTAAAGGCTCAGTAGGGAACTGTTCCCCACAGACTCAATCAAGTATTCACTTTCACTGAGCTTTCTAGCAGCAGATTTAATACACTTATTTTGACAAAATTAGGATCTTGGAACGTGTGGTGAGCTCTCAATGTAACTAACAACAAAACAGAAAACAAGCCAAAAAGATAAAATAGATCCTGTATTACCAATCTTACAGATCTAACATCTGTCAGGTATTTCTTAATAAATTAGTTTTAAAGAATCAAATGTTACAACTCCATAAACAAGGGAGAAACTCCAATATATCCCCTTCATATGAGAAATAAAAGTAAAAATGCCCTCTAAAGTTTTTATATGTCTGCCCATTTTGGAGGAGAAACTTAAAAAACAAAAAACATTCTGTATTAAAATATTTTAAGTTAATGAGCTTACCTAAATTTTTAATGATAGCATATATCTAAAAGCCATTCAAATTCAAGAAAAAGGGGTATTTCCTACACCAGCTTAATACCATGTTAATATAAGTCAAAGCTTCTATCATAAAATATCAGCACTATTGATAACCAGCCAACAATATATTGAGTGTTACATAGAACATTTCCAAACTTTCAACTACTGATACTTGAAGGAGAGTGTGTAAACCATACCACGTCCAAACACACACACAAGACTGTACTGATAATTCCTTGTATTAAAAGTAGTGTTGGAACATACAAATACACATATTGGAATCAAATATAAGAAATGAGTACACAAACACAGAATCTTAATTAGCAGGCTAAAGAAGATAGTACACCGTAGCTTGTGTCATTATAAATAGGACCTGGTTAGTACCAATGAACCTTATGGCAACATGATACATAGGGCCTTATGAGCGGTTTCAACTGGACTCAACACTGAGTTAATAAGAGTTTTTAAAACCAAACATCATGTTATTTTGATATCTTCTCTTGAATGCCGGATGTATAACTAATGAAACCAATTCAAGCAGAGGATGTGCAGTACTAAGAATGAACTGTAAGAAACTATTCATCTCATCAGTCTTTTTTTTTTAATTTTTTTTTTAATGTTTATTTTTTATTTTTGAGACAGAGAGAGACAGAGCATGAATGGGGGAGGGGCAGAGAGAGAGGGAGACACAGAATCGGAAGCAGGCTCCAGGCTCTGAGCCGTCAGCCCAGAGCCCGACGCGGGGCTCGAACTCACGGACCGCGAGATCGTGACCTGAGCTGAAGTCAGACGCTTAACCGACTGAGCCACCCAGGTGCCCCTCATCAGTCTTGATACAAAATCACATGGAGAAGAAAAGGCCAAGTCAAGGCTGTTCTATTTGCACTATAAATAATTTGATCACTTTAAAAAAATGGTAGGGGATGGGTGGATGTGGGTCAAGGGGAAAAGGGAACACATAATAAATCTAATAAATAAAATAAATGCCATTCATCAAAGGTTTTGATTCTAGAGTTATTGCTTTATTAAACATTGTCTACCTTCTCCATACTTCTACACAGAAAACAAATACGACATAATACATGACCCTGCGATTCCATCACAAATCTCACTAAAAATGTCATCCAAGAGTTTGAAATGATATGATTTCATTTATTACTTCTAATTTGGATTCCTTGCTAAAAATTTATTTCAATAATGTTATTTTAACAATGTTTTACCACATAATAATTAAAATATGCTGTCTAGTAACGGTAGATATAACTTTTTAAATTGTAAAAATTAGTAATGAAAATGAAAACTCATTCCCTGTGTTTACGTAGGACAGATAGGTTTTGAGCACATTATCATCACACTATGCACTGGAATATGTCGATAACACAGTTGTAAGTGATGAGATCTTCAACTGTTAAACAGTCTGACCTAGCAAAGTGCTTCTATTTGTCATAACTAAAAGTCCTTGATAGTGGAGATGGAGCTTTAGTCTGCAATGGTATTCAAATTCTCTGTTCATAGTGCCCAAATGCAGACATTCCCAAACAACTAAGCAGTTGGTATCATAAGAAATACCATATACTTCTAAGTGTGTTAAATCCATTTGGTTGTTGTACCACTCTTCAATTTACACCAAAATGTATGACCCCCAACACACAATCTATGTGAATCAAATAAAGAGTAGCAAGTCAAATCAGACATATCTTTCCAAAAATATATTTAAATGCTGCAATTAGTTGCAGAGGAAGCCTCTGCTTTAAAACAAACCAAAATGCATTATTTTCTTGACTGCTAGGGACAACTGATTCTTTTTCTAGAGTTCAGGAAAGGCTACTCAAGGAAACAAGGGTAAGGCCAAGCAGAGGGTAACTTGGGTTCTCCTTTATCATCTATTTGAAATTTTGTATAAGATTTTGTTTAGGAAAGAAGAAAAAATTTCTATTACTTGAATGTAATGTGAAATTTTCTGCATTATACCACAAATTGTATCACTACCTTCATAAAGACTGGAGAGGAGACAGACTAAAGCAAAGACTAGTCAATGAGAACAAGAATTTAACCTAAAATTACAGAGATATACAAATGGTCGAGTACACAATGACTCAATTTCCTGAATAAATGGGAAATTTCAGTCGTCATTTCCTCATTGTGTAATCTCACTCTTACTTTTACCATAATCCACCTTGTCTCATTAGAATATGAGATATAAACAATTAAGACTACACCTGCCTACGAAGAGGTCATTCATTGCTCTTGCCAATGAAAAGGCACTAAATCTGTTGGTGGTCTAAATCTGTTAAAAACTTCCTTAGTAGTAATCTGTTAAGGGAATCAAGTAGATCACATTCATACATGATATCAACACTGGAATCTGTTAATATTTTATAGCTATCATTGTAATAAGACCCTAATTAATTCTCCAATATTAAAATAACTTTTTTCAATTTAACAAATCATTCTCTTTCAAAATAAAATAACTGAATATCTCATTTCTATCATGAGCTGTGTAGGCAGGAAGTGCCACTGTACTCCGTGTTCTACTGAATCACAGTATTGTACTCTAAGAACTGTCAACATTATTTTAATTTTCCTCACTGAAAAGTATTTGAAAATGTTCATGCTCTTATAAAACAGTTGTGAATATATTCTAAAATATCCCATTAGCTTGTGGTAAATATGACTCTTACACCATAAAGTTTTATTTTTCACCTGAGGAACTGCTTTTGAAACTGAAAACTGATTCCATATACCACATGCACTGGATTTCTGTAGCAAATGCTTTGTGGCAATGAAAAATATTTTCATCCTGAATGACTGTGAACTTCATACAGAACTGAGTTAGCAAGTTTTAAAGACAACAAACTGAACACCTAACCAACCAAGTTTACTACAGATCACAGAGACTTCTCAGGATTACAGGCATTAGTGCGGCCAGAATGAGATAGCCCAACTTGGGCAATGGTGTTCCATCTACCTAAATTCTTCATGTGGTTTCATTTAACTGTGTAGCCTTCCTTTGCTGTATTATTCTGTTGTGATTTTATACATGATAAACAATTGCTGAATTTACTGATGGGAAAAGATAAAAACTGAGTAAACACCCTGTATCAGTGTATCAAATACTATAGAATCATTGCAAAGTAAAGTGGATTTCAGCACACATTTAAAATAACTGCAGCTATATTTCAAAGAAAGTTTTAGATAAACTTATTTCAGATGTCAAAAACCATGGAAAGCATATGGAGTAGATTTTTTTTTCATTTTAATCATTCATACCATGTCTTCTCAAATAGTATGCAGATTCTTAAGATTAAGGAGAAATAAACTCTTAAAAATATAATCAATAAAATGTGTTTGTTTTAAATTTTATTTATTTAATCTGAGAGAGAAAGAGAGAGAGAGAGAGGCAGACAGAGAATCCCAAGCAGGCTCCATGCTGTGTGTGCAGAGCCCAGTGCAGGGCTCAGACTCACAAAACATGAGATCATGACCTTAGCTGAAACCAACAGTCGGATGCTTACCTGCCTGAGCCTCTCAGGTACCCCAGTGAAATTAAAAAAAAAAACAAAATTACAAATAAAAGGTATAACTTAATACCAGTATATAAGAGGCAACATATAAAATGAATAATTCTGTATAAAATTTTATTTGTAAATGAATAAACTAAATTGATTTTAATAACTTAAATGCATCAACTAATTCAATACAATAGCTGAAAAAGTACAAATGTACTAACAGATTGAATTTAGGAAATAATAAGGTCATTAAAGAAAATTCTGTCTTCCCACAGTGTCTAGCCCTTTATCCCCAATACACACACACACACACACACACACACACACACACACACACACACACATTAACATCCATCAAAAATGACCAGGACTGGATAGATTTTTTTTTAATTTTTTAGATTTATTAATTTTGAGACAGAGAGAGAGAGAGAGAAAGAGAGAGGGGGGGAGACCATGGGGGGGGGGACAGAGAGGGAAAGAGAATTCCAAGAGGGCTCCTTGCTGACACAGAGCATAGCCCCACAGGGGCTTGAACCCACAAACCATGAAATCATGACCTAAGCCAAAATCAAGAGTTAGATGCTTAACTGACTGAGCTGCCCAGGAGCCCAAGACTGGATACATTTAATACTATATTAGGTCAGGCTTATAAAAAAAAAATAATATATACATATATATAGCATTTCCATCATTGCATTACATTTTCTAATACTTTAGCAAATGGTGAGAAGTTATAATGAATTATTTTAATACCAAAACTTGATAAAGCTGATATGTATGTGTGTGTGTGTGTATATATATATACACACACACACACACACACACACACACACACACACACACACTTGATAAAGCTGACATATGGTATATATATGATATATATGTGTGTGTATATATATATATAAAACATATTTCCAACTAAGTCTTTACAAACATAAAATAATATCCTGAGTGCACCAATGCATTAATAAAAATAAAACATGACCAATATGTCTTAACAAGGAGTATAGAGGAAATAACTTCTATTTCTCTATACCCTCCACCTTTTTTCCCCTGTTTTCATCTTTGTCTTTAATGTTAAAACCTTTCTCAGATATCTAGGGATCCACATGTCTTCCCATATTTTAAGGTAGTGGTGAAAAGCTTAAAGGAAGCTCTGTGTTGCAGAAAAAGGTTTTAATTTGTTGGAATTTACTACAGAGTGATCCTACTGGGCCAATCCAATGAGGGGAACACTGAACAATAGTATATTTATATAGTTTCTTTGGGACTAGTTAAATTTCCCAAGGGAAAATCTATCAATTCCCTTCCTGGAAACCATCACGACTATGGAAACCTAATAGTGAAAGAGGAGTAAGTGATTCATTCTGCAGTACATAGAACCGATTTGGTTTTCCTTTCATATATGGTATCACTAGCTGGTGTTCACCAGCTCAAATTCAACTTGGATCAGCTACTCCAGAAAATAATCCTCTAGTCTTTTGCCAGCATTTGTATGGGTGTGGGTATGGTTGTGGGGTGTGTGTGTCATCTATGAGAGGTATAATACTAGTGGTCTAGCAACTTACTAAACAAAGATTCAATTGATATATTCCTGTTTATATACCCACATTCACCCCTCATTTTCAGAGAGCCTTAGCACCATCACTCCTGAGTATCTGGTGCATTTTAAGAGCAAACATGTTGGGGTTTTGTATTGCTAGCTTTATTTCATGCTCTCCAGTCATCTATGTCAGTTACAACATATGCTTTAGAATTTCACAGTCCAAGATTTTGTTGCTATTTTCTCCTCTTGAATTTCCTTTATCTTTGTGGATTTGATTGTTTTTAAAAATCTACCTAATTGTATTTAGTAGTGTTTTCAAAGAGTACAGAGCTTAACCTTTTTTGAAACCCCCTCTATAGATTACGTTTGACTCTTAATATGGTAAGCCCATATATGGAAATATCTTGAGAATCCAAGGGTGTTGGCCAAATTCTAAGCATTCTAAGCATTTGAAAGTGTCTATTATTTAAGTAAAAACAAATGAGTAACATTCATGTAAATAATACTGCTCGTGAAAAAAATGTCAGTAGGGTGATGTCACTAAGAATGAAAGTGTAGGAGCACTGAAGTTCCACTCCTCCACTGAAACAATGACTGATCTGGCAAAAACTGTCAGAAGAAATTTTGTAGAACATTGGGAATCTAATAGGAATCTTAAAACAATCAGAGGAGTGCTTAATAAAAAGAGCACCGGCTAGATTTTGTTTGTTTACCTGCCTAAACATTCTCCATCATCTAGTTTAATGATGGCCATACAGAGGGCAGCATTTCTTCTTTGTGAAGCTTCTTGGTTCTCTTGGAGCATCAGTATAAGAACTCAGAGCTTATTTTCAAATAATTATGATTACTCATTGGACTCTGTCTTGTGGCTCCCCAATGAATCTGCTCAAGGGCTTGCACTTAATGCACCTCCTTTGGAAACTCTCTCGGGGCTGGAGAGATCTCTCTGTGGCATTTGCTGAGCAAAGAAAGGCATATACTACTTGCCACTTGATACAAGCTACACTGAGGGGGCAAGCAGCAGCCCAGAAAGCCTAGGAAAACAGTAGCTAGGAAAGGAGATACACTAGGAAATAAAGTTTTTAGAGAACTCCTACACCAGGGATTCCAGAAGGGCCAGCACATACTCAGAAAAGATCTGAGAAGACCTTACATTCCACTTCTGGCTAAACTCTAGTCTCCAGTTAAGCAAAAAAATGAAGGTTAAGGCAGAATTGTAAATGGTCTGGCTACACATTGAAGGAGGAAGAAAAACAAATGATGAAAATAGCTTAAAACTTCCAAAATTAGGGGCGCCTGGGTGGCTCAGTTGGTTGAGTGACCGACTTCGGCTCAGGTCATGATCTCGCGGTTTGTGAGTTTGAGCCCCGCAATGGGCTCTGTGCTGACAGCTCAGAACCTGGAGCCTGCATCAGATTCTGTGTCTCCCTCTCTCTCTGCCCCTCCCCCACTCATACTCTGTCTCTGTCTCAGAAATAAACATTAAAAAAAATTTTTAAAAACTTCCAAAATTGGATGAAAGATATGAATATATAGACCGAAGAAGCCGAAAAAATTCCAAAGGGTATAAAATAAAAAATATCCACACCAAGACATATAATCAAACTATATAAAGACAAATAGTTTCAAAAGCAGCAAGAGGGGTACCTGGGTGGCTCAGTTGGTTAAGTGTCCGACTTCAAATAAATTAAAAGTGAAAAGATGTAAAAATATATCCCATGCAAATAGTGACCAAAGGAGAGCTTATATAGTTATACTAATATATAAAATACTTTGAAATACTTTAAGTCAAAAATTGTTATATAGTTATACTAATATATAAAATACTTTGAAATACTTTAAGTCAAAAATTGTCTAAAAGACAAAAATGACATATTTTCATGAAAGGGTCAGTCCATCAAGAAATTATAAACTAAGTCTCAAAACAGTGCCCCAGAATATATGTAGCAAATACAAACAGAACTAAAGAGAGAAATGACAATTCTATAATAATAGTTGTAGACTTCAATGTCCCACTTTAATTTAAAAAAAATTAATCTTTATTTATTTTTGAAAGAGAGAGACAGAGTACAAGCGAGAGAGGGGCAGAGAGAGAGGGAGACACAAGATCTGAAGCAGGCTCCAGGCTCCGAGCTGTCAGCACAGAGCCCAAAGTGGGGCCTGAACTCATGAAGCATGAGATCATGACCTGAGCCGAAGTTGGTCACTCAACCGAATGAGCCACCCAGGCACCCCAATGTCCCACTTTAAATGGACAGAAAGAAGTTCAACAAGAAAGGAACTGAAAAGCTCTGTAAACTGGACCTGAACAGACAAATACAGAACACTCCACCCAACACCAAAATATGCATTCTTCTCACTGCATATAGAACTTTTTCCAAGAGACGTCAAATGTTAGGCCACAGAACAAGTCTCAATAAAATTTAAAAGATTAAAATCATACATAGATATTTTGCAATTTTATATGCAAATACATTTTATAAAATTTTGATCATTAATTCTATTATTAAAATTGAACTTATTTTAAATAAAATATTTAGTCATTCCTCAATATTCATCATCAAGTGGCATTTTGAATGAGCAATGGAACTTATGACACATGTCTTCAGCAGCCACAAGAGAATAAATTTCTACCTCTGCCTGCCACAATTTTAAATGTTTACATAGAGGTCTTAGCTGGGTTCAATCCAGATGGTCTCAACCACACATTGCTCTCCCAAGACTTCATCCATGAAAATGGGTCCAGTTGTGGGAACGGTGGGCAGAATGTACATTCAAGAACAGGAGAGGGGCGGGGAGCCTCTGAATGCCCAGGTACAGCTCGCAGGTTGATCAGCAGTCACATCCTCTCCATGACCTCATCCAACACTCAAGAACTTACCTGACTTATCTAACGTGGTATGTTTTCCTTTGTGTTTTATTTCTCCATTTGATACTATTTAGTTGTTTTCTCCACATCAAATTGTTAGGTCTATAAAGTAAGGATCAACTAATATCACCATGTTCCTCCACAAGTGTGCCTGACCTAACACAGGTGCCATCAGTGCATGAGAAACAATCACTGTTCCGAAGCAACTCACAATCTTTAGAAGATGGATATTTGAGGGGCACCAGGGTGGCTCAGTCAGTTAAGCGTCCGACTTCACCTCAGGTCATGATCTCGCGGTTCGTGAGTGTGAGCCCTGCACCAGGCTCTGTGCTGACAGCTCGGAGCCTGGAGCCTCTTCAGATTCTGTGTGTGTGTGTCTCTCTCTCTGCCTCTTCCTCACTTGCACTCTGTATCTGTGTCTCTCAAAAATTAATAAACATTAAAAAAAAAGAAGATGGACATTGGACTAATAGCATCACAGCCCACCTGTAATCAGTGCTACAATGGAGAAACTTTTATAAGAAGGAGAATAGAAAACTCTATCTGCAGAGATCACATAATACTATTTTAAAGTATTTGCTTTGAGGGCATCACAGGTGTTTTTCAGTAGGCAAGATCAATAATGATGTTTCAAGGAGGGTGTTTTCTCTGCAAAGACTGGGGATGTTGTTTGAGGACCAACAAATGCTTACACATGATACAAATATAGACATATGCTATCTATAATTACATATATTTAAAGCACAAAACATGGGGGTGGGGTAAAGGATACATTCAAAGAAATAGGTAAAATTCGGTATGTATGATGCAGAGGGAGAAACAGGCAAAACCTATAAAACCTCATAAGGAAAAGGGAAAAGACTCCATAAGGGAAACTTAGAAGGAATGATCAGGAAGATGGAATAAAATAAAAATTGCTTAAATACAGTTCACTACAGTCATCTCAAAACTAATATACCCAAAAGCAGAATTCAGGATAACCCACAATCCACCTCCCACCTATTCCTCCCAAGTCTACTTCATATCAGAAAACAGCACTGCCATTCAGCTGGTATAGCCAAAACCCTAGAAGTCATCACTGAAGACTCTCTTTTGGCCCCTACCAATCCATTAAAATCTTACCAGTTCTACGCTCATATCATACCATCAATGTGTCCACTTCTCAGCATCTCCAGTGCCACTCCCCTACTCAAACCACCTTCAGCTTTCCTCTAGTCCTCTGCAATAGCTTCCTATGTGATCCCCTTTCTTCCATTTTTGCTTTCCCTAAATACATGTACACAGTAAAAGAAATAATCTTCCAAAAATCAAATCAGATTATGCCATTCTTCTACTCAAAAAATTCTAATTGCTCCATATTTCATATATAACAAAATCCACCTCCTTATAAAAATATGTAAGCCCTTTCATTACATGGTCCTATAAATTTCCTAAATAAATATAATCAGAAAAAAAACCCACATGATACAGGATATATTGTGATTATAGCAGAAATAGAAGTAGGGGGTGATGGTGAAAGCATACTAAATCCTCATCTTCCATAGAAGATGCCAGCAGATGATATTTAACCTCATTAAATAAAAAAGAATAAAATTATGTTTAGGAGTACAAACGGATACACTAAGAGAAACAAATAAAAATATTTGAAAGTTTCAGCAAAAGACCACTGTTTTTTATTGTAAATTATTTAATAAATGCAAGGTGATTAATAATACTTAATTTCCAAGTGGGAAGTAATTCCTTAGGTTTGAAAATATACCACAGTATAGAGCAGACTGCCTCCTACTTCATTTTGCAATGCTAACTTCCATTTATTATCACAAACTGATATAGAAAATAAAATCGCAATTTTATGTATAAAAAGATGATAAATTTATAATGCACGATTAACAACAACAACCCACCAGCATTTAAAAGAATAATGCATAGACAAATTAGGACTTACTCCACAAATGAAAAAATGATTTAATCATTAAAATATTGACAAAATTCCTTTTATTAAAATATTTAATAATTAACTTTATGGAGAATCATTAGAAAGAACCTGATTTAACACCCATACCTGAATAATCTTTAAACAAGACTGACTAGAAAGTTTCTATACCAATTAGTATCAAGGAAGAAACCAAAAGTCGAAGTCTACTTTTCATACACATTTATTAAGGAAACAGGCAGGGCTGTCATTATTCCTTCTGATGCTGAACAATGATGTGGACTTTCTAACTAATGCAATGAGAGAAGGCAAAGAAATTAAATTACAAAATCCTAGACAAAAGTAGAGGGCAGCATTATTTTTTTTTTCTTTTGAGAAATGATGAGATTATATCACTAGAAACCCAAGAGACTCAGTCAAAAATATCAGAACAATTAGAATCCAACAATAAATAATTTTCTTTTGCTATCATTAACCAAAAAGATGGAAAGAGCAAAAATCAGCAAAATTATAAAATGGCACAGAATAAAAGCAATAACAAAACTCATGTGGAATTACTACACAATTATGTTTGATGGCAAAACAGGACCCAAATCATGGAGAAATGGATCATCTTCCATTATGTGAAGACCTATTATTATTAAAACAACAGTTCTTCCCAAATTAATACATGAATTAAATTCAATTGCTGCTTCTTGGAAGTGGGTGACAGGAATTTGACAAATTGTTTCTCTAAATATGAGTCTCAATCACAGGACTCTCATTTCCCTGGATGGTGATCAGTTAAAAAATGAGCTTATGAATTGTTGCTGGTCAGTTAGACATGAGAGAAAGCCTGTTTGGGCAAGACTTTTGGGAACGTATCCACTGTTCCTAAGACAGGGGCGGGGGAGAACAGTCTCAGCCCCATCTTCCTAGGGATATTGCTTCCAGATATGAAGCCTGGAACTGGAATGGGTATTATCCTGAAAACCTTCTGAAGATGAAGTTAACACGTAGGATGGGAACACGAAGAAAACATGGGTACCACTGCTGATAAAAAAGAACAAATCTCCTTATCTTTTAGGCCAGTTTGAGTCAAGATTATTTGCTACTTAAAGCATCTCAAAAGACGTAACTGAATTGCAGATTTGAAAAACAAAGCAATACAAGTAAATCTAAACAGTGACCTGAAATTTGCTAGGACGCGATCAGTCAGAAAGCTCTGTACGAGATAAAATAGATCGTTATAAAGGCAGAAAATGTTGAAATACGACTTTGAAAGTAGCTACCAATAATACAATATAATTGAGGTCAATACATATTCACCCAGCATAAGAAGCGTAGTATTGTGTAAGCTGTAAAATTTTGTTTTCTAACATCTCACATTTCTTCTTTTATAGATAAAGTCAATCTTGCACATTTTATATGCCATGAGATACCAAACGCCTACAGAAAAAAGTGTGCTACAATACAGAAAATAGTACAGTATCTCCAAATTGTGATTGCTCTTCCTTTTCCTCTCTTGATTAAAAACAAAACAAAACAAAACAAAACAAAAACCCTTGAGTATGTTTTCATATGATACGTATTTGAGATGGGGAAGGGGTGAACTGACATGGGATTTACAATGTGAATAAGGGATTGCATTAATATGTGGAAATCATACATACCTTTATGAAAGTTCACACATGGGATCTCAATTAAGAATTTGCATGGCTTGTCCTCAACATGTTCATCAGTGTAGCATATAAATATATTTTCTGAAGAAACTACAAGTTAAAATATTTTGTTTTCACAAGATTAACATAAAACCACTGGGTTACTGTTTTTACTATGGGAGGGTAGAAGGCTAGTCCTTAAAGCAGCTACATATAACACTTGGTAGAAAAATTATATTTCCAGAACAATTAAGACATTGTTGCCTTCAATCACTTGCACTGATGAATCTTTGTGAATGCATGACTCTGTTTCAGTGGAAATGCAACCCTAGTAATAAATTCTCTGCCTGAGGATGATAGATTCTAGAGAGTTAATTATTAGTTGATTCTTTTTTTAAGTGAAAATTGATTAGGCATCCTTGGGAAAACATACTAAATACTTAGCCAAAATTAATTTGACTTACAATAAAAATGTCCCTCCAAGCTTAAACAGCATTATAAATTGGTAAGTATTCAAAGATACTGAGAATAAAAGGCACATTAAAAATAAAAGAAAGGGGGGTGCCTGGGTGGCTCAGTTGGTTCAGTGTCCAACTTCAGCTCAGGTCATGATCTTACAGTTTGTGGATTCCAGCCCCATGTCAGGCTCTGTGCAGACAGCTCAGAGCCTGAAGCCTGCTTCAAATTCTGGGTCTCCCTTGCTCTTTGCCCCTCCCCCACTCGCACTCTGCCTCTGTCTCTTAAAAATAAACATTAAAAAATCATAATAAAAAAATAAAAGAAAGGTATACAAATAGCAAAATAACAGCGATCAAAGAACTGGAAAGAGATCCTGTATCATTATCTTCTATCTCTGCTTCTATAATAAATGATAAAGAAGCATTTAAGATTTTAATTCCAAAATAAATATCATACCTTAAAATGACACAGTGCATATTTTATACATAGGTATACTGCAAAGTTTTAAATGACCTGAAAGTTTTATTGGTTTGTTTGTAAAATGATTGGAATAAAATTAAATTTCAGCTGTGAGCTTAATTCCATTGTCTTTAGTCAAGTATAGACTCTCAGGACTACATTATTAGTTCAATATGTTAAATGAATATTAAAAGAATAACTTTAAAAAAACTAAAAACGTGGAACTCTAAAGCACAAGCTAATGCAACCTGAGGACAGAAAAACGCACAGCATAAATGTAGAAAATCCTTTCACTCCTCTCTGCTCCAGTGAAGCCTATAACGCCAAGAAACAAGAACTGAGTTATCTAAATATAAAGTTCCATTGATATTCTGAACTGCTCTAGTTTGCTAATAATAATTTTATTTTAAGAAGTATTCTGATAAAACAATTGGTAAAACTTTTACAAGTATTCCACCCTACTGATTCCCATAGAACTAATAGCAGTCTGTGCTGGAAAAGTTTTTAAATTAATGAACACTTCTTTGTAGTAGAATTTTCATTTTTAAGCTAGTTTGCATAGCTTATTTCCCTTAGCTCTTATGGAAAACAAAGTGTTTGCTTTTGGTATCAACTGCCCTGTCCAGTGACAAAGTCCACGATTCTGTGAGCTCTAACAAGTTAAACATTTGGCATCTCATACATATATCCATGGACCAATTTTGCAGTGTTTTGAGAATTACTAAAGTTTCTAATGAATGAGAAGACTATGCTAACATGAGGAATTAACTATTATTTAAAAAAAATTTAACCAAATATTTACTTCAAATTATGAAGACTAAAACACCAAAGCTAAATATGATTTCACAGTTTCTTTTATTTGTTTGTAATTTTGGGCCTCTTACAAAGTTACCTTATAATATAACAATCCTTGTCATTTCACTAATTCAATCCCTTTGACTGTTTCTTTGGTGCTACCAAATAAACACTATACATCACATCACACTCTTTTACTATTTTAATTAATGATGCTATGTCAGTGTTGGTTAAATCCTTTCAAGAAGCCAAACCAAACAAGCACATATGGTGATATTTGCTGTATCTGTGTACAAGCGACATCTAGTAGTAAGCTGGAAAAACAAACATACGCAGAGGACAGAGATTCAGTGACTGATGTGTACTAAAACACATGTGCGGCAGGGTGTTGGCAGGGCAATCTGTCCAAAAAATGATGCACCTTAACAAGAAAGTCACTATGAATATGTTACTGATCTCAGTAGGAGTTGACATCATCACAAATCTAGTCCCTTCATTAAAAAACAAACAAAAGCACCTCAAAGTCCTTGCCTTAATATGAAGATCAGTAGCAGTATTTTTGTAATAATAATTTTAGCTAAAATTATTTATTATCTGTCAGCCACTGAGCTAAGCACTCTACATGTATTGCCTAATTTAATGCTCACAGCAGTTTTCTGAGCCTGTTCTGTTACCATCTTCATTTTCCATATGAAGAAAATGAGATTGAGGGAAATTAAATAATTGCTCAAGGTCATGCAGCTATAAGAACACAGAATAGAAATGTAAAATTGAAATGGAACATCATTAAAAAATAATATGTCCAAAATATGATGCTATTAAATTTCAATAAAGCCTAAAGAGATCTACTGAATCCAATCAAGCCTTGCAACTTTAAATAGTAACCAGGAAACACTGAGAAACCGATCTCGATGGAAAGAAATATATTACAGTTCACCTATTTACAGAGCAGTGATTAAGAAAATAAAAGAGTCATCATATAATATACCTCTCTGGTGAGGTAGGCTCATCCTGAAATCATGTGGTGTCCATATGCTGTGCCCTCACATAAAGTCTACGCCTGATACACAATCATATGCCAATCCAGATCTTTAACCCTCAATCTGAGACAATAAAATTAGCCCTAATAGTTGAGTCAGTAACCTTTCAACTTTGAAAAAACAAAGACTTAAATAAAGATAAAAAAGCATATCAAGTCCATAATGCAAATATTTCCATGGAAGAGTATAAACAATATGTGTGTATTTATGCACAATGTGGCAAAATTAAAACAAATCCGGCATGTTAGGGCATCTGAGAGATTAGACTTGTGACTTTTACTTCAGGTATGGAAATGACTTTATATTTCTTATTTGATATTGAAAGAGGTAAGGCAATGGGTCTAATTTTGTAAACGATATTAGAAAACTTAGAATATACTGTCCCAAGTTTAATTTATTCAATTCAAAAGACTTGCCTAAACACTTAGGCAAAGTTTCCTTGTAAGAACCTATTTGGCATTTGAAGTACTTAAAAAGAAAATTGAAATCATTAATGTGTAATGCAGCTTTAAATGTTATAGGCAATTTAATTACTCAAGATTATGAATAAGACTACTTATTAAATCAGTTCAATTTAAATAAAACATTAATTAAGGATCAATAAAAAGTGATTGTTCTACTGTTGATATAAAGATTACCAGATTTATAAACAATATCAAAGTAATGATCAGGTAAGGACTGAAAAACAAAAAGAGTAAAGTGGTATGGCTTAAAGCCATACATAAGTAAAATAAAACTCTATAAGTATTTAAATAAATTAAAAAAATAAGAAGGGGGAGGAGGGAGAGGGAAATACAAGCAAAGGGTACAAATAGAGAAAATAATGAAATTATGGATTACAATCCAAACATACTAATAATTAAATTATCAATAGCATAAATATTCTAATTGAAAGGCAAAGACTATCAGAATAGATACATGACCCAATTACATGCCATTTACAGGAAACTAAATATAAAGAAACAGGATAAAAATAAATAATGAGGAAAAATAAATAGCATGCAAATAGTAAGCATAGAAGTCTGGAGGACCTACACAAAACACATATTAAATGTAAAGGCATAAGTATTTTAAAGGTAAAAATGATAGAAAAAGATATACCATGCTAATAACAGTGAAATAAATGCTGTAGTTGCTTTATTAAACAGTATAGATTTCAGAAAATAATTAACAGGGGTTAAAAACAGACATTTCATAATGATAAATTATGTCATCAAAAGAACCTAATAATCCTAATTTTTCCCACTAATAACAGAACTCAAAATACATGAAGCAAAAAGTTTTGTTGATTGTTTCTTTTGCGTCTGCACTACTAGGTATTTACTCAAAGAATATAAAAAGTACTAATTCAAAGGGATACATACACCCAATGTTGATAGCAGCATTACCTACAATAGCCAAATTATGGAAACAACCCAAGTATCCATCAGCTGATGAGCAGATAAAGAAATGTGGTAGAGGGGAGCCTGGGTGGCTCAGTTGGTTAAGCATCTGACTTCCGATCGGATCTCCTAGTTCTTGAGTTCCAGCCGCATAGGGCTCTGTGCTGACAGCTCAGAGCCTGGCACCTGCTCTGGACTCTATGTCTCCCTCTCTCTCTGCTCCTCCCCTGCTTGTGCGCTCACTCGCACTCTCTCTCTCTCTCTCAAAATAAATCAACATTAAAGAAGATGCAATATGTATATATACAAGGGAATATTACTCAGCCATTTTAAGAAGAATGAAATCTTGTCATCTGCAACAACGTGGGTGGAGCGAAAGATAGAATTATGCTAAGCAAAATAAATCAGTCAGAGAAAGACAAATGGAATTTAAGAAACAAAGCAAATGAGCCAAGGAGAAAAAAAGAGAGGGGGGCAAACCAAGAAATAGGCTCTTAACTATAGGGAACAAACTGATGGTTACCAGAGGGGAGGTAGGTGGGAGGGATGTGTTAAGTAGGTGACAGGGATTAAGGGGTACACTTGTCAAGATGAGCAGTGGTATGTGGGAATGCTGAATCACTACACTGTGCACCCAAAACTAATATTGCACTGTTAACTATGGAATGTAAGTAAAACCGTAAGAAAAAAATAAGCATAGGGGTGCACGTAAAAAAAACAAAAACAAAAACAAAACTATCATTTGCATAACATGAGAAACATGGCATCCATGGGAGTAAATCTGAAAAAAATGTGTGAAACCCCCCACATTAACAACTAAAAACATTGCTGAGAGGAATTAAAGGCCTAAGGAAAGAGGGAGATAGACCTTTGTTGTAGGTCAGAAGACTCAAAATTGCTACAGTGTCAATTTTTCCTTTGTTGATTCCTTGACTCAATGTAATCACAATCCAAACCTAAGCAGATATTTTTTTTTTTTTTTGGTAGAAACTGGAAAACCAGTACTAAAATTGATAAGGAAATGCAAAGGACCTAGAATATCTGAAGAACAGCCAAAATAATTTTTTTTAAAAAAGCAAAGACAATGTTGTGTTTGCATACAGATAAACAAATAGACCAACACACATGCAAACAAATGGACAATTTTTGACAAAGTTGCAACAATAAATCAAAGAATGATTTTTTTTTTCAAAAAAAGGCTCGAGAACAACTGGCTTTCCATAGTCAAAAGGAAACAAAAAGAATTTTATACTTCATACCAAATACCAAATAAAATGAATGTGGTAATGGTTTCACGGCTGTACAAACACATAGTAGCTCAGCAAATTGTACATTTAAATTTGTAAGGTCTATTTTTTTTTATACTTTAGTAAGAGAAGGAGAATTAATACAGACATCAGATTATTTATTATGGGAAAAGGAACACAATCTAATTTTCTTCTAAATCATTTGTAAAAAAAAAAAAAAAAAAGAAAGAAATTAGAATGAAATCTAGAATTTGAATACAGAGTTAATAGGAAATAATTCAAATTGAATAAACAATAAATAAATAGTGAAAAGCTACAGGTACATATATTTTCCTAAATTTATTTATTTTCCTTCATAAAATATATTTTAGCCCATGAATATCATTTTATCTAAATATATGTTGCATCTATTTCCCATGTTATGTTTTCTTTCAACTCTATGATTTTATTTTAACAGTTTTATTACACTATTCACAAAAGAGAAATAAGCATTTTAAAAACTATAAAAATACAGAAAACTTGGAATAATATAGCATAATTTGGAATATAGGAAACCCTTTACATCTACACAAACATCTCAACATTTCAAAATTTTTTGAGGTTTGTTTGTTTGTTTATTTATTTAGAGAGGAAGAGAATGCAACCAGGGGAGGGGCAGAGACAGAATCTCAGGCAGGTTCCACAACATCAGCACAGAGCCACAAGCGGGGCTCAATCTCACAAACCATGAGATCATGACCTGGGCCAAGATCGAGAGTCAGACATTTAACCAACTGAGCTACCCAGGTGCCCCAAACATCTCAACATTTTAAAAGAAGAATTTAAATAATTAAGAGCTCAAAAGTAGACCTCTTAGGAATTTATTTGTATACAGTGTAGTATACATATAGTATGAAATGGAATCTAAAATATTTAATTCTAATCATCATATAATAAATTCTCTTATGTGCTTGTCTCTATTCCTACATTCTTCATTCTGTTCTATCAGATTGTATACCTACAATTGTATCAAATGTCTTACTTCTATATGTTTTTATACAATTTCATAGTAATTGAATTAGTTCCCAGTCATTGTTCTTTTTTCAAAAAATTACTTGGCAATTAATTTATTTACCCAGATAAATTTTGTTGTACAATTTTCAAGCTTAAAAAAAGCACAACTTTGAATTTTATTAACTTTAATTAGTTAAATAACAAAATAAAAAGGATTGACATATTTATTTATCATGTTTTGTTTTCCTAATCTGGAGCATCAATTATTGGGGTTGTCCTTCATGCATTCAATGAAGTAAAGCCAATTTCTTCATATTGTTGTCAATTCACATATAACTACAAATAGTATTAGTAAACGTGCTTGCATATCATATTTAATAACATTGAAAAGAATGGTTTTGGCAATTTACCAAAACTAAACCCACTACCAACAACAACAAATAAGGAAGGGTGGGTTATCTTTAGAGAACAGAAATATGCTTCCTATGCAAAACCCAATTCCAGAAAGTTCTAAAATGTTCTTTTAAAAATAACAGTATTATTGGAATTATCTGTACCAAATTCTCCATAGCAAATTACTTTGTAGATGAAATTTATTTTATGTAACTATACATATACTGGCATGTTTATAAAGAAAAACAAAATTAGTCTCTTTATTGCTGTCCCTTATGTATCTTTGTATCTCCCAAGGCCCTTGTGGCAGTAATATAACCTAAAAAAAAAAAATGTACAAATTTTTTGTGATTTTTTTTTTTTTTGTTTCAAAATATATAGCCCTCTCTGCCATGGAGATAGATAAGGTTAGGACAATCTCCTCTCTGTAAACTGCCTCCTAAGAAAGTAAATTATCTACTAACTGTAGCTACAACAGTTGCAAGAACAAAATGTGTAACTCTGAAAGGCCCCATTGCAGTAAATGCCCTCTAAACACTGAGAAAAATAATTGCTTAGTGACTGATCAGGTAGGGTGTAAGAAAACATTTCACTTTCTGAATGTGAAGTTATAAAGTTTTGATCCTGTTCCTTATCTTCCCCAGTGACTCCAAAAATGTGGTTTCATCTCTAGTAGAAAGGAGGCTAACTTTTTTCCATCTAACCTACAATATCGTCAGCTATTTCGTACAGAGTCATCTTGCTGTCATTCAATACACAGAAGCAGATGTCCTTTTGCTCCTATTTCCCACTTTTCATTGTCCCTGCTGCAAATTTTTCAATGATTCTTTTTATGGGCTCAAGACAATTTCATTCTATCAGCCTTTTCTTTTTATGAGCATTCAGGGACTACAATAAGACAGGGCACAGTGTAAGGAGACAGAAAGTAAGGCATTATATTCTGAGATGTGAAGTCAACAATAAGGTGAGAAAGAGATAGAGCTTAGGGAAACACTCTAGTGCTTCCAAGAAAAGTAGAATGGCCATTCATACATATTATTTAGGAAAACTTTCTACTTATAGAATAAAAAGAAAAGCAAGAATTGTGAGCAGAATCATTAAAGGCTGGCACCATCTTCCATCCAATCCTATGTCTCCTTATTCCACAACAATAGGGTCTGAATTGAGCATATACTTATCAAGCTACAGACAACATTATCTAACTTCTCTTTCAGCTGATGATAGGGATATAATAAAGTTCTCAACAATGATATGTCAGTGGAGATGATGCACGAGTAACTTGCCTAAAAGAAAATTACCTGACCTTCACTCACTTGCTCACTTTCCCTTTCTCTCAGACTGAAACCTGGTGAGGTAGCTGTACAGCTCTGACTTGACAGATAAGGAAAACGTTATTTGAGATGAACAGACAGAAGGAACCTGGGTTCTTGAATGGTCTTGTCGGGTACAGTCCCCATCAGTCTCACTAACCTCCAGACAACTTTGGGAGAAGAACTAAATTTCTATCTTATTTAAGCAACCATATTTGGGGGTCTTTATCAGCCTGATCTTAACCCTAACTGAAACTGGGACTTACATACAAACCTAACATCTAGTTTAAAATGTGAAAAAATACTATTGTGCTTACACTCAAATTGACAGTGAGGATACATTTAAGAGTGACTAAAAAAGAAAACAAAAGGGGGAGTATGAAAAAAAATGTTGGCAATCCTCTATCCATGAGAAAAACTTTTTAAAGGTTTAATACCAAAAACGAAAGAAAAAAGCCAAATAATTTGTATATGTTATCAGAAAAATATAAAACAAAAAGTTGGACTGTAAGACACAGAAAATAAAATATGCAATGCAAAGTGACAGACGGGTACATAAACTGAGGTGAAAGGGAAGCTAACTAAAATAAGCTGAGAACACAAAGAAATGAGAAAGTGTAGTGAGAAAACACTACAATTTTAAATCAGATTTCAATCTGCCTATTCGAAGTTTTAAAGGATTAGAATCTCCTCACAGAAAATACAATCAGTTGTGCAGAGCACAATGGACAAGATTAAAATGATGGAACAAAATAGGCATTTTAAAATTTTCCAAAAATAACCATAAATATACAAGAAAAATGTCGCTGAGCTGAAATAAAAACGTATGGTGGCAATTTTTTTTGAGATACATGTTTAAAGAATAAATTTCTACAAGGGTTTAAAAACAGAGGGAAAAATGGGCTATTTACAAAGGAATGAAAACTAGGCTTAGGCATCTTATACTACATCCAAATGAATAAAAAACAATAATTGAATGATGTTCAACAGGCAAAGAGAAGAGATCGCAAAAAACATACTCAATGAAGTCATCATTTTTCTGTGAAGGTACTGGACTTAAACTCACTGATATGTAAAGTCTCAGAAAACATACTATGCACTGATTCTATGAAAAGTACTTGAAGACTTAATCCTGATAGTCTTTAGATGAATCAAATAATAGATTTTAAAAGACTAATCATTTATACCATGTAAGTATTTTTAATTAGGGAAAGAAATAAAAGAAGTAGAAGAAATGAGATGAGGATGTGTACTTTTAGAGCAAAACATTAGTAACAATAGGTATACAGTAGAAACCAATGCTACCTGAGAAAATACCCAAATCCTAAAGTCCTAAAGGAAGCATAATGCTCAAACTAATATAGGGGACATCCAAAGACATCTTTCTATCCATGCTGTTTCCTCACAAAAGACATCTATGGTAACTGTGCATGCTTAGAGAAGGAACCATACATATCTGCAATGCTGGCAATGTTTTACCTCTGTGGATCGGACCTGGTCACACACTGTTCATGTAATGTTCCAAACAGACTGAGTACTTAGGCAGCCCATGTGGTTCCCCATAGACAAGTGATAAATAAATAATAACTTAAAATCTTGCAAAATGTATTGTTTTCTACATATTTGCAAGAACTGCTGGGAGCTGACAAACTAAAGATAATCTGTTAACTCTTAAGCTAAAATACAAAGTATCTCTAAATAGATACGGTGAATTTTTTATGTAAATGATATAAAAGAATTTCTAAGGATGAACAAAAATAATTTTTAAATGTATCAAATAATCTACAGAATTAACAAGTTTTACAAAACAGAAGTTCAGGGAGAATTAAGTTTCCAAGTTTGCATAAAGGACAGCCAAAAGTTAAAGATTTATTCTTGGATGTCATGTGATTAGAGTTCACTACCAGGAAAAGAATGTTACACTGATCTGAAAGTCTTACACCTTCTGTTATTATATTTAAAATTCTAGACCACTCCCCTTCTTGAGGCACTCTTTCCCCTGGTATTCTGTTACATCACATCCTGTTGGCCTTCCTTTCTTCTTTACCATCCTTTCCTTTACCTTCCTTTCTTCTTTTGTTTCTTTCCCATCTTCTCAACCAATGGCTAATAACTATGCCCTTGGGCTAAACGTAGCCTGTTTTTGTAATGAAACAAGTTTCATTTAAAATAAATAAACAGCCTTCCTTATGTGTTAATATATTGTCTATGGCTGCTTTCATGCTACAATGGCAGAATTAAGTAGTTACAACAGAGACCACATGACCTGCAAAATGTAAAAACATTTGCCATCTAGCCCAATGCAGAAAAAAAAATTTACAAGTCCTGCTCTTCATTATTACCATTCCTCAGTTTTGTCCCAAGCCTTCCTCTCTTCTTATTCTGTATACTTCTCCATGTTCATTTAACCGACTCTACTCTCTTGATTTCTTCCACCTCACAAGCGTGTAGCTGCAAGCCAGACCTTTACCCTTAACCTCCAGATTCCCGTGTCCAACACTCTTGGGCATATCCACCTGGATGTTTTCCAGTTTTTTTGTTCTCGGTGCATCCAAAAATAAATCCATCATCCTCTTTCCACCAAATCCTCACATTCTTGTTTCTCAGCAGATGTAGCCACTGCTTACCTGGTCTTTAAATAAGTAATTTGAGAACCTGTGCTGACTCCTCCTCTCCTCCTCTCCTCCTCTCCTCCTCTCCCTCCTCCTCCTCCTCCTCCTCCTCCTTCTTCTCCTCCACCTCCTCCCTCTCCTCCTCCTCCTCCTCCCTCTTCTCCTCCACCTCCTCCCTCTCCTCCTCCCTCTCCTCCTCCTCTATCTCCCCCTCCTCCCCCTCCCCCAGATCATACATTCACTTCGGTATGTTGCCGTATTACCTCAAATCCTCCTGATTTTCCTCCATCGATCCCTCTAGTCCCAAATACCATCATGCCTTCTCTGAATTACTGAAACACTCCTTAATTGACATGCACATGGTCTTCCTTCTCTCTAATCCCATCTTTACACTAAACCAACATTATTCTTTAGACATAAAGACCAAACCAATACTTGTGTTCTACTACAGTCTCCGATATCTAATAAGTGATCAGTATTTTTGCATGCTATGGTAACTACAATACCATATTGTTAAAAGGAATAGAAGAAATAATAGATAGATGTGAGTCCACAAGCTCACTTGTGGACAGAGGGCAGAGAAGGATGGTATAAATCAAAAACTCTCATTTCAGATTAAAAAATATATATATCATTTAAAATAATATAGCAGAGATTCCAAGCAGATTAACAAATCTTTTTTTTTAATGCTTATTTATTTTTGACAGAGAGAGAGAGAGAGAGAGAGAGAGAGAGAGAGAGAGACAGAGCATGAGCAGGGGAGGGGCAGAGAGAGAGGGAGACACAGAATCTGAAGTAGGCTCCAGGCTCCGAGCTGTCAGCACAGAGCCCGACACGGGGCTCGAACTCACAGACTGAGAGATCATGACCTGAGCTGAAGTCAGACGCTCAACTGACTGAGCCACTCAGGTGCCCCAAATCTGCTTCTTATTCTTTCTGGACACACAGCTAGACTATATCCCCCACCCCACCTTTTCTTTTCTTTTTTTTTTTTTTTTGCTGATTTTTCAGTTATATTTGGATATATAAAATATTTCTAATCAGTAGAATGTGAGGGAATGAAAATGGTCACTTCTAGGCCTCACCTTAAACACTTTCCATTTGTAAGCTTCCATGCTCTTTCCCCTTCCTATTTGATGCAAGAAAAAATGGCAACTTTGGGATATTCATGCTTAAGATGACAGAGGCAGAAAAAGAAATACCCCCTGAAATTCTGAATCACCACTTAACAAGAAAATATCTCTTATCAAAAAACACTGCGGTAGGGGGTGCCTGGGTTGCTCAGTCAGTTGAGCGTATGACTTCAGCTCAGGTCATGATCTTGCGGTTCGTGAGTTCAAGCCCCACGTCAGACTCCATGCTGACAGCTTGGAGCCTGGAGCCTGCTTGGATTCTATGTCTCCCTCTCTCTTTGCCCTTCTCCTCCTTGTTCTCTGTCTCTCTCTGTCTCTAGCTCTCAAAAATAAATAAATGTTAAAAAAATAAAATAAAAACACTGTGGTAGGCTGAATAATGATGCCCCAAATATGTCAGGCACTAATCCAGTTAACCTGTGAATGTAAGCTTATACTGCAAAAACAACTTTGCAAATATGATTAAGTTAAGGTTCGTGAAATGCAACCTTAGCCTAGGTTATCTAGAGGGTAATCTAGGGGCCCAAGATAATCACAATGATCCTAAGAGGGACACAAAAGGACACAGGGTCAGAGCAGAAGACAATGCGATGATGAATGAAAGGAAGAAAAAGGAAAGTGACGTGGGACCATGATCAGAGAATGAAACAGTCTCTAAAGGTAGAAAACATTAGGAGCAGATTCTCCCCTAGAGCCTCTAGAAGGATCCAGAACTGCTGACACTTTGATTTCAGTCCTATGAGACTCATTTTGGATTTCTGATCTTTAGAATTGTAAGAGAATGGATTTCTGTCATTTCAGCCACTTAGTTTGTGGTAATTTGTTGATTTGGGCAACATAGGGTCCTAGCTGACTCTACCAGGGAAAGATCAGAAAAGGGTTCTGAGATGAAACTAGATGGAGACAGGGTATAAGGACATTTGAGGAAATGGAGACAGCAAATGCAAATAACATTTTCATAAAGAGTGAAGACTGAATGAAAGAAAATAAACTTAAATTGATGTGTTCTAGAGCATATATGGACTCTGAGGATTATCTTTCATTTGAGAGGGACAAACAGATGATGCAGGGCAGAGTGGAAATGACTGGAAGAGAAAAGTCTTGAAAAGGAGGAAGGGGGTCTGACTGGAATCGAGTGAGAATACACTGTCCTTTGATGAGAAGAGGGACACTTGCTCTTCTTCAAGATTGCAGGAGGAGATGGGTGCAGTTGCTTACAGATAAATAATTTGGTGACGGCCTTCACAAATGAGAAGTTCCATTTTCCCCATGAATAAAAGAGCATCAGGTGAAATTACACATAGAATAAGGAGTGCGATGAGTTATGAAAGAATAGGAATTTCATGAGTTTACAGAAAATTTAGTCTTGTTTCAAGTTGATGATTATGCATTTCTAATGACATCAACAGGGCTGTGTGTTTGTGCTGTTTTGTTTTTTCCAAAATATTTAGTAACACGGATGTAAGCATAGAGAAGGTATAAGTTTGGGCTCATGGAGGGCTGCTGATTGAAGAGAAGAAAAAAAGAGAAAAGATATTTGAGAATATTTGCAAAGAAGCAGTAAGTGGTAGTAATAAGACATAGTGGTCATCACAAATGATGGGACTCCAAACCAGAAAAGAAGAGTAAACAGGAGTGGGTGGTGGACAGAATAAAAATGGTATCCATAAATTCAAGATGTCCATAGTATTACTGAAACAAAAGATCTTCATTGTCAGATGTCTCCAAAGAGGACCTGAGCTACAGCTGAAGATTCAGGAAAAACAAACAAACAAACAAACAAATAGGGCAAGACATGGCAGCTGGCAGGATATGTTTAAAGCTTACACACTCCCAGTAGGAGCTTCTCTCAATAATGTGGGGTGGAGGACTTTGAAAGGGAATTTTGTGCACCCAATGTTAGGACCTAAAATAAAAACAGCAAGTAAGAGCCAGAGGCACAGAAATACAGTCTACTACTACTCTCTCTGATTTCATCTTAACTTTCTCTAAAAATTAGAAATACTTATTCATGAATCCATATGCCCACGTTGGGATGATTACAATGTAATAAATGGCCCATCTGGCCTCTCACACTAACATTCAAGACCTTCATAAATTTTCCCTGCTACAATATCTGCTCCTAAACCTTTAATGAGAAACCCTACTTGTTAATGCACTCAGAAAAGAAGCATTAGCCAAGTTTGCACAAGTAAATATAAAAACAGAATGAAAATATAAAAGCATTTTTAAATATAATGATCAAAGTATCCCCTCCCTAAAGGAACACTGACATTGGATAAGAAAAGAAAAAAAAAAAGAGTTTATAATTATACAGTTAGACAAGTGAAAGTAGGCAAAAGAACTAATTAAGAGTACCTCACATTTTGTTTTTTTTTCTTTTTATTTTGAGATAGATGCTAGAAGTGTTAAATAGCACTCATTTCATCCATTGCACGCTAGGGATGTTATTGCCAAAAGAATTTTAAAATTGAATAATTCACTGACTTCACCTCCCTGACCCTATGTAAGTACCTGATCTTCAAGTAACAGCGAACCAGTACTGAGTTATTTTTTGTGCATCAGCTCAGCAACCAAATAATGACAATAAGTTCTGCCCATTTTATTTGTAGGAAAGTAAATGCACACCATGGAGCTCTATAATAATGATAAGTTCTTCCTATGACTCTCCTAAGGAAACAGTAACCAAGATATTACAAACAGGGATGAATATGGAGAAGGGAAGAAGAGTAGCTCATTTTAAAATACAATGAATCACTGCCTGGGTGGCTTAGTCCGTTGAGCATCCAGACTCTTGATTTCAGTTCAGGTAATGATCCCAGGGTCATGAGATCAAGCCCCACATTGAGCTCCGTGCTCAGCATGGAGCCTGCTTAAGATGCTCTCTACTTTCTGTCTCTCTTCCCACTCTGTCCCTTTCCCCCACCTGCTCTCTCTAAAAAATAAGAAGAAAAATAAAATAAAATAAAATAAAATAAAATAAAATAAAATAAAATAAAATAAAAGAAAAGAAAGTAAAATAAAATAAAATAAAATAAAATAAAATAAAATAAAATAAAATAAAATAAAATAAAATCAATCACTACTATATTCTACTTCAGAAACTGTAAGTGATCTAGATGAACATGGGGGGAAAAAAACCTTTGGTTCTGAGCCATTCAAGAACTGGAAATATGTCAATTTATGACATTTCCATGAAATAAAGAGAGTGTTTGTTGTTATTTTCCTCCATTAATTCTAAGCATTATTTACTTTTTACTTAATTTTACCATCAGAAATAACCAAATAAAAAGCAGTTTACTAAAAGTCAAATACAATTTTTCTAATACTTGAAAACATAAAGTAAGGAGAGCAGGGAAGATAATGTGCAAGGAAACACAAGAGGAAATGGTTATCAAAAAGGGTAAAGGTAAGGGGCTCTTGAGTGCTTCCATTGGTTGAGAGGCTGACTCCTGATTTCAGCTTGGGTCATTATCTTATGGTCATGAGATAGAGCCCTGCATTGGGTTCCCATGCTGGGCGTAGAGCCTGCTCGGGATTCTCTCTTTCCCTCTCCCTCTGCCCCTCCACAGCATGTGTGTGCTCGCTCTCACTCTAAATAAATGAATAGATAGATAAATAAATAAATAAATAAATAAATAAATAAATAAATAAATAAAATATTTTTTTTAATAAAGGGTAAAAGTAAGTCTCCTGAGTGCCTCTTATATCAAGGTAAAAGCAAAGTGAATATGGACAGCTGACATATTCCAAATATATTTATACTAGATAAGTTCTTCCTTCCCCTCTATTTGCATTAAAAACTTATGTCCATGCATTACTTACTGGAGGTCTCCAATTAATTCATAATATTTAGTGGAGTACTGAAGTTGTTCCTACCTATAAATAAATGTTACTTGTGCCGTTATGCATCCCTGTAGTGATATATCTGAACAAGGTAAAGATCCGCTTGAGATCGTTGAGATGCAACCCCCACCCCCGCCATCCTCACAAAGTTTTCATTCCCTCTTTTCTCCTAACTATCCTTGGCCTGTTGGCTATATAACTCATCTTTTATCCCTCCCGCTCACCAAGAAACTGGTGATAGCTCTAGATATTCATGCTACCTAACAAATCAAAGTCAGTTTCCCAGGCCCACCACCACCCTGGTGGCCCAAGGTCAGGTAACTTCCTTGAATCATGCTTTAAAAATCCACCTAAACTTAGCTCAACACAGAGACCTCCGAAAAATCACATTTAGGTAAAAGATTAATGATATAGATTATTTAAAAGGATTCTTGAAGAATTTTTAAAATGGGTCAGGGCTGAAGAGTGTGTTTCAATTTTAACCATATACACAAAGCAAGAGAAAACTGAGTTACAACAGAAAAAATCTTGAAAATGATATGTAGATAAATATGTAAACTAAGAAATCACCCATTAAAATAGGTTATATGAGAAAAATATGCATTATGTACAAAACTAGGCCCTGGAAAGAAAAAAATATTAAAAAGTAAGTCAAATAATTATATCCTAGCTTTATTCAACATTACCTATCAAAGCTTGAAATTAATAAAATAATAGCAATGTACTAAATGAAAGTCTCTTACAAATAGAAGTTCTATGCTAGCATTTGAAAAAGAGCCTAAGATTATACTTAAAGCTGAGATCAGAAACAGAAGTTTTAATAGATCAAAGTAATATCTTCTATTTCATGTCTCTCTGCAGAACAATTAAGGATTCTGTTATTAACCATCTGCTAGGTTGGGGCTTTTTTTTAAGTGAAATTAAAAAGAACAGGACATACCATCTCATGACTGTATTTGAGTCATCATGTGTAGAGTTTGTTTATATCAGAATGACAATTTTTTTTTTTTTTTTGCCAAAGAGTCTTATTAAAAGAGGCTTTTGAAAGAGCTGGTACATTATATGATGTGCTCAGATAAGGTAATGGAATGAACCAGAAAATCTCTCATTAGATAAGGTTCTGGGAGCTGAGAATAAGATGGGCATCAATTAAAATGTCCAAAAAGCTAAAACTAAGATACAGCAGTACATTACACAAGGGTGGCCCCTCTCCTTGATTTTGAACAAAGTTGGAAACAATTAAGGGTTAAGTATTTAAGCTTTAAAAACTAGGCATTTTCTGTCATAACTGGAAAACGCACTAGTTGGGAGAAAGTTGTTCCTAAGATTTTGGAAAGCAACCTATTTGTTTTTTCCAATGGCAACCTTTATGGAATTTTCTGGAAAACTACTTCTTGCTTTAACAAAATATTTTTAAGTAATAATACACCATATGCCTTGGGGGAAAAAAGAAAGAAACTAATGAGAAAAGAAATCCATCATTTGCATTTTATTAATAGAGAGTTCAGAGAAACATTTACATATCCAGAAAAGAAAAGAAAAAAAAAACCCTTTAAACAAAACACATAACCACATTTGGTCAGGTAACCAAAAAATGTTTTTAAGTGTTTGTTTGTCTGTCTGTTTGTTTTAAGAGAGCGAGAACATGAACAGGGGAGGGGCAGAGAGAGAGGGAGAGAGAGAATCCCAAGCAGGCTCCACAATGTAAGCATAGAGACCTACACAGGGCTCAAACTCACAAACCGTGAGAACATGACCTGAGCTAAAACCAAGAGTGGGAGGCCTAACTGACTGAGGCACTTAGGCACTCCACCAATTTTTTAATCTTCTGTTCTCTTCTCCTCTGCTCTCCTCCTCCCCTTTGAAATCAGGGGCAGCTGTATGTTAAGTTTCATTCTATTCCATAGACCTTCATGATAGGTCTTCAGAACTCTAAATGTGGGGAGTTTATACAGAGGCAAGTCACATTTAAAATTATTTGAGATGTCTCTCTACTCCAATTCTGAAGGTAAATGCCTGGAATAAAAATTGAATGTTAACTTCTAGTTTAATTGGTAGATTTCACTAGAGGAACAATACAGAATCCTTTTTTTTTATGCACAATGCCTTTTTTTAATTAAAAAAAATTTTTTTGTTTATTGATTTTTGAGAGAGAGACAGAGACTGAGCATGAGCAGGGGAGGAGCAAAGAGACAGGGAGACACAGAATCAGAAGCAGGATCCATGCCCTGAGCTGACAGCACAGAGCCTGACACAGGGATTGATCTCACAAACAGCAAGATCATGACCTCAGCCAAAGTCAGACGCTTAATGGACTGGGCCACCCAGGAGTCCCATATGCACAATGCCTTTGTATGTCACTCTCTGTTCAGAAAACAGAATTACAAAATGTAACATCCATAAGATATCCCAGAGAATTTCCAGCCCATTAAAAAGATTAGTCTCCATTAAAAGATTAGTATAGCCGAGTGTAGGAGAGCCTAATCCTGACTCCTAGCCCCAAACCAGATACCAAACAGCCCTGAAAAACTAAGATACCCAAAAATGCCATAGGTCTATTTGCTAGGCAATTAAGATTCAACAGAGAAGGAGCATTTACTCTACTAGAGAAGGGAGAAAGTACATTATAGCTTGGTCACTTTCTCTCTGAAAAGCAAAACAGGGAAGGCTGCAGATCCCATAGTCCTGCTTGTGGACTTTTTCTATTTTCACTGCTGGTTTCATTCCTGCCTTCCACTGTAACAGCATTCCAACTAGTTTTAAGTGTTCACTTGCTTCAAGCTCATGCACTCCTTGCTTGTTGACCTGAGTCCCTTGATCTGCAGCAGAACTAACTTACTTTTTTGAGATTTGCAGACGATGGCCTGAAGGAGTAAAGGACCTAACCTTCCCAGAAGATAGGGCCTGACTACATTTGAAAACAGCTGTGGCAGACACCAGCAAATCAATTCAGGGTCATGCCACATACGACTGGCTGCCTGGACACCTGCTTCTCCTGCACGTAGTGCTCCTCCCCTCGCTTTTTCCCATGCCTTCTCTTTAGAACTTTCTAACTTCGTCTGGACGGGGAGGATGGTCTTTGAAACATTAGTCCACTATCTTCCCAGGTTGCTGGCTTCCTGAATAAAGCCAGTTTTCCTTTCCCACCATCACTTGTCTTTTTATTATTTACTTTCAATCGGTGAGCAGCCGAACCTGACTTTGGAAGCGATTCTTTGTCTGGTAACCCTACCATGTTCAGTGCCCATAAGCTGGGAATATCTCTGCTCCAATTTCTCCAAAAAGTAAAGCTCCTCTCACCTCCTGGGGAGTGGGAGAGGGTAGTTGCTTGGCTGCATGGAAAAGGGAGAGCATTGGAAATCTAAGGTTTTTGTTTACAGACTTCTGAGTAGTCTCACCTATCTGCTGCTCCCTGTGCCTTCTGGAGTACTTGTTACCTCTAAGCACAGAATCCTTCAAAACTGTCCAGGAACATGTTCCCCCACCCATAGGATCCATGTGTCCAAACTCTGACATAGACAACGCATACCGTTTTTATTTTGGTCAAATATTACTTCTCCGTTCTTTTGGAGAATATTGAGATTTAGACTCCTTTGCTGTCTTTCCTGTTATTTTTATCCCTGTTGCTTAATACCATTCTTGTTTTCTTATTATTTTCACTGTAGTAGAGTTTTTATAAGGCACAAAACATATTCATATAAATTACCAAATTTAATATTTTTCTCTTAAATAAATGTGTATTTTTTAAAGCACAGGCATATAATTATATGTGAACATAAAAGTTCTATGAAAACTATGTCTGTTCTGGCTTCCACTGCTTCCTCATCACCTAGAACAGGGCTTAATCCATAATTACTTTTGCATGAATGCACATACACACATATCTACAAAACATAATTTCTCTGTGAAGTATTTTAACATGGCAATTCTATATCATGTTTTTATGGATATTTAAGTTGCCATTAAAACATGTAAATGCAGACTAACATTACTGCTAAAAGCAAACCTATATTCTATACAAAAATGCAGAATTAGAAATGACTGCAAAAATGTGTGTATGCATATATATGCATATAGACAGATATATAGATATATAGCTATATCCTCTGATTTAAATTAAAAACAGCTTATTCTTATGTTTATCCTTAGCAGTTTAGCTCAACTATTTCTGAGCCATATAAAAAATCAGTCCCAGAGACAGAAAACTTGAGCAATGCTTGTGGTTTGACATAAAAAGTGGACCGTAAGTCACACAGTACACCATTATTCTATGGCAGATAACCACCACTTGTATTTTAGAAAGGTCCTTCATATACTTCGACTGCATAGACTCTGGTCTATTACATAAAATATGCCCAAGGTCAAGTCCAACAGGGAAAAATTAGAAAGTATGCCTCTTTCATCATTATTTAAAAAGTTTAAAAATCCTCGGAGGCACCTAGGTAGCTCACTCTGTTAAGCATCAGATTGTGGCTCAGGTCATGATCTCATGGTTCATGAGTTCGAGCCCTGTGTTGGGCTCTGTGCTAATAGCTCAGAGCCTGAAGCTTCTTTGGATTCTGTGTCTCCCTCTCTCTCTGCTCCTCCCCTGCTCATGCTCGTTCTCACTCTCTCAAAAATAAACATTAATTTTTTTAAAATTAAATCCTCAAAATATTGCATTTATTTTTTCAATTTTTTAAGTTACTGGAAATATATACTACAGTCCAAACTGAAGACCAGTTCTTCCTTTTTAGTATTCTCTTCATCTGATCCATAACTTTCTCTTTTTTTACTCTTCTGCCTTCTGGATTCCTTCCCCCTGCCCAGCTTTTAAAATTGTTCCTCCTTTTTCTTTTCCTTCTGTCCTTTTTCTATTCCCTCTTCCATTATTTTGCAGTGATGAACATCTTTTGATCATTGAAAGCTTGAGATTCATGCTCCAAAAATTATATTCCTTTTGTGTTTTGGACATGCCTGATTTGTTGAAGGTTTATTACTTTAAGATGAAAAGGCATTAAAATGGCTCTATTCAAATAAAGTTTGAGTCACCTGAGACTCAATACCCTGAGAGAATGGGGGTGGGAGATTGGGAAGCATTTAAGGAGGTACAGTTGTGTTGGGATTGAGAAAAACCTATAACAGAATATATGGGATTAATCTTAATGCCATTCATATTGTACCATATAGCTAGCTAACTACTATGAGGCACAAACAATTAAATGGAAAAGTCTGTCTGTCTCTTTCACTCTCCACATATCATGACGCACACACATTCTCTGTTTTTCTCTCTGCATCTCTACATGTATATGTAGCATAGTGGTGAAGATCATGGGCTGTTTCGTCATAAAGATACAATTTGGATCTTGACTCAGCTATTGATTATTCAAGTCAACCTTGAGCAAGTGACTAATTACTCTAAACTTTAGAACTCCTTTACACAATGAGAACACAAATACCTAATTCTCAGGTTGTTGTCCCAGTATTTAATTAATATATCTAGCTGTTGATCTGGCATAGGACCTGGTAAACACTCAAGGCTGGCAAAAACTGCTAGCTATTCACCAAAATCCGTGTTCTCTCTTCCTTCAGACCAGAGCAAGACCACAATGGCTAGCTGCCTTTGAAGATAACAGAGCTATGTGGTGGAGCTATTTTGAGAAGATGGGGAGCAGAAGTGATATGTGCCATTCTGGCCAATAAACACCTTGTATGTACCAGTCTCTCTGCTCTTTCTCTTTCAGCTGGTGATGAAGCTTGACCTTAGAAGCTCTGTAAATTCTCTTCTTGCTCCTTTGAAATGTATGTAAGTCTTCTCCCAGACTCTTTCCAGTGTTATGACTCAGAAAATATCTTTCTCAAAGACCTCTGAATACGATCTTTGAAATATAACAATGGAAGGAGATAACACCCCTACAGAACAATTACTTTGGGAGGTAGGTAAAAAGAGCTAGAATGTTAGGTGTTTAATTCACTCATTGCTCCTTATATTCAAGTCACACAATAAAGAGGTGAACTCAAGAGAGAGTTCCTGGTTTGATAGCAGAGGTGAAAGAGAACAGTCCTAAATTTCAGGATCTTTAAAATCTGAAAAGTAAATTGCTTCTGTAACGTAAGAATAGGAAATAAGACTGAAAGAACATTTAAATTTTAAAAAATCCCTTTGATTTTAAAGTTTATCAGAGGAATGGACATATGAGGCATAGCCTATTCAAATGAACTCAACTACCATTTAGTTAAGAAAAAAATAAAAGAAGGAAGGAAGAAAGGAGGTGGGTAGGAAAGCAAACTTTCTATTGTGACTAAGCCACAGTATATTCTTGGAGTCCAGATACAAGAAATTCTATACCAACTCTGAGAAAATCATATGGGCATGCTGACAAGAACCAACAGGAAACATTTTCATATTCCTCAATCCAATATAATACTGGGAAGGGTCTTGGGATTTTGACCTAGGTCTGTGCTGCATCCTTCAATAATTCATTTAATTGTCTTTGTTTCCATTTCTGTACTTGTAGTGAATGTTGAAATTGATCATTTAAGGGGCGCCTGGGTGGCGCAGTCGGTTAAGCGTCCGACTTCAGCCAGGTCACGATCTCGCGGTCCGTGAGTTCGAGCCCCGCGTCAGGCTCTGGGCTGATGGCTCGGAGCCTGGAGCCTGTTTCCGATTCTGTGTCTCCCTCTCTCTCTGCCCCTCCCCCGTTCATGCTCTGTCTCTCTCTGTCCCAAAAATAAATTAAAAACGTTGAAAAAAAAAATTAAAAAAAAAAAAAAGAAATTGATCATTTAAGCTATTTTACATGATTTTTTTTACTTAAACACAGTCTAATAATGGCAATAAAAATATGACTAAACTCATAGGTAGGAACTCAAACCTTACAGTCAATTATTTTAATCCAGTTCACTTGAAATTTAAAGGACCTCTGCTCTCTGGCAGGCCACTTTAGCCAGCTGAAAAAGCATTGACTCACCAGCATTTGAGCTCCTCATGAAGATAAGGGAATAAAGAATACACAGACATGGAGGCTTTAAACACATATATTCTATACTATTAAAAAAAAGAAAGCTTTTAGAATATTTTCAAAGCTGAATGGTGTAGCAAAATATTTTTCCTTTGTAGAAGAAACCAGCAAGAACAAACAATATTTCTTTGTTCATTATAACATGATATTTGTATACAGACCCTCGCAGTTTAGATTAGAGTAGTGCTAAATTTCAAAGAACAGCAATCTAGTTTTTATATAGTTGAGTGGCCTAGATATTAATAAGGATATACATACTAATGATGATGAACCAGCTGTCCATGGAAAAGCTGATTTAGAGCATATCCAGTTTTATCATTCTGACAGCTCGCACGGGAAAACATACCATATTCATTCCCCTTCCTTGTGCTAGAGTCAAATTAGAATTTCATTTAAAGATAAGGAGCCAATATCATACCATTTTACATTCTCATCTTTATGACCTACTTATTTTTCATACTTGCTGTTAAGAGATGGGCATTCTTCAATGTCAGAAGGGAGTGGTTTTATTTCTCTCTATATTTTCTGTTTTAGTGAACTTTTGAAAAAAGGCATTTCTTCCGTCTATCTCAAACACACTTTAATGTATCTGAGATCATAATGATCTTTTTTTTTTCCATTTAAGCATTTTTTTGGTTGTGGGCCTCTTTTAGCATTTTCTTATTTCTTATCAAGTATGACTTCATTATATTTAAGCCCTTATTTAATAAAGTGTCATTCATTTCTAATTAGTGGTAGATGATTTCTAATTTGAAATAGATAATAATAATATATGCCTCTGTTTGTAATATTTTAAATGACTATAATAACAATTTGATCAGAAGAACTAATTATTAATCCAACTTTTTAATGCTCTATTTGATGACAACTGAATTAGACGGGATGGAAATAAACAAACTGCATCAGGGCAGGGAGATCAGAGAAAAAGAGAAACAGAGTTAAAATTTCATACATCAATTTTCCTTGGAAAATGCCATCATGTTAGTATTAATGATACTTGTAACAAGGGCAAGGTAAAGCTGTGAAATTTCTGCTGAGTTCATAATGACCTTTCTATTGTCCACTCTTTTTCAACAGGGTACAATGCTCTTGAGAAACCTAAGAGCTTATATTTTTTTCATGAAGGCAATGCCCACCCAACCTGCTCTGCAAAGTGTCCAAGAACCCATGCTACTAACGCCATGTGGTACACATACACGATTTGCTGGTGCACAACTCACAGGCAGAGAAGGAGTGGAACATATGTGATCTTCTAAACTCTTATGGTCTTACAGCTTAGGCTGGGCACATATGGTCTGAAATCATCATGGCCAACAATCCTGTTGATAGAGATCCCAAACCTGTAATGGTCTGTACTTTCAGTGGAACAGATGTGGGGGTTGGGGGTAAGGTGGGAGACAGGAAACATTTATACTACAAAGGAACAATAGGAAATGGCCATATTTAAAAGGTAGAGTCATGGAACACAATAGCTGGAATTGACCTAGGCTTTTTGTTGAGCTAACATACCACTAAGCCACTCTTGGCTAACTTTGCAAAGTAAGGAGGAAACAGCATCTAGAGCTATCCAAATTGGTCTTCTCACAGCCTCACAAAAATATTCCTACCTGTCTCCTGTTTCGTAGGGCCCTACCGTCTGCTAGAGAAGTCACAAGTCAATGATGGTTGTTGCATTAAAGCACTGTAAGTTGTTACTTCATACAGGTAATGTAATAATTATAGTCATAGTCATAATCATAATCCTCATCATAAAGTATATCCAGTGTTTATTGAATCCTTACCATGTACCAAGCACTATGCTAAGCACTTTATGGACATTAAGTCATTCAATTTAATCCTCCTAAGACTCCCATATGACAAACATTGTTATTAGCCACAAAGTATTTAGATATTAAAATGGGAAAATTAGGAGCACCTGGGTAGCTCAGTCAGTTGGGCATCTGATTTTGGCTCAGGTCGTGATCTCACAGTCTGTGGGTTCGGGCCCCACATCGGCCTCTATGCTGAGAGCTCAGAGTTTGGAGCCTGCTTCGGATTCTGTGTCTCCCTCTCTCTGCTCCTCCCCTGCTCATGATCTGTCTCCCTCTCTCTCTCCCAAAGGTAAATAAATTTAAAAAGTAAAAATTTAATAAAGGGTGCACTAGTCAATTAAGCCTTCACCAAAATAACTGAATTTAAAATGGAGAATTTAAACACCATCACTTTTTGGATGGGAAAGACATCTGAGTGGGAAATACACCTTCTAGTTTTATCCAACTCATAACCAATTCTGATTGCTTTTTACTCCTTTGAAGAGGCACAGATCAGCTGGCTTTCCAGAAATATACTATACTATCTGGAAATTCAGGTGTGAAAAACAAATTTCTGTGCCCTGGATAGTAAACAGAGATGGCCAGCTTCATAAACTAACCACAGCCAATTTACGCAGATACCCACTGCAGAAAAAGCACAAAACAGTATAAAGTAAGCATTCTTGTCTTCCATTTCTAGCAGCTCTGTCTTCTGCAAATACATAATTCATGCAGCTATCAGGTCACTTTCTTGTCAGCGTCACAAAGGAAAGTGGGAAGGAAGGGCCATTTTCATACTAATCAGTCAGAGAATATTTTGCAATACATTGTATTTTGCAAATACATTGCAGCCAAGTGCAGCTCCCTCAATGTGCACACTTCCTGCAAAAGCCTCAATGTCTTATGAGTTATTAAAGCATCAAGACTAAATTGGAACGTTGGCATTTTTAAAAGTAGACTATAAAAAATTACCATTCAATTCCCTTTACCCTTTTCTCCCAGCCATTACTTTCCTGTTAAACAACCTGAGGTCTCTCTAATAGGCCTCTCCTTCCTATACTCTCCTGCCACTTTTGCAGTAACCACTTTGGAATCTTGAAGCTGAGACCAGTCACCTTTATTTGCCCTTCTCTTATCCAGCAACAGATCGCCACTTAATCCCCATCCATTTTTAAAAGGAGTTCACCAAGATGTTTCAGGTGGAAGAAAAGAATACTGAGGAGTCTAATGGCCCTCAAAGTACTATTTCCACTGCCAGTTTTCACCGCAGAAGCACAGGAAACACCTCAAAGTCCTGCACAGAGATGGGTACAGCCTCGTGGACAACTGTTGGGCCAATGCTTTGGTTTTTGGTGGTACACAAACAGAAAGGTCCTGGGCAGCAAGTAACAACATGAGATAAGAAAAGAAACCCTACTGGGGTGCCTAAGTGGTTCAGTTGGTTAAGCATCTGACTCTTGATCTCAGCTCAGGTTTTGATCTCAGGGTATGAGTTCAAGCCCCACATTGAGCTCCATGCCCCGCCCCCCCTCCCCCCTCCCCCCGCCAAAAAAAAGAAAAAAAATAAAAGAAACCCTGGTACTTTAATTTCCTAGTCCCCAGGTCAAAGAAACAAAATCAGTGATTCAGACCTATTCAAGCTTCTATAGCATCTATTTTTGTTTTTTATTTTTGACACTATGAGGTGTTCTTTTGCAGCCTAATTTCATTTATTCTGTGTGCCTCAGGGAACAGGACTCCTCCCAATTGCTTTGGAAAACGATGCCATAGTTTAATAGATGTCACTAGCACAGAGGAACTTTCATGATGTTGTGACTAAATTTTTCTTTTCTTAATTGCATACCATTATTCCTAATTATGTTTACTGGTATGGTGCTAAGTAATTATGCTCCCTTCTTCCTGTTAACACCCTTCAGATATTAGAAGCAGTTTTGTCCCTCATTAATTTTAGCTGAGAAGGCTATGTATATTTAATTTTGTATTATTTTCCAGGTTTGTGTCAAATTTTCCTCCTCTCCCAAGATGTTTTGCTCCCATACAAAGTGCTTCTCTGTCTTTTAGAGTACGTAATGGTCATCCCTCTGATCTCCTTGGCCCCCAATCTTAATGGGGATTGGTGTTTCACTTTTCACTTTGTTACCTAATCTCTAGCAAAATCCTATCTTTGTCTCCATGGTCTTTTCTACAATTTATCCCTGCCACCTCTTACCTGCAACTGGGTTGTCTTCACAACCTCCCTAAGTGTGTTGAGGCTGCTATAACAAATACCATAGGCTGGGTGGCTTATAAACACCAGAAATGTATTTCTCACAGTTCTGGAGCCCAGAAGCCCAAGATGAAAGCATCTGGCAGATTTGATTTCTGGTAGAGCCTGCTTCCTGTTTCATAGTCTTCTGATAATGTCCTCACATGGCAGATAAGCTAAAAGGCTATCAGGGGTCTCTTGTATCAGGGCACTACTCTAATTCAAGACCTAATCACCCCCTGAAGACCCCACCTCAAAATACTATCATATTGGGGATATAGGTTTCAACATACGAGTTTTGGGGAGACACAAATAGTCTATAGCACATCCCGTTCAGAAAACTGTCCTACTCAACGCTTTACCTCTCTCTCCACATGTGTATCGTTATGTTCTGGGCCCCCTCGGCTCTTCTATCTTCAGTTCCAACCTGCAGATGAAGCTCTCTCTTCTGCCAGGGCTTTCTGACTACCTTCATGCAGCTACTAGACAGTCTAAGAGTGCCTGATCTTAGGCCCAAGCTTCTTACCTTTTGTCTCCAGCCCTGAGGCTTCTTTGTTGGTACCTAAGTTCAGAGGCCACAGGACTCCCAGTACTCACGGGTGATGTGCAAAGAAAAGGGTGAGTTAGCGCTCCACAGTGTAAAACCTACACCAGTGGGGACAGAAGCTGACAAATAAACCCTCCCTTCCTTTCTCCCCACCAGCCCCCAGCCTCTTGGACTGAGAAGTAGGGGGTCTCACTTAGTGGAGCCCAGCTCAGGAACACACCTTTGCCTGGCTCTCCTGTTGCTCATCCCTACTTTCCTGCTCAAACTCCTTAAGAAAGTAGGATCGGGGTGCCTGGGTGGCTCAGTCGGTTAAGCCTCTGACTTCGGCTCAGGTCACGATCTCGCGGTCTGTGAGTTCGAGCCCCGCGTCGAGCTCTGTGCTGACTGCTCGCAGCCTGGAGCCTGTTTCAGATTCTGTGTCTCCCTCTCTCTGTGACCCTCCCCCATTCATGCTCTGTCTCTCTCTGTCTCAAAAATAAATAAACGTTAAAAAGGGAAAAAAAAAAAAAAGAAAAAGAAAGTAGGATCAACGAAGCCATGGCTTCACACTGGTCTTTCAGGTGAGCCCAGGCTAAGACAAATCGTTTGTCATCCTTCATAAAATTACTTCAGGAAAAAAGAATAACTTACTCAATTTCACCACTCTCTACCTGTATATCTTTCTTTGGTTGATTCATTCAAAAACATTGAAGAATGTGGAATGTAAAAGAGGAACATTAAGGGGAAAATTGCAAAGAGAACACCAGAAAGAGAAAGGAGAAAGCAAGACAGATGAAATGCACTGTACAACGTCACACAGTGTACAGACTATTTGCTATCTTATTTAATTTTCACAATAATCCTATGAAATAGAGTTCTATGAAATAGAATTTGGCCACATGCTTGAAAGCATAAAGACTGAGTAGCAGACTCTTTCTTTTCATGAAATTGAAGTTTTCTAATACAAACTACTTATATCCTTATAACCTGTATTAATTATCTTTGCTTCACAATAAGGAATCCCAAAACTCAGTAGGTTAAAACACATATTTACTATCACACAGTTTTTGTGGGTCAGGAATTGGAGCACAGTTAAGCTGGGCCTTCTGCTACAGGATCTCCGAATCAAGGGGTCACCAGCTAGGCTATGGTCACCTAAGGCTCAGCTAGAGAAGGATTTGATTCCAAGTTCACATGGTTATTGGAAAGATTCAGTTCCCAATGGGCTGTTGAATTGAGGGTCTCAGTTTCCTCCTGACATCTGGCCAGAAGCCGCCCTGAAGTTTTTGCCACCTCAGCCTCTCGAGGACGTCAGCTTGCTATATCAAAGTGTACAAGCTGAGAAAGCAATAGAGAATCTGCAAGATGGATGCCAAACAATCATTTTCTAAGTGTTTTCTAACCTAAGCATGAAAGTGGCATCCATCAATGCTGGTGCGTTCTACTGGCCAGAAGCAAGTAATTTAAGGGAAGAAGATTCCACTAAGTCACGAATGCCTAGTCAGGCAGAAACCTTTGGGGCCATCTTAGAAGCTTTCCTGCCGTGCATTTCAATTTAGTAAACAAGACATACAGCAAAACTACAAAATGAGGAAGGAAAGAGAGGATACAGTTCTAGGGTACAAATTATAAATTATATGCTATAATATTTAACATGACTCCTAATTTACAGTTTTTCTGAGTCCATAGCTCCTTCTCTCCCTGCCAAGCCACATCACATTTCTAGAGGCAGAGTGTTCTTACTGTTGAGACTTGTTAGAGAAGGCTAGGCAGGAATGCAGAAGTCCTTGGCTCCAGGCTGGAAAGTTTGAATTTACGTCAGTTTAGGGATTTGGCAGTCTCTTAATTCTTTACTTTAAAACTGGTGTATTCTCGGGGCGCCTGGGTGGCTCAGTCGGTTGAGCGCCGACTTCGGCTCAGGTCACGATCTTGCGGTCCGTGAGTTCGAGCCCCGCATCGGGCCCCTGTGCTGACAGCTCAGAGCCCGGAGCCTGTTTCAATTCTGTGTCTCCCTCTCTCTGACCCTCCCCATTCATGCTCTCTCTCTGTCTCAAAAATAAATAAACGTTAAAAAAAAAAAAATTTAAAACTGGTGTATTCTCAAGAGATCTATATGGTGAATTGCTTGCAAAAATGTTCCCAATCCTCCACCCCTTTGCTATACTCTTTGCAATGTGATTAAGTATGGGCTAGCCTTTTGGCTAGTTATAGTCAGTAAAGTGCAAAGGAAGTGACCACATGCTTGTTGAGCTAAACCTTAAGCAGATTTCCATTCTTTCACTCTTCCTTGAACCCAGAAACCTGCATGAGAATAAACCCAAGTGTGCCTATGGAGGTATGGGAGGCCATATCGAGCAGAGCCAAGTCAGTCCAGTTGTCCAGGAAAGATGCCCTACATGATACAGAGCCCAGCAAAGATCTACAGAGCTACCTAGCTGACCATACGCTGATCAAACACACGAGTGTAAGTCTTTCTCAGACCAGCCCAAGTCACTAGAAGAACCTTGCAAACTGGGAGACTCACAAGAAAAAGTGGTTGTCACTGTAAATCGCTCATTTTGGAGTGGTTCATTCTGTAGTAATATTGAAATGATATTCAGTAAGGTAGTCATAAAAAAGGTCAGTTTAGGAAGGAAAAACTGAAATCAAGCCATTACTAGAAAACTACAGTGTGAGTGTGAAGTAATAAGGCCCTAACCTCCTAGCAGCAGTTAGGAGGCATCCAACATTCGAGAGACCAGGTTTTAATAACAGTCTCTGAAATTAAGTTCAGATGCCACTGAGTATACAAGGGACCAGGGCCTTAAAAGCTGAAAAGAAAATGTTCCTGAAGACAATTCACAGAGACCATCTTACTCCTAGCCTCACTTTATATTTTGAAATAAATAGTAAAAACAACTGTATTTTAGAAAAGACATAGAAGCAATTTTAAAGTAAAATCACAAAGAAGACCCATTTCTCACAGTATCTGTAGGTAGCCTCCATAATACATAAAAAGGGCACCCCTACTAGGTATGTGACTGGTTTTCTGTGTTTTCGTACGGTAAGAGCCGTAATTGAAAGAGGATACCATCGAAGATGAATTGGAAAACCAGGATAGTCCTAGAATTAGTCTCAGGTGTAGAAGGAACTTGAAGAGTCATTTAACCAAACAGGTTTTGTTAAACGGATTCCCTAGATGATATTCCTTAGTGAATGTACGAACTTCCGTTGGCCACCTCACCTGATTTGGGCTCCACATGTCAGCTTTTTCTTACATTTAACCAAATTCAACTCCTCATAACTCCCAATCATTGATTACTGCTCCATCCCCCAGAGCAGGAGTACCATGAATGGGACCCCTCTTCTCTGTCATTTTTTTCAAATATCTGAAAGCAGCTAGTGCAGGCCTCCAAAGTCCTCTCCTTTTAAACAAACTCCCTTCCTTACCTTGCATTTGACCAGTTCTAAGTCCTCCCAATATTCTAGTGGATTCCCCATAAGTAAATTCAAATTAAAATGAAAATAAGCAAAATAAAAAATTGTAATGCAGTGTGTAAAACTCAAAAGTCCAGTTCATACTGAACTTGAATAACTAAAACTCCATGTCTTTTCTCTAAGTAGCCCCATCATACCCCCCATTCTGATGTTCTCCAACCTTTGTGCAACTTGTACTAGGGAACTAGATGAACTGAGATAAAGAGAGAGAGAGAGAGAGAGAGAGAGAGAGAGAGAGAGAGAGAGATTCCCAGAATGAATGTACTATGTCTGTGTTACATACATATATATAATTTTTATCTGTAAAATTAGACCACAAGTACCAACTGTTTGACCCCTATTTTCAGTCTCTCCTTGCTTCTAGGTAATCACGAACATTCTTTCAGTTCTAAATAAATAAATGTTAACAGGTACAAAGACTATAAAGGAGACTTATATAAAGTCTCCACAGTACTCCATCAGGCTGGCACTGATCCATCAGTAAGAACTCTGGGTACAGTTTACCACCTATTATGAAACTACCTAACTGTGCCCTTGTTCTCTCCGTTTGTGCCAATCTCACACTCGGTGATGTTAAGTCAGTGTCGATATATACCTTGCCTGCAACACTTCTATGACTGACTCCTCTCTAATATTTAAAAACATTAGAATGACAGGTCCTGATTTTGTTCTTCATCCACAACATAAAAGCCTAAAACTCTACTCACTAAACAGCTGTGTGACTTTGAATAGAATCTTTCTTTTTTTTTTTAATTAAGTTTCTTTGCTTATTTCAAGAGAGACAGAGACAATAAGAGTCGGAGGAGGGCAGAGAGAGAGAGAGAGAGAGAGAGAGAGAGAGAATCCGAAACAGGCTCTGTGCTACCAGTGCAGAGTCTAACGCAGGGCTTGAACTCATGAAACCATGAGATCATGACCTGAGCTGAAACCAAGAGTTGGATGCTTAACTGACTGAGCCACCGAGGCGCACCAGAATCTTTATTTTCTAATCACTGATATTTTTAAATTTTCTGTTGTATCTTTTTTGCTTATATATTTCTCAAGTGGATTTTCATTTAACTACTAATCCTATAACCTCATAACTATCATCTCACCTCTTTACCTTTTGATGTGACCCAACTACACTGAGAAACTTCACCATTATTAATGTTCCAACCCTGTGTTCATTAATATGATTTTCTTCAAAATCGTGTCATTTGTAGACAGGATAGATTCAAGCAGATTAATGAGCCACAATCCTTAAGTAAAATAAAAACCAAAATCGATGATGGGGCAGTGGGGGAGTGGGGGAATGATAGGAATGACTTTGACTAAGTTTTAATAAAACAGAAATCAACAAAAATCAATAGATATTTACTAAATGCCTACATTTCAAGGCTGTTAGCTAGGAACTGTAGAAAACATACAATATACAAGTGCTGCTTTGTTAGAAAAGAAAACACATAACCATGTGAAGTAAAAAAAAAAAAAAAACACCAAAATATTTAAATAACAGCACCAGACAGTTATAAAAGAGATGTCATAAGGCAGACATGATGCATTGCCAGATGAATTATTCAGACAATAAATTTTACAAGAGTTCAGAAGAGGGAGGGATCACTTGGGGCTGGGGTGGTCAGGTCCATGAAGATGGATGCGAGCTAGGACCGAAGCTGGATAAACAGATAAACTTCAGACAGGGAAAGGGCAGGGGGAAGGCACTGTGGGAATTTGGCATAGCTTCCGTAAAAGTATTTGCTGGAATGAATGGAGTGTTAGTCAAACTTTTTTTGGAATGGTTTTTAAAAACTGTCAGAAAGAAAGAGGAGTAGTCAGTAAGTTCTTGGAGACGCTGGTGACATATTTTTGGAAATAAGATTGAGAAAGCTATTTGGAGAGAGGTGATGATTTGTGAAAGGGCTTCGGATGCGAGGAGGCAGGGAACATGAGCTCCAGCAAGGAGGGAGTCTTGTCAGCAGTACAGTGTGGAGTAGCAGAAGATGAGAGAATGGAAAATGAAAGAGAGGCAGAAAATGCATCTGGGCTGGCACTAAAAAATGGCCAAAGATTCTTCTACACTAAATCTTTTATTTGCTCAATAAATATTGAACGGGAATTGCATAATTCCTCACTCATTTGGTTATTTATAGTTATAGACACATGAGACCACCACTTGTGGGTCCGATATGATGGATCCCCCATCCGTGGGACCAGTTAGTGAAATATCTGTGAGACCAGGACCAGCAAGATTTCCTCTTCCCTAGACTGTGCAGGAGGCAGACGTAAGTCAGATAAGGATTTAGAATCAGTCACTGATAGTGGCAAGGGCCGGAATGAAACACCAAACCTGGCGCGAAGAGCAAAGTGAAGGGCAGGAGAGCTGGAGAAACCACTTAACAACAAAGGACACCGCTGTTCCGAAGAAAAATGTGGAGTAGGTGCTGCTATCCACAGCTGGCTTTTATGTCACCACAATGGTGTAAAGAGCCGCGAACGGGAGGACAGTGTTGCTCGCAGGGCAACCTAATTTTGTGACCTTTGGATTCGGACGATACTACACTCCACCACAGAACGTCCACGGCCCACCGCTAAGATACACGCAAACCCCTTGCTCCCTCCGCACCGCTTCGCTCACTGCGCCCGAGGCTGGCCCGGCATTCTCACCCAGCATTCACTCAGAGGCCACCACGGTGCTTCTTCCTCTCTCTAATTTCCCACGTGCTGCGAATCCTTTCGGACCTAATCCAACCTCCCTCCAAGCTGCTTTCCCCTGAAGCGAACTCTGCTTTTTCAAAGCTCCTTCTTGCACAACTTGTGCCCATACCACAAATTTGACACGTTTGCCACTATCCTAGGTTACTCTTAGTATGTATGTGTTCAGTTGTATGTATATTGTTATTTAGATTGTAACTTCTTATATGCATATCTCTGTACATATATTTACATATGCACCTGACTAAATGTCTTTTCTCCTACATATATACAGTGTGTAATGCATATCTGCTACGCTTTGTGTATACACAAACAGGTGCACATGCACGCAATAAAAACACATATCAGTTCTAATACATCACGCAAAAAGCTCTGTGAAATGTCGAGTAGCAAAATATGTTTTAAAGCAAATGTGTAGATTCAAGATTTTTTTCCTTAGCCTCATTTCAGTAGTTCAGTCATAAATAATTATTTATATGGTGAAGCCGGTAGTCCACAATTAAGTGTTCATGAAATTACTTCCTTTACCAAGTGTTTTCTGAAATGGCACTCCTGTTGGTCCTTCCCTAAGATACCCCACAAACACATTTTAGTTACTAGATTCCAGCTAAGAAAATAAGCAGGTTTTCAATCAAGATTCTTAGAAGTATGTCTCCCACTGATGAATAAATTACTAGAGAGGACAATAACAATTAAATTCCCCACCGTGTACAGAAGTTACTAGAAGAATGATTTAAATTACTGGTAAAAGATTTTGTATGAAAAGCTCCGTAAACACAAGGCAGAGATGATCTAGATGGTGTGTTTTTAATAATTAGGTGTACATTATTTATTTTTCATAATATATGCATATACACATTTTCCCAGTATGCTTATTATTCTAAACCAAGTGAAAATCAGACTTAAAAATTCAAACAAATGAAAGCCTTTGTGTTAAAGAAGGTAACACTAAAGGAGGCACAGGAATGTGCTGGCATATAGCAGGCCTGAGGCTGTCATATCATTTTTGATGTAGAACAGATGAAATACATTTGACCACAATGCCAGGGAACCTACCACTTATCTTTTAAATATGTTTCTACATCTACAAAGCACTAAAGGAAGCTGATTACTTAAATGATAGAACTAATGTAATTGTTATGTAAATGTTATATCTAATTATCTAAATTATAACCAAAAAGAGAAAATTAAAATAATATTTTTTATATATTTGAGAAAAACTGAAGCAATGTAGTACATGGAGAAATCCTAAGTGTAATGAAAATAAAAATGTCTATTACAGAAAACTTATTTTATAATAATAAAGGTATGACAAAGAGAGTAACATTTTTTAAATATTTAACAATTGCACTTCCAGGTATGAAAGATAAATTTTAATCACAAATTGGGCTAGTTCTCACTATAGATGGCACGTAAAAGGTGATTACTGCAACTCCCTATATGACTATAGGGAGAGATATGAGGCCAGACAAAGGAATGTAAATTGACAACCGGATTCTGACACAAGAATATGTAGCCTGAAAGAGATCTCAACCTTCCTGTTGTAAAATTATGCTACCATGTTTTCTTCTTCTTACCACTGGGAGTTGTGTAAGAGTCAAATGAAATAATTTAGAGTGTTTTATACATGTAACATAATTGTTTTTGTCATGGACAATTTTAATATGTCTCAGTTTGTTGACATGACACAGCAGAAGTGTCCCCTGACCCTTGTTCCTCTCTCTTTTCCCTGGAAATACATTTTTTTTTTCTTTCAGTGATTACTATCCTGGGCCCAGGGGATAAGACAGGTAATCACAGGCCCTGCTTTCAAGACCTCTCCAACTGGTGGGAAAGGCAGAGAAGGCAAGTTATTCACTAGAACTTACACTCTGCTTTCCAGAGTGAGGCACTGCCCAGGGAGGGGGCTGCCTAGACAGAGCTACATTTCCCAGCCCCTCTTGCACTCAGGTTTGGCCCAGTGCAGGGCCAGCACTAGGGTGAGGCAAAATTTAAGGATGCACTTACTCTCGCAGGGTCTTGTTAGCTCTGACTTATGCAAACCTGAGAGAATGTGCAGCCTTAAATACCATGCCTCAGGTGGCTCACCTGCCTGACCTGAGATTAGTTCTCACCAATAGAATGTGAGAAATGATGTATGTGACTTTTGACCAGAGTGTTTAAAAAGTGGGTTGCCTGTCCACTGTCTGTATGGTAAATATGTGCTTAACTTTTAAGAAATTGCCAAGCTGTTTTCCACAAAGGCTGTACCATTTTACATCCCCTCCAGTAGTGTAATAAGTTCCAGTTTCTCTACATGTCTATGGACACTTGGTACAGTCTTTTTAATGTCGCCTTTCTAGTAGGTGTGCTGTGGTATCTCACTGTGGTTTTAATTTGCAGTTCCCTAGTGACTGATGCTATTCACACTCCTTGCATTGGATTTTTCAAGGCCACTAATTAGGACCTCACCAGTCACTTTTCTGATATTATTAGTCTGAACATTATATTTGCTACTTCTAGGAAGACTGTGTGTTTTCTTTTTTAAATTCATTTTTAGTATTGACTCCTAGATCCCTTTTAGGAGGACTGCTTCGCTAAGGGCTTCCTCTATCGTGAATACTGTTTCTTCCTCTCCCTAATCACTGGACTCTTTACGGTGTACCGTGATGTTATTTTGTCTGCATCAGGTTTTAGGTTCAGCTTCCAGAGCATTCTAAGCAGCAGTATTCTGGTGAGAAGGGTACACTATGGGTTCTGTCCTTGTGGGCAGCGGTACAGCAGCAGGCAAAACGCCACTCTCCCAGCAAAGCGCCAAAAGGAAACCATTTTTGTTTGCACATCTCTTTAAATTTTCCTAAACTCTATGGCACAGAGAATCATCCCATCTACTTAGTGCCTTCTCATATTCTGAAGCAAGGGAGAATGGGCACACTGTCCTTTATATCATCTGTGACAACACCTTTTCTTTCACAACTAATAGACTCCACTTTTTACCTCTTCTTCTCTGGGTCATAATTTCAATGATTTACCCATTTATTTGGTCAGTTAAACATTAACCAGGTCTTTGTTTTATTTAGCAAATTCACTAATTTTTTGCCTCATTTTTGTTTCAATTTTCATATGGCAGTAGTTCTTTGAGTATTTTCCACCAAAGGTATACTTTGTAAAAACTCTCAAGTTGCATTTCTAAATTGTCTTACATTTGCTTCTCTTGAGAGTTTGAGGATTATCACATTTTCTCTTTGCAATTCTGTCATCAAGTTTGAAAACCATATTCTAGTTTCCAATGTTGCAGAAGAAAAGCTCACAGCTGGTATGATTCCATTTTCTATTGTAATATGCTCCTTTATTCTTACAATGTTCTTAGAATTCAGAAAATACTCTGCAAGAATTATTCGTTTCTTCATTAATCCTTTTTAATCCATTAATAAGATTTTTTACTCTCACAGGTGATCTCAAGCATTTCTCCTGTATTCTTTGATTAATGAATGCTTCCCAATCTTTGCTTTCTTGCATTAATTTTCCATGGTGTATCCTCCAGTATCCATCTTTTCAATTAATAACAAAAGATTTAATATTAAATATTTATGCACTTATTTTTGTGTGAAGGCAAGGCCATACCCTGAAGTTAACTTTAGTTTGTCATTTGTTCAACCTAATTTACAGGTTTAATTAATTATTCTTTGTTTGTGACACACTGTAATCTCTGGCTATACTAGGAAGACCCCCTCCCCTCACTGAATTTATTTTACTTTTTGTCCTAATTCCCCACATTTATTCCTTCACCACTTATATGACTAGTCTAAAGCCTTTTGTGCCTTTCCTTTTTATTATTCTATGTCCTCATAAAACATTACATTGTTTTTATGTATTGTTTTTGTATATATTTAACTTGCATAAATTGCATACGTGCATTTAACTTGCATACGTGCCTCAGACCATTCTTTCTTCCAAAAGGATTATTTTTTATATTTGTGTTATTTTGTGTGCTTCTAGTAAGTGCTTCAGAAATGTGTATCTACGACACTGCATTATCACCAACACCAGAGACAGATACTAGGATTGCCTACAACTTCCTGCTTCTAAGGAAAGGCTGTAATGAAATCCTCTGTTGGTCACAAAGTATGCATATGCCTGATTTATTACACTCAGTTCTGGCAGATAATTCTCCAAAATGACTTTTCTAGTCTACCTCCCCAGTAGGATACCATGAGGATTCCTACAATCCAACATCTCTTCCGACATTTAGTGTTGTTCTGATTTATAATGTTTACCTACCTGATAGATGGAAAGTAATAGGTCATTCACACTTTAATTTGCAGGGTTTTTTTTAAGTGAGTATGAATTTAAGTATCCTTTCAGCACTGTTAGTGATTTGGTTTTCCACTCTATGAACTGCCCATTTGTATCATTGGTTCATTTTTCTACTCAGTTTCCTCCTTTCTTCTGAAGGATATGTCAAAAAAATTAATGTATGAAAGGAAAATAACCTATATAAAATAAAATGTACACCTAAAATATATGTACATACAAGATGAAAAATTTAAGAGAACAGCTGTACAACACGTCATGGCAAGCCTCCTAAGGAGAAAAAAAAAAAAAGAATATGTATGGGGTGGGGGAGCGATTTCATTTAAAAAGTGAAATTCCAAGTCAGAAGGAAACTCCAATATTTAGGCATGTGAAAATTATTAGTTCTAGTTTGTTATCTGAATAAATGACCTCACCGCAAAATTATTTGCTAGAGGGAAAAAAAAAATCAAATTAAAAGGAAATCTGCATATGACACCTCAGGTTATAGAAAATGTTTTAGTGGCTATTTGTACCTTTTAGGTTTAAATTTCCTTCTAACCAAAAATCCAACAACTGGATTTTATCTGGTATATTCAAAAGTTATTGGGGCGCCTGGGTGGCGCAGTCGGTTAAGCGTCCGACTTCAGCCAGGTCACGATCTCGCGGTCCGTGAGTTCGAGCCCCGCATCAGGCTCTGGGCTGATGGCTCGGAGCCTGGAGCCTGTTTCCGATTCTGTGTCTCCCTCTCTCTCTGCCCCTCCCCCGTTCATGCTCTGTCTCTCTCTGTCCCAAAAATAAATAAAAAACGTTGAAAAAAAAATTAAAAAAAAAAAAAAAAGTTATTAATACTATCCTCTCCAAAAAAAAAAAAAAAAAAAAAAAAACAAGTGAAATTTTAACAATCAATGTCAACAAAACAAAGAGCAGCCATTCTGAATTCTACTTTTTGCACTTTCCCATTTCCTTTCATTTGATTTTGTGCCTCTTCTTCAGGAGAAATTACTCTTTTTTAAAGCATCTGAATGATCTTGCTTTCTTCTTTTTAACTAAGGAACTTCCTTGTAAACAAGCACTCAAATAGGAAAGAAGTATGGGGGCTACAGGTAATATGCTGTATCCATTGAACACTTACAAACTGACACTTATTTGGAGTCGGACAGTCCAGGTTTCATGAAACATGGGGTATCTGCACATTAATGTCCCTAAACCAGTCCCTCCACTTATGAAATGTGAATTGAAAACACTTATTTCAGCTACATTATTTTGGCAGTAAGATAATTAACACAAGGTGTATTTCATATTGCCTCCCTTCTCAAATTTTTGAATCCTCCCTTTTTTCCTCCTTTTCAACCATCTGCTTCCTATGCTACAGAAGTTGAAAATCATCAAACACTAACACAAGAAGATAGATGCACTTCTTGCTCCCATGTTCGCTGCGGCATGGCTTAACCACAGCCAAGACATGGGTGTAACCTGTGTCCGGCAATGGGAAAATACAAGGTGGTATATATATATATATACATGATGGAACATTATTCATTCATTAAAAAAAAAAAGGAAATCCTGCCATTTTCAACAGCAAGGATGGTCCTTGAGGGTATTATGCTAAGTGAAATAAATCAGACAAAAAAAGACAAATAAATGTTATAATTTGTATTTTTTTTTTCTCTCCTCTTTATGTCATGGTCCTTTTCCCTCTGGCTGCCTTGAGATTTTTGTCTTATTAGTTTGAATACCATATGTCTAGGGTGTGTATGTGTTGTTTGTTCATGTTTTTGTATTATTCAGTTTGGTGTTTCCTGAGCTTCTTGGATCGGTTTCATGGCTGTCAATTGTGGAAATTTATTGACCATTATAACTTCAAACATTGGTTCTGCCTGTTTTCTTTCTGGAAATATATATGTATATTAGGTTGTTTGATATTCTCTCATAACTCCTGAATGCTTTATTTTTTTTTCTTCACTTTGTACTTCAATTTGGGAAATTCCTTCAGATTGCTTTTTAAATTCACTGATTCTACCTTTGGCTGTTTCAAGTCTACAAATAACCCCTCTCAAGCCACACTTCCACTCTCTTGCTGTGTTTCTGGTATCCTAGCATTTTCTTTCATATTACCTTAAATTTCTTATCTCTATGATGAACCTACCCAGCTGATCATGTGTGTTGTCCACTTTTTAACTAAATAATGTATATATATTAATAATAGTTATTTTGGGGCATCTGGGTGACTCAGTTGGTTAAGCACCTTTTGGTTTCAGCTCAGATCATGGTTGCAGAGTTTGTGAGTTTGAGCCCTCTATCTGGCTCGAACCGGCAGTGTGGAGCCTGCTTGGGATTCTCTGTCTCCTTTCTCTGTCCCTCACTCACACACACACACACACACACACACACACACACACATGCTCTTTCTCTCAAAATGAATAACTAAACTTAAAAAAATAATACTTATTTTAACTTCTGTTTAATTCCGTCATCTATGTTACATCTAGGTGTGGCTGTAAATTGTTTCACCTCTTAACAGTCTTTTCTCTTGATTTTTCACATTCCTTTCTTGCTTGTTGAAAGTAAGATATTTTGTATAGGGAAATAGAAACTAATTTAAAAAAGTAAAATTTGAGATTCCTTATGCATAAACTGTGACCTGAGGAATATATTTAACCTTGCTAAGCCTTATTTTATCAGTGTAGAATATGGCCATAATACTAACCATACCAAAAGAGTGTTCACATTAAAATTTTAAAAATCAGACATTGTAGGGGTACCAGGGTGGCTCAATTAAGTGTCCAACTCTTGATTTCGGTTCAGCTCATGATCTCATGGTTTGGGAGTTTGAGCCCCATGTCAGGCTCTGCACAATGAGCACGGGGCCTACGTGGGATTCTCTTGCTCGCTCACCCTCTGCTCTTCTCCCACTCATTCTTCAAAATAAACTTTAAAAAAGTATACTAAAAATAAAAAATAAAAATCAGATATTATAAAGTCCTTAAAATTATACCTAATATAAATTTGCAATAGATTTTACCACCAGTATTATTATTAGCTGGTTTCATTATTACATGAAAGATAGTACTTGTCAGATTGTGGATATCACATGTATTACAAAACTAATAGTCTCTGTAAAGCATGAGAACTTACTTTTAAATTATTCATGACCATGACCTGTACTAAATTTTTTCCCTAGAAAACAATTCTATGTGTATTACCAAAGGCACATTGCATCAGGTGGAAATAAACAGGCAAAGACGACTTTATTCAAGACTATTGCAATTGGGGAGAGACTGAATCCAACTCTGTTGAAAAAAAGGCAGGGAAGTTTTTGAGTGTTGAGTAAGCTAGTAGAAAAGTACTGGAGAATATTTGTGGGGAAGTTAGTCAATGTGACCAAGTCATTTGTGTTTGCTAGTTGGTGCTTATGACAGATTCCTATTTTTTCACAGAGACTAGGAGATAGGGGCCTTACCTTTCCTGATGATTACATTTCAAAAGGATGGTTCTCAGGTCTCTGTGAAAGATACCCCTAGGTTGTAGTGCGTCCTCAAAGGAGCAGGGAAAGCATTTATAATCGAAAACTTTCTAAAGTAAATGCTCTAAGGAAAGGGAAGTAAGGAACCTACAGTCAGGAAGAAACCTGCCTAAAGTTTAGACAAGCTGAGGGGAACATTAAGGCCAACTTTGTCAGTATTAAATCCAGGGATATATCCCAACTACTCCACTATTCAAAATATTGTTTTTGCTTAAGTTACATTTCGGCTCCTGAGATGAGAGCCATGATAATTATATTACTGTGTAAATAACAATCCCCAAACTCAGTGCCTTAAAACAACAACTTATTCTTGCACATGAGTTAGCTGATTGAGACTGGATCGAAGCTGTGAGTTTTACTGAAAATTGGGTCCAGGCTAACGAGGCAGTATCTACCCAGGAGAAGGTCTTCCACATGTTATTGATGGAAGTGTGAAGATTAGCTCCCTGTGCACGCACAAATCAAGTTTCTACTTATGCTAATGTCTCCCTAAATTCCCTTTAAACAAAGCAAGTAACGGGACTGATCTCAAAGTCAAGGATCCCAGAAGTATAGTAGGACCACAAAGGGGGGAGTGAGGTGATGATTTGCTGTACAGTAACCTAAAGTAGTATAAGAAGTTTCTCAGCTTCCCCATGTTTATCTCTGGCCAGATCCTTTTAGAAGATATAGTTATGATGGCTTCCCACATTTCCATATTTATGGTTTGATCCATTTGTTTTCATTCCTATTTATTAATCTCTCAGCATGTGACAGGTATTGCTTTCGAGGGTGAGCATACAATGGTAAGCAAAAACAGACATGGCCTATGCCCTTATAAAGAACACCACTCAGTAGATGCTACAGACTATGTTTATGCTTCCCAGAATTCATGTACTGAAAATCCCCAATGTGAGGGTATTTGGAGTGGGGGCCTTTGGGAGGTCATTAGGTTGTGAGGGTCCTCCTCATGAATGAGATTAGTGCCTCTATAATAGAGACTTCAGAGAGACCCTTTTCCCCATTTACCATGTGAGGACACAGCAAAAAGACAGCTGTGGGCCCTCACCAGATAGAGAATTTGCTGGAACTTTGATCTTGCATTTCTCAGCCTCTTGAACTGTGAGAAATAAATTTCTGTTGTTTATAAGCCACCCAGTCTATGGTATTTCTATTATGGCATCCCAGACTAAGACAGTGGGAAAAACACAAAAAAATATACATAAATTCTTAAAATTTTGACTGCGAATGACATCATGACAGAGCAACCTCTGGTGCCATGAGAGATTTTAATGCAAGAATTTAACCTACTCAGAGATCTAAAGAATCTTTCTGAAGTGATCATTTAACTGAGACCTTAAATTCTAGGGGGACATAGGGTGAAGAGATCATTGCAAAGACATGGAGAAAAATAAGTGCTCTAGATAGAAGAAATAATACATGCAAACGCCAAGCACTATACTTTATAGGAACTGAGAGTAGTACGTGAAACTGGGGAAGAGATGTAAAAGCAGGATTCTGGTTTGGACAAGTGCTGCCTAACAAAACTATCATGGCAGAAATTTTTGTGGTTTTAAATTTTCTCATTGCTACATTAAAAAGGTAAAAAAGAGGGGCACCTGGGTGGCTCATTTAAGCATCTGACTTCGAGTCAGGTCATGATCTCTCAGTTTGTGAGTTTGAGCCCCACATCAGGCTCTGTGCTGACAGCTCAGAGCCTGGAGCCTGCTTCGCGGATTCTATATGTCCCTCTCCCTCCCTCCCTCCCTCCCTCCCTCTCTCTAAAATAAACATTAAAGAAAGTTTTTTAAAGGTAAAAAAGAATCAGATATAATAAATTTTAATAATATATCTAAATGAATATTTCTAACATATTACCTTTTTAACACATAATCAATATAAAAAATATTAGTGGTATATTTAATAATGCTTTATATTTTCATGTCAAGTCTTGGAAATTTAGTATTTTACATTTACAGCATATCTCAATTTGGACTAGTTCTGATAGGGAAAAATCTGATATACGATGGCCAACAGGACTGATAAGGGAATTTTCAGTCCCTGCCTGAAGACTTCCCTTCCGGGTTCTTCTTCCCACCCTGCTTGCCTCAGGTGCAAAATTACTAATACTGAGGAAGGTGGGAGTAACGGACTGTAAATTGTCCCCTCTGTTGATGCTCTGGGCTCAGACCGCTGGAGAATGATCTCCTCTGAGCCCACCGGTGTAAAATAAACCTCCTGCCTTCCAAGATCTCTGAGTGCCGCTTGGTTCTTCTGCCGAACGATCCAGACCAGTTTCCGTAACAGTTCTATTTCAAACCAATATGGCTAGTGGCCACCATATCAGACAGTGCTAGTCTAGACCATCAAGTAACTTTCAGGCAATTCTAAGGACAGTGACATATGTCCTAGCAACATTGGCATAACACTGAATATTTTAAGTATAGTGTATGTGGAGTACAGGGATGGAAGTAGCATGATTAAATCTTAAACAGATCACTAGCTTCAGTGAGGACAGACAGAAGCAAACAGTTTTGAGAGATACATACATGGTAAAGCTGGCCTACGAGGGATTAAATATCAGGATGCAGTAAATAACCCTTAATTTCCTGAACCGTTTAACAAAAATAAATGAAGATGGTCATGGGAAGAAGATGGAAATAAGTTCAATTTCTGACATGCTGAGTTTTGATTACTTTTAAAACATTTAAAAAGAGAGAGAAAAAAAATTAGTGGCTGGCTATACCAGTTTTAGAAGAGAAACAGTGGGCTGGAGAAATAATTTTATAAGTCACTTCTCAGTGATTGGCAAAGCCACAGGCATGCATCAACTAGCCTAAGGAAAAAGTATAGAGTAAGAACAAAGGAAAAGTTGACTTTAAAAAGAGCTTAAGTGTTTTATATTGTTTTCTTGTCTTCAGCTGCTTAACTAGAAGCATTGTCTTGAATTAGCATTCTCATTAAATCTCCTAGGGTAGAAGCACATAATTCTGAAATGGGGAAAAGAATGAAGGACTCTGAAATGCCATTCTGTTGCCTTCCTTAATGGGGAAAGACGGAACATTCAGCATATGGCTGCACCCTCCACTTCCTTCAAGAGTGATTGCTTATAACTAGTCTCAAAATGTTCTCAAACAAATACAGAATAAATCTCTCGGCTAAGTGCTTTTTGTAGGCCAGGTTAGAAAGAACAGAAAATACAAAACGATTGAAAATAATGGAATTAAGAAGGAAAATGATAGTTTTTATGAGTATTAATACTGAAGTGTGAATGGGGATATTTGTGCTTTTATATTTTGGCAAAATGCAAGTGAATAAAACTCAGGCTACTTAATTTCCATAAATTTCAGCCAATGTGATTCGTTTCTTCTTTGAAAATTATAAACTCCAATATGCCTTAAAAAGATGGATAAATCTAGAGGAGATGATAAGGGGCAAGACTGATGTCCAGACCCCTAGGCTACCTTCCTGGAGGTACCCCATAAAAGATTTCATCTTGCCATGAGGATGATATGGGGAAATACGGGCCATTAGACTATGCTCTCCAAACTCAGTTGTGGCATTTTCCCCAACCACCAACCACCATTGTGGACCCTCCACTTTTTGTAGGTGATTGTTTTCTGTTATCATTCAGATTGCTTCAGGTAAAAATGACAGAACACCTGACCTAAGGCAGCTTATCAATAATGGGAATATATTATTTCACTTAACTGAAAATTCCGGCAACAGGATTGGCTTTAAATACAGTCTGATCACTGGCTCAAAAATATCATCAGGATGTGATTTTTCTCAGTTTCGTATCATGGATACCCCATTTTCAGATCTGCTCTCTCTAAATGGGTGAAATGTTATTGCAGAGACTTCCTGTCATCTTGGCTTCATTTTCACAGGAAGGAGTTAAGCTTTTTCCCAGAAACATGGTGATAAGACTGCTGGCCAGTGCAGAGAGCCCCTTGGCATTTGAAATTTACAGAGGAACTGTTAAGACTCATTTCATTTTCATTCTCTGTTTCACAAAATCTTATTCTTTTGTACTTAATAATACTATAAGAATATATAAGGGGAATGACTTTATGACCTGTGCTATAAACATACTGGCTTATTAAAATACCTTCATTTGTTTCTTTAAGCATGGTACAGGCTAAAGGAAATTAACATTTTATCATTATAAATCTATCACTGTGAGGTATGTGAGGTATGGTCAAAAGTTAATGACACTATTATTCAGATGTGCAAAGAAAATGTAGCATGTCTTCCATAACTGCTCATCTTTTTCCCACAACTCTCTACCATTAGAAAAAAAAAAAAAACTTAAGCTCCCCAATTAATATTATCCCAGCATCTTCACACTTAAGTAATCTATGCTGTGAGTCAGCCAGTTCAGTCTTTTATTTTTTTAAATCTCCCTCATCTGCTTAGACATGGCATCTGAATGCGCGGGAAGAAGGTCGCTATATAATCTCAAGCAGTGGGAAAAAGTAGGTGTTGAATTCTTGAGTGCTTTCTGGAATTTCAATGACCTGTTGAAAGATCGTCCTTGTCTAGTTCCACAAATAGTAACAGTAAGGCATTATGGTCCTACAGTGCATGCCGCTTTAAATAAGGGTTAAGATCACTCCGAGAGAGTCCATACCGCATAGCATTTACTTCCAGTCACAAAGCCAGGCAAGCAAGGCCGCCTCCTTGTCCAGATTCCAGCCACTCTGTAGCTGCTTAATGGCCATGTAGAAATTCTGCACCTTGCGTCCAACACACGCTGTCACAGGAAAGCAGGAAAACCATCTCGGTCTTACCTATCTGGACACCACTCAAGTTGACAAAGGACACATATCTCCCAGAATTCTACAGAGAGCAGTCATAACCCCCTTTTTTTTTTCAGATTTCCCTTCAAGTTACTAACAGTCCTCACTTCCCATCCCCCATTCAAAGAACTTTGGATTAGGGCTGTGTCTTACGCATCTCTTTGCCTGCTTTGCCTCAAAATGGCTACTTTATCCCTTCCCTGAAGCTACCTAGCTAGAAGGCAATGAGCTCTTCACATATTACTTCTCAAGAATTCCTATCAGATCATATGTTCCATTTTCCTTGGTCATGTTCAATCTTAAGGGTGGTGGAGCCATCCTTTCCAAAGTGAAAGAAACATATAATTACTCCATTTGATCTTCTTCTTAATCAAAAGAAAAAAATCCTTTCTTTCTCAAGGCTGTATCTCAACAGAATTTTCACAAAAATGATAATAAAAGAACAGCTCCATTGTTCTTCAGATTAACAAAGTCAGATGGTTTATACATATACATACACATATACACATCATATATATCATAATGAAATATATATTATAAATATTACACATAAATATTATGTGTATATAAGTCCTTATATATTCATGTATATATATATATATATATATATATATATATATATATATTCATACAAATACACACACACATTCATTTAATGCTCTTAACGTCCTTTGGAGTTACTATTCTAATTTTATACATAAGAATCACAGAAAAACACAGGGAGTTTGAGAATCTCGCCCAAGTTCCCCAACAGTTGATATAAAATTGGAATTCTGAAACTTAAAACTAAAGCTATTAGTTTCAAAGTTGACTCCTCCTCTAAACTGCAAAATTTATACAATGACTTTTCCTCCTAACACCATGTGGAAGTTTTTAGGACACCCTAGCTAGGAATGAAATGTGACCCAGGGTACAGAGAAGTGGTTATGGTTGAACTTTGCAGACTCATGTGGAGACTTCAGGGGGTTGATGGCTCTGAAATGGGTCCCATGTCTTACACTCAGAGAGGCCTGGGAAGCTTTATGACCTGGCCTGCATAACCAGGCAATGTGCTTAGAATTCTACTCAGACTACCTCCCAGTTAAATCTTTCTCCCTTTAAAGCCAGTGTTTTTCAAACTGATGTGTTTCTCAAACAACCTTCATGATTCTGTCATCTCTTTATTGGCATAAATTATTCAATTAATATTTTTACTTAAATAGCATTTGTATATTTGAACAAGTTTATTTTTAAGACAAATTAAATATCACTACCACCAAGGGAAAACTGGTAGCATTTACCATAAATAGAAGATAACCATAAATATAAATACAGAGAGAAGAATATTACATTTAAAAAGCATAAATTAAAAAAAAGTAATAATTTCTTTATAATGTATTTTTTCATTGAGAAGAATACAGCTGCTTATAATCAGCCATACATTTATATTTGTTTAGACTTCCTTAGTTTTATTAATAGTCCTGCATTACTAAGAATTTATTACCCTAAAATGTTGATCCTAACCAGAAATCTAACATAGAGAAATTGCTACATTTAAGCCACAAATCTGATTCTTCAGTAATCTTCTCCTGCACTCACATTACCCCCACTTACAAAACCCCTCAAGTCTTTGCAACTCTGCACTGGAGCCTACTGGGTGCCTGAGTTCATGGCTAAAGTGAGGATCTTTCTCCTCCAAACAGGCATACCTCTCACTGCCCGGGCCACACAAAGACACCACAACATCCCACCTGGGAAGAACATTCTCTGGTTTTCTGGCCTGCTGTGCTCCATTTCTAAATGCTAGAGTAGGTTTAGAGGACAAATTCTTAGCTAGACGTGAAATACAGCACTAATTTGGGCCAGAGAATGGTATATGTAAGGTAAAGAGCCCCAGTGCTTTATTGTGACAATCATTTCACAATATATACGTGTATCAAATCATCATGTTGTACACTTTAAACTTACATAATGTTATATGTCAATTATACCTCAAAGATGGGGGGGAAAACAGTATACTGAATAGCTAATAAAACAGAATTAGGATGTTTGTCATACTACCCAAATTACATGGTCTATTAGCAGTGTTGGTTATTCCAACTAAAACCTACTGAAGATTGTATACTTATGGACAATTAATGTTTTCTTTGGAAATGTATGTATGCATATTTGTACAATTAAATTGATTCCACTTAAACTGGGGAGAATGTTTACTCTCTACTTCACAGTAGTAGCATCACAGATGTTAAAGGGAACTGAACCTGGCATAACAAAGCCCCACCCTGGAATGTTCTTTTGGTCATGGAGTGTTATACTTCACTGGGGATTGTCCAACTATGGCCAGTGTTCCCTCACAGAGCCTCCCACATCCTTCTTCCTACTCTGCACTCCATTACCAAAGAGTAAGATGAACTGAGCCATTCTGACCTTCAAGTACTTAAAATTGGTTGCTGAGGAACCAATTGTACCCCAATTGTAAAATGGATTGTACCCCAAGGCCAAAAGCTGAGGATAGGGTTTTTCTCCTGGATCAAGTGAAGATGAAAACTTGAGGAAAAATGAGCCTTCACTAGCAGATGCCTATGAGCGATACAACCTATGAACGGCTAACATGCTTTCCACTTGAACTACTCTTATGTAATATACACTCCAAACAAAGTCTTCCCCTTTTGGGTTATGTTAATTGTCCCCCAAGTTTTCAGTAAAACTGAAGACACTTGAGACACTGTAAAGAATTAAGTCTATCAAAACAAATGTGGCTTGGCCCATATTCAATCACCTGCCAATGCGTTCATGGAGAAACAAAGATTTCAGTCTAAAGTCCAACATAAGTCAAGAGGAGGAGAACTGGGATGGGTGGAAAATGGCCTGTGATATCAAACTGTAGCTGTCCAGGGCTCAAATGCTGCCCACATTTTCCATCTACAAAGGGTGAAAGGACCCACAAGGAGAAGAGAGTTGTTGGAATGACAAGGGAGATACCATGATAGTGCTAAATAATCCACCTTTTAAGTTTAGAGTGCTATATAGCTGCTTTGGGGTTTTTTTTCGTTTGGTTTTTGTTTTTGTTTTTTGTTTGTTTGTTTTTTCCCAGAAACAAATTACGATGTCTGTTCTCTTTCAGGTCAAACAGGTTAACTGTTACATAGTAATACATAGGAGTAACTATTAAACCCTGCGTCTAAGTTGATAAATTCGATTTGGCCTTTATATCTTGCTAAACAAGGAACAAATTTGTGTGGACTGCAGCAAAATATACTTGAGGCTAACTTCTATGAGGTTGATAATTTATAAAAGAAATCCTTCAAACATATTCAAAATTATCGACATTTTAACGATTGACTGAATTCTTAGAAATCTGAGACATTCAAACTTCTGCATCACAGGAAAAGAGTAGAAGTAACCTATTGATGAATTTTTTAAATAAACTTTTGATTTGGTATTTAGAATACATTTATTTTTATCACACTTTAGTGAGAAAGTAACCCAATATCACTTTAATGAATTTGTGGCTATAATTATAAATATATGCTATTTACAAACTATAAATTTAATATGTATGATGCAATATAAATGTAATATGGGAATTCAATTTTCAGTGTAATTTTATTTGGATAGTACAGTAACAACTAAATTCCTGAGATATCAACAGAGCAAAACATTCCAGCAGGCATTTTACTGTTCTTAGCTTTCAGCTGTTGGGAGTTTAAATGAGTAGCAAGTGAACTGTGAATAAATTTTTAATAAACTTTTCATTTAGAATTAATACTGAATTTGCTTGAGTAAAATAACAGAGATTCAGTATAATGCAAAGAACTTCATAAAGAGTCTCACTCTTTTATTAGCAGTACATAAAAATATGCATCAAGATATCTATGCAGACAAAACAACCCATGTTCCCCCTCGTGATCTGCCCCTGCCCACCCACAACCATAAGACTGTCTGAGCAACAAAATCTGCTTGGCTCACCTCACTGCCACCAACAAGACTTCTGTGTTGTGAAGTATCAAACAAATCTATTCTCTGAGACCAAGAAGGCAAGGCCGAAGCAACTTCGAAACTGAATTTGGAAAGAAAGCAAGGCCCCCAGAGGAGAGAGAACATATATGAACTTTTTAAACTTCTGGCATGGTCAGGAAGAAAAAAAGCAACCACCAGGGTATCATAGAAGGAAGAAAGATTAATTAACAAATGTATAAAGGCCAAGTTTAGGATAGAGTAAGAGTTTAAAATTCTCAAGAGCCCAGACATAACGGAGGTATCCACAGTTATTCACCAGCTCTTTCCCAGTGTTTCACTAACGCTCATGAGAAATACTGGAGGCAGAAGACCTAAGAGTGCCATCCTCATTCCCTGGAACAAAAACACAAAGCTCCCCAAACTATATCCTTCTTGCATACAAAGCAGTAACAGTAAGCTACTGGGGGAAAGGCAGGAAAACTCATGGGCTGTGGTCCCAGAGAATAATCTACTACCTCCTGGGGAGGAGTTTCAACAAAAGCTTCCTGGTGCTGGTGAAGCAGGCAGCAGATCCAGGCAAAGAACCACTGCTGCTGAGCAAACATTAAAACAAAAGTTGTCTGCTGCAGGAGGTGGTGGGGGGGGGAATGTATATTTGCAAATACATCTGAGCAAAAGGATCTTCCTAAGAATATAAAAAAAGCTCTGACAACTCAATTCAATAATAATAAGACCATCCATCCAATTAAAATAGTGGTCAAAAATATTTGAATACATATTTTATCAAAGAAGATACATGAGTGACAAGCACATGAAGAGATGAAGAGATGCTCATCATCATTAGTCATTAAGAAAATGCAAGATACACTATATGCCTCCTAGAAGGTTTTTTAAAAAGATTAACTGTATCAATACAAGGATTTTAGCAAGTAGAGATTCTATACTCTGCTGGTAGAAATTTAAAATGGTACCATTTGGAAAAGCTTTGCAATTTTTTTATAAAAGTAAACATAGAAGGTCCAATTCCATTCCAACATATTTATCTGTATAATGAAAATTTGTATCCACACAGAAAGGCCTGTATAGCAATGTTTATAGCTAATTTATTTCTAATTGCCCTAAACTGGAAATAATACATAGATCCATCAACTGGTCAATGTATAAACACATAGTAGTATATCTATCCCATAATACTTATTCAGCAATAAAGAGAACTACTGAATACATTCAAATATGTGCAAAATCTCAAAAGCACTGTGCTGAGTGGAAAGTGTTAGAAACCAAGTGCCACCTACCTGATAATTCCATTTATAAGACATTGAGGGAAAGGCAAAGCTTACAGGGACACAAGTCAGATCAGTAAGGGCTGAGAATACAGGAGTGCTTTGACCACAAAAGGGACATGAGAGGACATTTCATAGTGGGTGAGACATAGGTAACTGTGTAATTACTCCATACATTCATCAGATTTCATTAAACTGTACAGTTAAGAGAGAAAACGTTTTAGTTTATATAAATTATTCCTCAATAAACCTGAAATCGAAAATTAGAAAAGCATCAGCATATGGGACCAGAACAGAGATGTGTCAGGTATCACGAACAGCACAGACAAAAATCCAGAAGTGTGAAACCAAGGCACGTTATGATGCTTCAGCCCACCTAGTGTGGCTGGAGAATGCAGTGTGAAGGTGAGAACAGTGAGGGAGCTTAAAAAAACTTGAGAATTCCAATATTGGCGGCCCTCAAATGCCACGTTAAGTAACTCGGGGACTTCTGTATTTGGCAACGGAGTTATAAGCAGTAAAGAAATATGAAATAATCTGTATTTCAGAACAGTCACTTAAGACTGAAGCATGGGAATAAATTTAGGAAAACAATACTGAGTCACAAGTCAGTGTAAATTAGCGTTTGACTTCATCTTTGATGTTTGCTGACAACTTTCAGGTCTCACCTTTCTCTCTTCCCTCTTCCTCTTTTCACTCACATCTGGGCAAACTGGTGCCAGCAGAGGTATAAACCATGTGAGTAAGCCTGCACTCCTGCATGGAAACGCTGGCCCCAGCCCCACCCCCTCTAAGAACAATAAAATTAGGTCTCCTTTCCCTGCTCTCTGAAGCCATTTTTGTAGCACTTGGGAACCTGCCTCACTCTCCTTAGAAAGCCTCATTATGTGAGTTACAACCTTCTCATACCCTCTTGGCACATATTTCGTAGTTCCAGTCTCCACAGTCAAACCAAAGTTTGAGTTGGGGGGTTTGATTCTGCCCATCACGAGGGGACCAAAACCTAGTTAAGAGACCGTTGTTGCATTCCAAGTGACTATAGTGGAAGAGGATGGGTAGGTAGAGGGCAGAGTTCAGAGATGCTGAAGAAGCAACACAGAGAAAGCAGCATGGGGTACAACAGAAACTTCCAAGAATGTCTTGGGCTGAGAACTCCAGGTTGAATATTATTTTATTTTCAGATACAATAGCAAAGGATGAGGAGCATGATGATATTTAATTAAGTCTGAGACATTCTGAGCTTCAGGGGCCCATGGGATCACTAAGGGGAGATATATAGGAGGTAACTGTATGTTATGGTCTATAACCAGTTAAGTCTGAACACTGTAGCAGCTGGCCCCTGCCCACCTCTCAGATCCCATCTGTGGCCAATCCACTCTTCAGTCACTTCCTTTCATCATCCCAGCTTGTTTCAGATCCTTATGGCCCTTTCGTACATGATGCCCTTGGGAATGCTCATCTTCACACTCCTGTCCCTTGTCTTCCATCTCAGTTTAAATATAATCTCCTCGGGAAACTTTGTTATAACCTGTATTTTCTCTCATCATCCTTTTCACTTCCTTTAAAATATTTATCTTAATTTCTAGTTGCTTTGTTTTTACTTAAGCATCACAAGTTTAGCAATCATTGTCTAGTTTGGTTACTGTGGTATTCTCAGTGTGGACAGAAGGCCTACAACCACCTGGTAGGCTTTTGATAAATATTGGTCGATTGAATTAGTATTAATATTTGACACAGAGCCTAGCTGATACAAGTAATGTAATAAATTTTCAATCAGATTTTTTGTATCATAAGATAAAAGAGGACTAATTTGTTTCTTTTAGATTAAGGTCCATTTTGATACTCAAAAGGTTTTATAAATCACATATATATAGAAATCCAATAATGTGATTATCCTTTAATTAATAATAAGTCCTGGTCTCATGGATATTAGTATGAAACCTTTAAAGAAATCAGTGTCAAGTCTCTTTAAAATTTAAGTTCAAATCCTTGGGCTATAACTCTCAGCCCAGGGCTATATATAAACTTGAAATCATCCACTTGCAACATTCTGAGACAAAAACTGACTTGGGAAGAATAATTCACACTTCTAACCTAACAACAAGATGAATCTGCTCTCCGAAAAGCAATCACAGTTTGGCCATAAAATAACGGTCATTTTTGAGGGTGCCTTTATTTTTTCATGTCTAATATTTCAAAATATATTGCTTTCCAAATAACAAAAATGCACTAATTATTTTATGATGCTTCATAACGTTTTATGCTTTCTTCCAGACACAAATCTAATTAGTACATATTCCTCAGGTCTAAAGTAAGAAACTTTATTAAACACTTTCAAACTTGTTCCTGAACTAGTAGAATAGCGAGCCAAGTGAATTTCAAATGACATTAAAAATAATCACAGCAAAAGGCTTGAGAAAAGATGACACAGTCAGTTTTAAATATGTATTTTCTTACCAAATGCTAATCACACTTGCAAAAGTTGTAGAAATGCTTATTTGGTATCATTACTTGCTTGAACTACTTACTACATTCTTGAAGGTAATTAGTCCTTCATAAAAATGACTTCCACATATTCTTCTATATTAAGAACAGGTGGAATATACTTTTATATCTAGAATTAAAATTTAAAGAGAAATCTCTCTATAATAGCTAAGAAACAGAGATGCAGCACAACTACTGTATTCCATAAATACATTGTTTTCATTTTTAAATGAGTACCCAAACAAGAAATAGCATAAGTAATCATTTAAAAAATCACGGTAGACTTCAATGGCTCAAAAGAGGGTTAAGAAATTCTAAATAACAATAGGTCTTGTCACTTTTAAAGATACTTGGATTCTCTGACATCTTACAGCATATCTGTTCACCTGTCCATCAGTTCAGATGGTTTCATTTCGGTCTCTCATAAGACTAATCACCTTGTATGATCAAGAGAGAATTAAATCCACTAACATACTGTTTTCAATAGTCCTAATTCTGCAATAATTAATCATACATGCTAAAACTTAAGCACACATTGAACATTAATCTCTGAACACATGTTCTCTACACACAAAGATCTCAGAGAGGCAATTACAGAAGCACCTAAAAATAACAGGACAGTTAAAAGTTAATGAAATCAGAAAGAATATGTATAAAGGTTAGAAAGGATTTAGAAGTTGAGAAAGAAAAAGCATAGATTAAGAGCAATGAATTATTCGGCTAGCAGTTTCCTTTGACAAATGTAATTGGGTCTCAGCATCCTTAAGGATTTACAATGAATTCATTAAAAGTTAGTATAAAAACAGAAGCAAAGGCTGAAGTTCAGATTCTTTTTAGAATGTATCAATGAGTCAGAAGTCTTTCTTAAAATGCCTTGAGGAGTCAAAAGTTCTTGATTATATTGATTATTTATTCGTTCTCCATTGGCTCCTTAAATTTTGAGAAGATATTCGAGTAGTATAAGCAGCAACAAGAATTGAATACAATACCTGACTACTTATTTGGAAAATTTTCCTTGTATTACTGTCTTATATTTTTCACCTTAATTCTATTTTATGTGCTTTCATAACTTCCTCTGATTGCCAACAAATAAGCTAATGAGATTTTAAAATATAATCCATTTAATTTGCTTATTTTCCTACACATTTCCCTTTCTATTTCTTCTTTTTTACAATTATTTACAGTTCTTCTAATCTTGTTTTATTAAGCAATTTGAGTCTAAATATTGTTTGAAATAGATGAGTCAGGAGAGATGTTCTCATTTACTCTATAGTGAGTTCCCAGATGTTGTTCCCTCCTAGATAGCTCTAGGCAGACTTGTGAACTATTTCTTTGTCAACCACAATGTTTCTTCCTCATTTTTTAAAAATTTCTCATCCCCAAATCTTTCATACTGATAGCTCCAGTAACATTTGTCCCCACTGCAGAAACAATGGCCTCCTGCATCACATCATCACTTACATATGTGATACCCTCATGAAAGTGTAAGTAAAAAACGCCTAGTAGAAAAAAAAATGTTACTTTTTACCAACTATAGCTACCTTAATGAGGAAAACACAAAGGTTTTAACCAAAGGAACTAAATATATCCTCAATGACTAATTTTTAAAAAAATCAGTGAATCATTTAAGAACTGTTGACGTCTCTTAGGTGTGCAACAGAATGAGGGGAGAGGGGGTGAACACGGAAGTTTAGTGTTGATGAGGATGCTGAAAACATGACTAGTATTCTACTCCAATTCATCTACCTACAAGATAACCCACACACACACTCCTCGGATGTGTTTCTGCACTACTAACAGAGTAAGCAATTACCCCATAAACATTACCATCCCTGTGCCAGAATATCCTATATGCTAGTCATGTTGTGAGTCAGTGAACATTATTTTGTTTGTGTGGGTATTGCTGTTCTCCAAAAGAATCAGCTGAACCAAGAGTATATTCCACTAATACAGAGGGATAAAAGATTACAAGAGAGTGCCTGATATCGTCGGAGCAGTGTCTGAAACACTTCTCTCAGTCTAGTTAGAGAGCTTTGATTTCTGTTGTAGGATATGAGCCCTTATATTCAGTTCTCTCCAAGTGGGATAAAATAAAACATTTCAAAAATTATCAATGGACCATCAACCTTCTGCTCAATGCTCTGAAATATCCAAATGATAAGAGTATTTGAACCAGAATCCATGCTTCCTGAGTCACCTATGTGGTACATTACCAAGTATAAACATAAGAATTCTTATGTTATCCATTAAAAGTTTCAACAAGTCTCTGGAAAAGATTAAACTCACATCAACAATAACAACCTCCCTCCCCCCCCCCACCTACCCCCCACCGCCAATGTTTGCAGATTTTCTTCAAAATCATTTAACATTATGCCAATTCAGGGTGTCTGACTTCAGGCCTTTTGAAATAAATGGCATATTTTTCCATATAGTTTCCCAGAAGTAATTATATTTTTAAGAAATACTTTATAATCAAGTGAAATATTTCACATTCTCTTGGATGTAATTAATTACTGTCTGGATGGCATTAGCTTTGAACACTCCGGGGCATCATTTGTGAAATTACCATGACAATGCATCATTCCCATGTTAGTGACATGAGAATATTAATGTGTTTCTGAATGTCCCTCACTAACCTGGGAAAGCAATTATTCAGAAGCATGATTTAGAAATATATATAGGACTTCAGCATCGCCAAATGTATTGTTTCTGGGAAAAAAACAACACTCAGATCTAAGCTGAAAGTTTAATTGTAAAATCTTGAGAAATAAAGAGCAATCACTGGCATGTTTTCCAAATATCATCTGAACTAGTCGTAAAAATGCCTTCTGACTTTATGAATAATATATACATGATCACTAAGTTTTACTACAACCTAACATCTGCCCACAAATACTATTTTCTGTATTTTCATTTGTTTACATAGTATTTTCATAAATTATAGAAACGTCTTTACAAAATTAGCACTTACAATTTAAGCAAAGCTCTTTCAGATTTATCATGTAATAGCATAATACCCAGAGAAGCACAGAATTCTATCACCACACTTGTATCTTATTATCATGATTTTTGTAGCAAAGATGACCCAATCTTATTCATGGAGGTTTTGTGTCATATCACTTTTCTTAATGATGCTGTTGTGGGAAATGAATTTAGAGTTGTTCGAAACTTTATGAACAGACAAGATTTAAAATTCATCCTTCAAATGCAACAAAGTAAGATGGTCTAAATGAAAATAATTAGAGTATATATTTTTAATTTTTAAGCAATATACTGAAAACCATATGGTTTGAGTGTCCAGTGCTTCTACAGCCTCCACCTATTACAGATAATGACTTGACACAACTGGTTAATAATTTACACGTTTTATAGAGGCTTCCCATCATTCAACCTGAAAATACTCAGACTCAATATTTCTGACCTTTACATAAAAGTAGAAACAGGGGCGCCTGGGTGGCTCCATGGGTTAAGCGTCTGACTCTTGATTTCAGCTCAGGTCATGATTTCACGGTTAGTGGGATTGAGCCCTGCCTCGGGCTCTGTGCTGACGGTGGACAGCCTGCTTGAGATTCTCTGTCTGTCTCTCCCTCTCTCTCTCTCTCTCAAAAATAAATAAATAAACTTAAAAAAAAAGTAGAAACAAAAGTAGATGCTAATGCCATATGGTTGTCCACATACTTCAGGTCAGCTATAGTCTAAGTAAGCATGCAGAGAATAACCTCTAGACAGAGCATGAATTAAGAATAAGACACTTCTGTGTAGGCCTGAAGTTTCCTCTGATTAGCATGGAAATCATAGGCAATACCTACTCTTTTTAGGGTTTTTATCATTTTCAAATGAAATAACATATGAAAGCACTTGATAAATGCTGAAAACGCAGCACAATATAAGGCATTACTATTTACATTCTGTAATTAAAATATATTGCGTGAACATCAAAATAACATGTATATACTCCTGAACTAAAACTTGTTTGATATCGAATTTATGAAAAAGATAAATCAGACACATTTATTCACACATACTTCTATCATCTTCCACATTTTCCAATGAAAAGAAAAATAACTCATAGAGTGCATAGAGATGTGCTGTAATCACATTATTGCATTCCTAAAGATTATTGATTACTGTTGATACTTTCAAACAGCAGAATCTAAATGAGCCTAATTAAATAGAAAAGAGCTCATGGAAATATATTAAGTAGCTTGAGGACTCTCTAAGAGGTCAGACAATTTGACTTGCATACAACTAGCTAGAAATGCTGGCTACCCTAATGTGCAAGCACAATACAGAACTGTTCTATAAACCACCACCACTCCACCCCCACGGTTCAGGACCTATGGGATCTGGGACTGCATAACAGAAATTCACCAAAGCTGCCTTGGGACAAAAGGATGTTACAGCTGTCATGCTGCCAGAAGATCAGGTTTTCCAGTATGTGACTTAATCTCTTTGCTCACTTACTTCTCAACGTGTGCTATAAGCAAATTTACACACAGGATCTGATATACTCAGTCTACACTGGACTATAAATGCACGCTTTCTTTGGCATTTATTTACCTCTTACTCTGTGCCAGATACACTGGTAGGCATTGGTGATAACATGGGAATAACACAAGATCCTTGCCCTTGATAAGCTTACAACCTAAAGGAGACCAATATGTAGTAATTAAAAGTGAAAAACTTCACATGAGCATAGAGCATAAAAGACAGAGAAAATATCAGCAAAACCAAAGGTGTGTGTGTGTGTGTGTGTGTGTGTGTGTGCATGCAAAAGTATCTTCAATACTTACTATTTACTAAAAGTACTGAATGTAAAAAAAAACACATAAACATATATATTTTTTACTTGAGGGAGGGAGGGAGAGATGGCGGGGGAGAGAAAGACAGACAGAGAACGCACAAGAGTGCAAGTGGGGGAGAGGGGCAGAGGGGAAACAGAGAATCTTAAGCAAGGTCCACACTCAGTGCAGAGTCAGATGTGGGGCTCAATCCCACGACCCTGGGATCATGACCTAAGCTGAAATCACGAGTCAGATGCTCAGGTATACTTAACAGTAACTGATTGTAATCATAGACATGTCATATTTATCTGCATATAAAAGGCATACAGATACAACCGGGAACAATGCAAGAGAGTAAATTATCAATGTAATTAAACAAGGTGTTTAATAACTCATGCTTTATATAACATTTTAAAAAGAGCAAAGTTTTTTTAAAAGTACAAATCACTTAAGTTCTTCCAACACATTTATTTTTTAAAGATGGAAAGTTTTGATTCTAAATAGGAAATCTTTACAGCAAGATCATCAGTGAGTAAAAAAAGTGAACAATAAAAGAAAAAATAATTATTTTATGAACTCAGATCTTACCACGTGATAATATTTTTCCATTGAGAGAGACACAATTTGCTGACATAATGAACCATCAATTTTGCAAAGATACAAAAGGATCTTCTTGTAAGGTAGTATAATTTTAACAAGCCATCAAATCTAGAGTATTTGTATTGAATGTAATGAACTCATTAAAAAAAGAAAAAGTTAAAAGAGAAATGGAGAAGGAAGAGGAAGAAAAGGAGAAAAAATAAAGCAGCCTCTGAATTCCAAAATCAGGAGAAATGGATTTTTAGTTAACTCTGACTTCCTCCTTTGCTTTCTGTCCAGACATATTTTAATGGGCTCTCTTCTAAGTAGCAAAGTCTCCCAGGGCACCAACATGTTGCAGCAAGTTGAATAAAACTTTCAATTCATTCTTGGCTCTAATACCCAATACAGTTAGATGAAATATCTATTACATCTCCTGGAAAAATCTGATATTCAGTGATTTTTAAAGTGACACTTAAACTTTTTTAAAAAGTAGAATGTTTCCCTTGTGTTTTTCCCTGACACACAGGTCTGAAGTTTTTGTCTTTCCTGATAAAGCCAGATTTATAGGCTCATTTAAAATGTTCTTTGACTTTAATCATTCTTCATTTTTGGCAAAACTGTAGAGTTGACTATGAATGTAGCACTTTATATTTCAATTAAACACAGTATGTTTTCAGAGGCCATGAATGCTCTTTGCTGCTTAAATCCCCAGTGGGTTTAAAAAGCATATGAAAATATATCTATATGTTTATGAGAACAATTCAGGCACTGAAGATTTTAAATTTGCTAGAAAGGTATATCACTAACCAAAACACATTAGCTATGAATTTAGTTCCTAACAGTTCTTCAATAACATGTTTCTTATATTGCTTTTATATAAATAACATAAATGTCTTCAAGATTGCACCTCCAAAAGACATGTTAGAAAATATTCATTCACATCCTTAAATTATAATCTTTGTGTAAAATTTTATTAATTTCATATAAGTAGGACAAATAAATCCAATTTTATAATATTTTTTAAAAAATTAGAATTCAAGGTTATGAAAGAATTTGAATGATTTAACATTTTGCCTGTTGTCCTCACTCAATTTCTTGAATATCTAGAAGTTGCCTTTATCATTACTTATTGGTTCCTTTTCTTCACCATGCCTACCATGATATGGTTTTCCCTATAGAAAGGTAAAAAAAGCCAGGCGCCTGGGTGGCTCAGTCAATTAAGTGTCTGACTTGCTTTCAGCTCATGTCAAAATCTCAAAGTTCCTGAGTTCAAGACCCATGTCATCTACACTGACAGTGCAGAGCTTGCTTGGAATTCTCTCCCTCTCTCTCTGTCCCTCCCCAGCTAGCATGCTTTCATTCTCTCTCTCTCTCTCTCTCTGTCTCTATCTCTTAAAATAAACTTAAAACAAAAAAAGGCAAGAGGCAAAGTGGAGACAAAACTGTGTAGTGTAAGAAGTACTGACCCTACTAGAACCTTTTTTTTTTTTTTCAACGTTTTTTATTTATTTTTGGGACAGAGAGAGACAGAGCATGAACGGGGGAGGGGCAGAGAGAGAGGGAGACACAGAATCGGAAACAGGCTCCAGGCTCCGAGCCATCAGCCCAGAGCCTGACGCGGGGCTCGAACTCACGGACCGCGAGATCGTGACCTGGCTGAAGTCGGACGCTTAACCGACTGCGCCACCCAGGCGCCCCACTAGAACCTTTTTCTTACAAAAAACTTTTAAAAGCAGACCCTCATTTCCTTTCCCCAGAACTACAATCTCTAAGAATAATTCTTTCAAATTGTATAAAAGTAAGTCTTGGACTACGGGAAGCTAATACTAACTTGAGATAAGAAGATATGAAAGAGCTCATTAATTCCCTTATGGTCCCTTATGGTCATTGAACTTTAGGCACTTTATTTATTTATTTATTTATTTATTTATTTATTTGCTAGAAATAGAAAATATAAAAAAGAAATTATCTCAATGTTAAACTTAGAAAAAGTTTCTTCAAATTAGTAAAATGCTTACTTTAAAAGACATGCGTGCTCTCTGGTTCCAAGCGAAATGAGACTGTTACCCAGAAAGCAACTGAGTCATTCAGGATGAAAACTAATAGGGAAATTTACAGGGGTTGCTGGTAGATCAAAATTTTACTCTTGAATCCAATTCCAGCAGACCATAATCACTCACCCTGCTTCCAATTATGCATTTTAACTATTTTATTTCATTTTATTATTATTTTTTATTTTTTATTTAAGTAGGCTTCACACCCAGTGCAGAGCCCAATGCAGGGCTTGAACTCAAGAGATTAAGACCAGAGCTGAGATCAACAGTTGGGTGCTTAACCAACTGAGCCACCCAGGCGCCCTGCATTTTAATTATTTTTTAAGTAGAAATTTATTTAATAAACTAACTAAACTATTGTTATAACCTAACAATAAGAATAAGGAATGAACAGGGAATCCATGCTGTAGGCAAATTTCTTGTTTCTTCTTCTGGTTTGAAATACTAAAAAATGTGAATTTGTATCTCTTTTCCCCAGACACCCTCAGCCTCAACACACACATAGTATGATTGATAATATATACACTATGAACATTTGAGACTTACTGACATTAAGTCTTCAAATAGAAAACCAAGGAATGGTTCTGAAGAGTCCAGAATAAAAGAATTTTTCCAGCACTTTAAAAAATAATAATTCATCTGTAACCACTGAACATGCATGTATTTACATGACAAGAATATGTGATAATCACCAGGAATACAAAGACCAAAGGCACAATCCATGAACTCAAAGAATTCATGGTCTCTTGAAGGAGACAGACAAGTATCCAGTAATTACCCTGAAGTGTAGCCAAGTGTTATAAAGGATACAATCACAGGGAACTATAATGCTACAGAAAATACTTTATTCCTATGAATGTGTCTGCTTGCATACCCTTTGACTTTTAGCAATCCAAGTGGTATTGAATGACCTGAACTTCAGTATGCCTCTTACAGTCATAATTATCAGTTCTATAATAACCATTTCCTACCAGTAATGAAATTTCACCAAGCCTTGCTTTCCAGCCTTGACCTGCATGGATCTGACTGCATAACATCATGACATGCTCTGACTGTTCCATACCTCTTTTTTTTTTATTGCCTTGGAATATGGCAATAAGCAAACCATAAACTTGAGGGAAGAAGGGTGGCTGAGGATAAAACAAGGTCTACATGGGGCAGTCCAGAATGACTGGGTTTGTTTGATCAGGGGAAAACATCAGGCTTGTAGATTATAGAAGAGGACTGAGTAGTCTAAAGTGAACGTGGTTAGGAGCAGTTACCTAAAAGGAAGGGAAGGGTTGTTGAGACACAGTTTTGTTTAGTTTCAAACTTGCCCCCATACTGTGCTATTATTTATGTTTATTAATACGAGGATTATGTGTAAGTGGTCTTGCATTTAAAAAATATTAACACACTTGATATGTTAATATTTGAGGTTATTTATTATTTATTTTGAGACAGAGATAGAGAGGAAGCAGGGAGGGGTAGAGAGAGAGAGAGGGAGAGAGAATCCCAAGCAGGATCCTGTCAGCACAGAGCGTGATGTTGGGCTCAAATTCACGAACCGTGAGATCATGACTCATGAGCCGAAGTCAAGAGTCAGACACTTAACTGACTGAGCCACCCAGACACCCCTATGTTGATATTTTTTAAATGCAAGACTGCTTACACAAAATCCTCATTTACTTGCAATGTATTATGAGGCAAGGAGAGAACCTACAGCCTGAATTTCTCCCAGACAACTGATTGTTGTTAGAACTACACAATAAGAACTACTATTAAACTCAAAATGTTATCTGATATAATAATACATTATCACATAATTATCTTTATTAGACTAGTTACTAAGTTACCTCAAATGATCATAAGGGAAAGGGGAAAGGAGCTAACACATGGATAATTGGTTCCTCACAGAGAGTTGAGATAGAGACAAAAAGGATCGTGGGAGAACTGGAGTTCAAGCCTCTGAAGTTTAAAATATCTGGGAGTGTACAAAAACAGTGACAGGGAGGGTATTTTTTGCCACAAAATAATGAGACATTTAATTTCTACATACTATTACTTCATTAGACGTTTGGGGTAAAAGCCAGACCATGAAGTCCTTGGCACTATGATTTTTCAGAAGTGAGCAGGCCTCCAAAAGGTCTCAGTAATTAACATAGAGTCTTTTCTCCTTGGTTCGTTTCTTCATTTGCCCGTTCCACTGCCAGAAAGAAATCCCAAGAAAATAACCTTCTGGCCTCAGATAGAATTATGAAGGTGAAGATCAGAGCCCAGAATTCTTTTCATTTTCATTTAAACTAGTTCTGAGGCCCTGATTACAAATGTTTATTGTTATCCAATCACTCTTCCTATTAAAATAAAGCTTAGATTCCAAGTTCAAGATACTTTTAATGTATAAAAATACCTGAATAAGAATGATCAGTTTGGAAGATGGCAGAGTAGGACGGTGAGCTCTCCTGGTCCCAGGATCAAACTAGGTAACACTCACATAAGTGTAAATAACCAGAAAACAACCTGAACACTGGCAGAACAAACCCCACAACTTAAAGTAGGGAAGAAGCCACATGGAAGGAGATAGGAAGGGTGAAGTCGTAGTCTGGGATTGAGGTAGTCCATGGCTGTCCATGGTGGGGAGGGAGGTAGCAGTGTGGAGAAGGGAGGAAAACAGACTTTCACACCAGGAAGCCCATAAAATGAGGACAAATCCCCATAATATTTGCCTCTGAGGGGCCAAATTTTGTGAGTTCTTAAAACTAGCTGGACTTAAAGCTGGAATTTTAAAAATTGGCGGGCTCAGCTCTGGGAGTGTCCAGGGGGTTTTAGGAAGCAGAATCCTTGCACTTAAGAGACAACATGACAGGAGCGCCTGGGTGGCTAAGTCGGTTGAGCATCTGACTTCAGCTCAGGTCATGATCTCACAGTTTGTGGGTTTGAGCCCCGCGTCGGGCTGTGTGCTGACAGCTCGGAGCCTGGAGGCTGCTTCTGATTCTGTGTCTCCCTCTCTCTCTGCCCCTCCCCTGCTCATGCTGTCTCTCTCTGTCTCTCAAAAATAAATAAATGTAAAAAAAAAATTAAAAAAAAAAAGAGACAACATGACAAATGGCCCATGCAGATGCACCTTATAACTAGCAGTTTGGAAAACACCAGGGGCAGACCAGAGGGACAGTGGTTTCTTCATCTCGGACCGTGAGTCAGAAAGACAGGGATCATGGGAGACAAGGAACAAATGAGCTGGCAGGTGACATTTCCCTCCCCTCCCCCCCCCAAACAATGGCCAGCTGTGCCAACCAGTCTGGGGCCAATACTCCTTACCCCTTACCACTTGCTGGCCCCAAGCCACCACTGCCCTTGTCTCCTAGCTTCAGCAGATCTGCCTTTCCCAGTCACACTCTCCTCAGTCTGGGCACTGTGGACCCCTCCGCAAATCGAGTGGCTCTGCCAACACCACATCTCCTATTTTGGGCGGGGTTTGGGGGGCCTTAGTTCCAGGGGATCAGAAACGGATCTTGTTTTGCAAACACACATTATTAAAACATACGGTACCCCTGCTGGGAACCAAACACTGCCCACAATCGGCAGAGAAAGCCTTTGCAGACAAGTGGACGGAAGGAAAAAGAAGCCAAGACTCAACAGCAGAGCACACACACCACACAGGAGACACTCCCTCGAGAGCCAGGCCCTAGGGAACGAGCAACACTGCAATGCAGGGCACCACAGGACCTCTCCTTCTTAAGGCTATTAGTGTGAAGAGCAAGAGAAGCAGCTGACTTTTCTAACTCACAGAAACACATACATGACAGCAGACAGAATGAGGAAACAGAGAAACATCTCCCAAATGAAAGAACAGGACCAAACCACAGCAAGAGACCAAAGTGAAATAGGTACAAGTTATACGCCTGACAGGGAATTTGAAGTAATGATCATAAAGCCAGTGGATTTGAGAAAAGACTAGAAGACATACATCAGTGCGACCCTTAACAAAGAGATAAAAAGGAACCAATCATGGATCAGGAACACAATAAAAGAAATTAAAAATACATTTGATGAAAAAAATAGCAGGCTAGATAAAGAAGAGGAATCAGTTAGCAACTTGGAACACAGAGTAATGGAAAGTAACCAAGATGAGTAAAGGAGAAAAAAGAAAATTATGCAAATCGAGAATAGTTTTAGGAAACTCAGTGACTCCATCAAATGTAATAACATCCACATTAAAGAGACCACAGAGGAAGAGAGACATAAGGTAGAAAGTTTATTTGCAGAAATAAGAGCTGAAAGCTTCCCCATAATGCAGGGAAGATCAATGAGACACCAGAGAGTGCCTCAAAAATTCAACCCAAGGAGTTCTGCACCAAGACACATAGTAATTAAAATGCCAAAAAGTGGAAATAAAAAAAATTTTAAGTCACAAAAGAGGACAGTTACATATAAGAGAAACCCCATCAGGCTATCAAAGGATTTTTAGCAGAAACTTTGCAGGACAGAAGAGAGTGGCATGATATATTCAAAGAGCCTGAAAGGGAAAATCTATAGCCAAGAGTACTCTATCCAGTAAGGTTATCATTCAGAATAGAGAGAGAGATAAAGAGTTTCTCAGACAAAAAAAAAAAAAAAAAAAAAAAAAAAAAAAACCCAAAAAAACAAAAAACAAACAAAAAAACTAAAAAGGTTTATGATCACTAAACCAGCCATGCAAGAAATATTAAAGGGGACCCTTTCAGTGGAAAGGAAAAACCTTAAGTGGCAATATGAAAAATAAAAAAACACAAAGACAGTGAAAATACTATTTCTGGAAAAAGCAGTCAAAGTTCTCAGAAAATAAAAAGGATATAAATATAATACTATATACCTAAAACGTGGGGGGAGGGGGTGGGAGGGAAGTAAAGAATGGGTTTCAAACTTAAGCAACCATCAATGTAATATAGATTGCTACATACAGAAGATGTTCTATACAAACTTCATAATAATCACAAATCAAAAACCAGTAATAGAACAAAAACAGTAATACATATGCAAAGAATAAAGAGAAAGAAACCCAACTATATCATTAAAGAAAGTCAACAAATCATGAAAGAGAGAAAAGATCAGAGAAAAGCTATAGAAACAACCAAAAAACTCATAACAAAATGGCAATAAGTAAATATTAATCAATAATTACCAAAAATTTAAATAGACTCAGTGTCCCAATCAAAAGACAAGGTGACAAAATGTATACAAAAGCAAGACCCATCTATATGCTGCCTATAAGAGACTCATTTTAACTAAAGACACATGCAGACTGAAAATGAAGGGATGAAAAAACATTTATCATGAAACTGGATGTCAAAAAAAAAAAAAAAAAAAGCCAGCCTAGCAATAATTAGATCATACTAAATAGACTTTAAAACAAAGATTATAACAAGAGACAAAAAGGACACTATATAAAGATAAAGGGGACATCCAACAAGAAGATACAAAAACTGTAAATATTTATGCACCCAACATGAAAGTGCCCAAATATCTAAAACAGTTAATAACAATCCACAGTAATACACTAACAGTAGACGACATTAACACCCCAGTTAAATTAATGGACAGATCATCCAAACAGAAAGTGGAATGATTTTCCAAACAGAAAATGTCTTTGAATAATACATTGGACCTGATGGATTTAACAGACTTATTCAGTACATTCCATCCTACAACAGCAGAATACATAGACTTTTCAAGTGCACATGTAACATTCTCTAGCATACATAACATATTAGGCCACAAAACAAGTCTCAACAAATGTAAAAAAACAAACAAACAAAAACCACGAAGTCTTACCATGCATCTTTTCTGACTACAACACAATGAAACTAGAAATGAACCAAAAGAAAAAATCTGGAAAAACCACAAATACATGAAGGTTAAATAACATGCTATTAAACAATGAATGGGTCAACCAAGAAAACAAATTAAAAATCAAAAATTATATGGAAACAGAGGTGCCTGGGTGGCTTAGTTAGTTAAGCATCTGACTCCTGACTTTGCCTCACATAATGATCTTGTGATTCATGAGTTCAAGCCCTGTATCAGGCTCTGCACTGACAAGAGGCTTCATGTGCATGCATGCACACTCTATCTAAATAAATAAATAAATAAATAAATAAATAAATAAATAAATATTTTTTTTAAGTCATATGGAGACAAATGAATATGAAAACACAATGGTCCAAAACCCATGGAATGCAGCAAGAGTGGGTCAAAGAGGGAAGTTTACAGCAACCTAGGCCTACCTCAAGAGGCAAGAAAAGTCTTAAACAAGCCAATCCTACATCTAAAGGAGCTAGACACAGAACAAACAAAACACAAGCCCAGCAAAAGGAGGGAAATAATAAAGATTAGAACAGAAATAAGTGATATAGAAACTAAGACAAAAAACAAAAACATAAGACTGATCAATGAATTCAGGAGCTGCTTCTTTGAAAACATCAATAAAATTGATAAATCTCTAGCAAGTCTCATTTACAAAAATAGAGAGAGAAAGGACCCAAATAAACAAAATCAGTAAGGAAAGAGAAGTAGTAACAACACCACAGAAATACAAACAATTGTAACAGAATATTATGAAAACCTATATGCCAACAAATTAGACAACTAGAAAAAAATGGATTAATTCCTAGAAACATATCACTTAGCCAAACTAAAGCAGGAAAATATAGAAAATTTGAACAGACCAATAATCAGCAATGAACTTGAATTGGTAATCAAAAAAGCTCCCAAAAAACAAGAGTCTAGGACCAGATGGTTTCACATGTAAATTCTACCAAACATTTAATAACAATTCTATTTTTCTCAAATTAGTCCAAAAACTAAAAGAGGAAGGAAAATTTCCAAATTCATTCTATGAGGACAGTATCACCCTGATACCAAAACCAGATAAAGACACCAGAAAAAAAGAGAGCCACAGGCCAGTATCTCTTACGAATATAGATACAAAAATCGTCAACAAAAATATTAGCAAACTGAATCCAATAATACATTTAAAAAAATCCATACACCACAATCAAGTGGAATTTATTCCCAGAGGCAAGGGTGGTTCAATATGCACAAATCAATATGATACGTCACATCAGTAAGCGAACAAATAAAAAAAAAGTATGATCATCTCAATACATGCAGAAAAGCATCTGACAAAGTACAATATGCATTCATGATATAGATGCTCTCCAAAGTAAGTCTAGAGGGAACATATCTTAACAGAATAAAGGTCTAATATAAAAAACCCACAACCAACATCATCCTCAATCATGAAAAACTAAGAGCTTTTCCCCTAAATCTTGGGATAAGACAAGGATATCCACCTCTCACCACTTTTGTTCAGCATAGTTCTGAAAGTCCTAGCCACATAATTTAGACAACATAAAGAATTAGAAGGCATCCAAATTGAGAAGTAAAATTCTCACTATTTTTAGATGACATGATGCCATATATATGGAAAACCCAAAAAACTAGTAGAACTAGTTAAAAATTCAGTAATAATCCCAGGATACAAAATCAATGTATAGAAATCTACTGCATTCCTATATACTAACAATGATGCAGCAGAAAGTGAATTTAAGAAAACAATCCCTTTTATAATTGCACCAAAAATAAACAAAAAAAATATTTAGGAATAAATTTAACCAAAGAAGTGAAAGACCTGTACTCTGAAAACTATAAAATATTGATAAAAAAAATTGAAGATGATGCAAAGAAATGAAAAGACATCCCGTGTTCATAGATGAGAAGAACAAATATTGTTAAAATGTCTATACTGCCCAACGTGATACACAGATTTAATGCAATCCCTGTGAAAACACCAACATTTTTAACAGAATTAGAACAATCATAAAATTTGTATAGAACTAGAAAAGATCTCAAATAGCCAAAACAATCCTGAAAAAAAAAATGGAGTTATCACAATTCCATATTTCAAGTTATATTATAAAGTGGTATACATTAAACTCTATGGTACTGGCATAAAAAATAGACACATAGATGAATAGAACACAAAACCCATAAATAAATCCACCATTATATGGTCAATTAATCTTTGACAAAGGAGGAAAGAATATGCAATGGGAAAAAGAAAGAAACTGGACCACTGTCTCACACCATACACAAAAACAAAATCAAAATGGATTAAACACCTATATGTGAGTGCTGAAGCCATAAAAATCCTAGAAAGGAGCACAAGCAATTATGTCTCTGACACCAGCCATAACAACATTTTTCTAGTTATCTCTCCTGAGGGAAAGGAAATAAAAGCAAAATAAATTATTGGGACTACATCAAAATAAAGAGCTTCACAGCAAAGGAAACAATCAACAAAACTAAAAGGCAACCTATGGAATGACATATCTAATAATGGGTTATTATCCAAAATATATAAAGAACTTATACAACTCAACACCCAAAAACCAAATAATCTAATTATAAGTGGGCAGAAGGAATGAAAAGACATTCCTCCAAAGAAGACATCCAGATGGCTAACAGAGACATGAGAAGATACAAAACAACTCATCATCAGGGAAATGCAAACCAAAACCACAATGAGATAACATCTCCTATCTGTCAGAATGGCTAAAATCAAAAACACAAGAAACAACAACTATTGGTGAAGATGTGGAGAAAAAGGAACCTTCTTGCACAGCTGACTGGAATGCAAACTGGTGCAGCCACTGTGGAAAACAATATGCACATTCTTCACAAAATTAAAAATAAAATTACCCTATTATCCAGGATTCGCACTACTGGGTATTTACTCAAAAAAACACATGATCACTAAAAGGGATATATGCACGTCTGTTTACTGCAGCATTATTTACAATAGCCAATCTATGGAAGCAGTCCAAGTATCCATCAATAGATGAATGGATAAAGAAGAAGTGACATATGTCTACATATACACACTCACACACACACACGCACACACACACAATGGAGTATTACTCAGCCATAAAGGAGAATGAAATCTTGGCATCTGCAACAACATAGAGCTAGAGAGTATAATGCTAAGCAAAATAAGTCAGTCAAAGACAAATACAATATGATCTCACTTGTGTGTGGAATTCAAAAAACAAAACAAATGAGCAAAGGGGAAATGAGAGAGAGGGTGGGGCAAACCAAGCAACAGACTCTTAATTACAGAGAACAAACTGAGGGTTACCAGAGGAGAAGTGGGTCGCAGGATGGGTGAAATAGGTGATGGGGGTTAAGAGTACACTTAGCATAATGAAAAAAAAAAAGAAAAAAAAAGAACAAGCAACTTATTGTTTCAAATTTAACGTTAGCTTCTGTGGTAATGTCAGTGTTTAGCTATGCAAAGTGCTATTAAGTGTGAGTTTGTTACAAATATTTCCTAAAGGACAGAGGAGAAATACTAAAATTCTTCAAGCTAGGAATCTAATGGAAAGGCTTTTACTTGCTGATCAGCTTCAGGTACAAGCGTTTTTTTTCCTTAGTTAATAGTAATAATAATAATAATAATAATAATAATAATAATAATAAAAAGCTCCATGGTATTGGCTTCGGAATTGTGCTAAATATTAAAAAATAAAATTAAGAAAATGAATAGTTTGATGCAAATACAGCCTTCAAATCTCTGTAGGAAGCTGAACTCAAAATCAAGACATGAAATCATTTAGGGGACATTTCTGACAAGGGTAAACCTTCAGGACCACAATTCTCTGACAGAAAGAAGCACCAAGTTCAATTTGCAAACATCCACTCAGGTGTGAAATGTGTCTTTCTCCCAGAAACTTCTATTTCAGTGGTACAGAGCTCAGGCAGTATCCTGTATCTTGGCATCACCCCAAGCAAAACAATAAAATGTGTGCATGTTCTCTATTTTAAATGTATCCAGCCATGACTACATTAATTGTGAAGCTTCAGTGACTTTATTTTAGCTTTGAATTTTTTCAGGTGTTTTTATTTGGCAGTTCTTATTAGTGATATACTTAAGCATAAATCATTGAGAAACGCTACTTTCAGAGAGAAAATGGCCTGAATATCTCACATATTTACTCAGCAGCCAGTTGACAGGTCTAGTAATTTCATTGGTATTTACTGTATACTCTTCTGCGAAGAGACAAAATAAATTTGTTTTCCTCATTCACTATAATTTAGTTTTATAAGAATGCAGTCTTATGAAATAATTCAGAGCAGTTCATGGCAAAAAGTACAAAGGAAAGTAAACCTTTCCTTACTCGGGCATATTAACTCTCACACACAAAATGATTAGGTAAGAGTTTCTATTCAAGAAGAGGGTGAAAGAGAAACAATGCAAATTCATAAAGTGTCCCAAGTTGTTGGGTGAATAACAAAAAAAGGGGGACAATTTGTTGGGTAAATAACAGAAAAAGTCAGTTGTATCATCCCATAATATAATAAAATATGATATAGGAAAACAAAGTAGTACAGCAAATCAGAAACCCTAGGTTGGATAACAGCTTCAACACCATCTAGAAGGACCCGAGAACAGCATACAACTTCAGTTGGGTTCAGCTTCACTATTTGTAAAATGTTAAAGTATCTGTGTTTTAGGGATGCCTGGGTGGCTCAGTCAGTGAGCGTCCAACTCTTGATTTCAGCTCAGGTCACGATCCCAGGGTCATGGGATTGATCCCTCTATCGGTCTCTGTGCTGATCATGGAGCCTGCTTAAGATTCTCTCTCTCTCTGCTCCTCTCCCTCATTTGCGCACTCTCTCTAAAATGACTGATTGATAGATACATAGGAAAAGTATCTGTGTTTTAAAAAAAATATAAAGCTTAAGGGTGCCTGTTGGTTGAGCGTCCAACTTTGACGCAGCATGATCTCACAGTTCATGAGTCCGAGCCCCACATCAGGCTCTCTGCTCTCAGCACAGAGCCTGCTTTGGATCCTCTGTCCCCTCCCCTCTTCCTGCCCCTTCCCTGCTGGTTCTCTATATATCTCAAAATAAATTAATACACTTTAAATATAACATAAAGCTTAAATGATTATCTGAGCACTACAGCCTGGAACATAATAGTCTCTCAATTAAACACATAATGAGTATGAGTAATATAATGAGTAATGAGTATTTCACTTCTAATCTTTTCTGATTTTATTTCATTTTTCCCCTATTTCAGTAATATGCTATGTACCAACCAATGCACTTAAGGTTAATAGCTGTACACTGGAAACAACTACAAACAGGACCCTACACATGTTTTGTGTCATCTGTAATCATTTTTTCCTAAGAGCTCTCAAGTGAATTATAGTCACTCATTCCTGTCAATTAGCTTAGATCTTAAAAGTATAGTGTTTATACTTTTGTAAAACTTGCCAGCTGACTAGGCACAGAAGATGCTATTTGACTGCAGAAAAGTACAAATCTTTATTTAAACAAAGAAAGAGTTCAATGAATATTTGAATATTAGCTTCCTATTAATAGGCATTAGCCAAGCTACTAAGCCACATAATATATCTGAGGAAGGAGAAGGGAAGGCAGGAAAGAAAATCAAGCAAAAGTCAGGATTCATGTATATGATTACCATAGGAGACTATTTTCAAAATGAGATCTTGTTCGTGAATTGAGGATTACGGTCGTTACTTACTAAGGCCGTAGGTTGTGGGTGAAATACCACACTCTAATGGTCTAGCCAAGTACAAACACTCTCCTACAATGCTCTCATTTTACTGTTCATTTCTACAACCAGCATTGACCTCAGGCAAAATGATGAAGTACTTCCCCTTAAGTGACTCAAATCTTTTTCCACTGGAGGTGAACAAGCTGTCATACCATTCCTAGACCCTGACCTTTCAGTAATCACTCTGTGTCCCCACAGTCAAAAGTCTGCCTAGTCTTCAGTCAACATTTATGGAACACCTATTATAAGCCAAGCACAAAAATGGCCAAAACACCTGCCCTTAACATACCCCAATAAAAGCAGAGAGGTACCTGATGTTCTAGGCTGAGGAGACTTAAAATCAAAACTAGATTTCTTGAGCATGACATTAGAATATGATACCATCCATACAAAACCAAGCCTTTTCTGCTCTACTTCTCTGATATCCTTTCATAACAAACAACTCTCCAGCCTGTGTTTCTTTATACTTGTAAGGAATTTTCAGTAGATGTTGGGTCCCATTTTAGCCATAGGGACATGTATTCCTGCTATTAGAAAAATGTATTTGGATGCCATGGAGAAAAAGAATAATGTAGATAGAAAAGATCTGTAATAATATTTAAATGGCTGATAGTGACAATCAAGGTAGGTTCTCAGTCATAAGAAGGAAAAAAATGTCTGGGAAAAGCATTAACACTGATAACATGCCTTTAGGGACATATTTTCATTTCATAAACTTAAATTTTGCAAACCCGAAGTTAGAAAGATACGTTGAATTCACTAATTTTTTATTCATAGGACACAGGAAAGAAGAATTCTGGATAGAAGTATCTGAGTTTCTTTAGTCATCACCAACATGACAACAGCTCTGGACTTTAATTTAGCTACTATTTAAATGGCAAATTTCAGAAAACTGTTGTATTATACAGAGAGATACAGGAAAGGAAATATTTCAGTGTGAATTTCCCAAGGACTTATTATACTAGAAAGGCTGCACATCAATGGATAAATGTGAGAAATTAGGGATGGATCCCAAGTGACAGAATGATTTAGGAGAATACTAAGCTGCTTTAAAGCTTCATAAACTGAGTAACAGCAAAACATAGGAGCTGTGAATCTTAAGGGAACTAATCCAGTGTCATGTGAAGAAAACTTTAGCATAAAAGGATACATAAATAGCTAATTAATCATCTTTGATTTAAAAAAAAGATTACCATAGACTTCAAACGCTTGTATAGATTTATTAAAGGATTGTGTTAACTTCATTGTATTAGTATATATATTTTGACTTTATTAAAAGATTAAGAGCTCAAAGAATATTGATGAAAATTAGCCAAGCATATTAGACAAACCTTAAATATATCATAACCTAGACTTTAAAAATTAATTTATCTTCATGCATTGGTATACTGAGGGCCATATATATGAATCTATGTAGCTTTGCAAATACATATAAATGCAAAAATTAAAAATAAGATTTGTGATCAAAATATTACTTTCAAAATATTTAGCATTAATTCAATGGAATTTTGAGATATGAATGATATATTTACTAAGTAAATCTATTTACTACATTTGCTCATTTCCTTCCTAATTTTAATGGTATTTTTTGTCAAAAAAAAAAAAAAAAGGAAATATATGTTCTTCTTTCATTTTATTTCCTTATTACAAACAAATTAAGATATAAGATTTGGTTTCAAATATAGTTTCACATAACTGGGACTATAAACATAGCAAGGAAAGACAGACTATTGCTATGAATTGTAACAGTTAAGATATATAGCTTAATACAGATGTAATGAACAAAAGAGCTGTTTTAGAATCTATACCAGTAAGGATTATTCTAGCTTGTTTATTTTGTTTCCTTTTTGTTTTTTTTTTTTTTCACTATATATATTCTCCAATTCTTTCTGAGATCAAAAATATTTTCAATATAATTGTCCACAGAATTTAGGAATAATTCTGTCTTCATCTCTCAACGTGGAATTCAGATCACTAATGAAAATTTAATTGTTTTTTTTTTTTTTTTACATAAAAAGCCCATTTAAGATTTTAGAAATCCAAATTTCAACATTCCCCATTTTGACGGATTCTCATCTTTCTTCTCAAAGTTAGGAGGTGAGGCTTACTGACCATGAGGCATGATGGAGGTGTAAGCCTGTGAGGCTTATGTGGTCTGTAGCTGTTCCTTTATGAAACTCCTGGCTGCCAACATTTGTAGACTATTCTGGTATCTGGGGCAGACTGATAAATGGCAATCACTTCTATTGTCCTCCCTTCCCACTCCTCAAAATAACCATTACTTTAATGTTTCAGCTGTGCTTACATGTGAATAGCACATCTGATTTATCCACTCGCTTGCTTCTGCCAACCTCCTCATTACCTGGACAGGCAAAAACATTCATGTCTATTCCATACCATTCTCAGGCCCAAGGGAAGCTTCATAGGAACCTTGTGCTTCTATCCTGTTAGCTCTTTCTCTCACATTAGAGCTGCTGGACAGGTCTACAAGGCTTCTGTCTTCACGCAGCAAAATCCCAGGATCTTGATACCTCCTTCAGCTCTCCGACATATATAACCTTTTTCTATTTCCTCTCTTCTATTCCCTGCCCTCCACCTCAAAGACAACTGGAGGCAGGAAAAGCAGTTAGCTTACTTTTCTCCAAAAATTCTCTTCCCAATTCCTTCTCCTCCTCTTCCAACCTGAAACTCAGTCATACCATATTCTGTGTTGTGGTAGGGGAAGCAGCTTTCTCCTGTTTTCATATGATCCCCAATCTTTTTTATCTCACACTTGGTAGTGATTTACTTTCTCTTGACTTTATTGAGGTACAATTTAAGCACAATAAACGGCTTGTATTCAAAGTAGAAAGATTTACCCATGAAACAATCAAGCGGTGTTTTCTAAACAACCCATCCATAATCCAGCCTTTTTATGTCATTGGTCAACATGAGAGTCATTCTGAGAATAGAATCCATCATGGAATGTCTTATATATTAAATCTTTCACGATATTATTTCTGGGCATCATTCCATCTAGATAGTGTAAAAATGTTTTCAAAAAGTCATTCATGTTCTAAAGGTTTCAACTGCTTGGGTTTTACCCTTTGGGCAATAATCCTCAAAACATTTCCTAAAATAAACCGGACAAATGAATTCATATGTTTTCAGTGTAATCACAGCACATCTGTGTGTTCTTTCCCATATTAAAGAAATATGTTTGAGGAAGCAATTCTACTCAATTTTTTTTACAATCAAAAGCTAATTATAGCCAAACAGTTCAAGTTTCTTCTATATAGAATTCACAAACAGTTCTAAAAAGGTAAAGTACAAGTTCTTCACATCTAGGATTGGGATCGTTAATTTTTACTTTTGTTCTCCTAATGAATTATTATTAAGTCCTCAGAAAATTGATTCTGTTTCACCAAATAGTGTTACTCAATGGTGATTACGAACCATGTGTGTGTTTGGTTAAAGAGGCCAATGTACCACAAAACATACTTTACAAAGAGACCATGCTTTTGTTTTTGCTTTCAACATCTAGACTACAACTATTACTTTACAAGAAAGAAATTTTTCTGAAAATTACGTTACCTGAGCTCAAAAATCTTTGTGCGATGGAAGAAGTATTTATGAAATCTAATCAAAATTAGCCCCAAAATATGGTTAATTGTCATTGAAATCTTACATTTGTCTTCATTTTACTGAATTTACTCTTGGGGACTGGAAATCAACAGAACAGGAATGTAGTTAATGACCAGTTTATTTCTGGTCTCTAAAATTTCTAAAGCATAAGGAAATGAGTGAGGAGTGAGGTCTTCTGACATAAAAATTGACACCAGTTCAGGAAGGAATTTTTTTAATTCTGAAATGTCAATTACTTGCTACATATATGGCTTTTAAGTCCTCATAGCTCCTAATGTAAATATTCCTTCTGTCGTGATTCCCCCGCCCCCCCAAATTAACAATTATTTAAACTACTGGTCAATATTCAAGTGTCTCTCAGCTTACTGCCTGAGATTACACAACTACTGCTTCACCTCTATCCTCTAAATATTTGTACCTTTTGAGTTGAGTATTATTTATCTTCAATATCAGAGAAGATAGAGAGGAAGAATAGGTAACAGACACAATTCAGAACCTTATTCTCTGATGAACATTTAAATGATAATGATGATGGTAACTACCATTTATTAAATACTTATAATATTCCAAGAATTTGTCTTACTTCATTTTAACCACAATCTAAAGAATTAATTTTATTCCACTTACCTTATAAACAAGATAGAGAAGGCTCAAATAGCTTAAGTATGTTACTTGGTGTGTATATGTTTGAACCAGAATTTAAACCCAGACCTACCTACAGATGTCCATAAATTTGTTACTGGGAATGCTATACATCTTCTCCCAGGCTAATTTTCCACTTTATTGGTGTTCACTGAAAAGGAGAAAGTCAAACTTCATGATTAGACTTATAATCTTTTCACTCTAAGCACAAACTCTTTAAATTTGTGATTTTACTTAAGAGAATATTTCTGGAAGGCAAAATTTAAAATTTCTAGGGTTTACTTAAATGATATCTGTTCAGTATTCTTTTCCTGCCCTGCATACCATCTCATATACCCAAATTTAGTCTCCTAGGAAGCTTGGTAGACATGCTTTAAAGCATAACATGCTTAACATCTGGAGCATGCGAGGCACCAGGTCTCATTGACAGAATAACCTTTCCTTCCTGTGAGCAGTGACATGAGTGACACAGACAATACTACTGGGAATGCTCCATGCAAGACAGTTGGCACATTTTATTCTTTGGAACTGAAAGTCTGTAACATAAGGAATGATAGAAATGTGAAGGGCACCATAAAATTCCTGGCTGTCTTCTACAGTGAGAACTTTGTTCTTCAGATAAACCTAATAATGAAAAGCTGCATACTAGAAAGCACTTCTAAATTCTTTCCTAATACACAAACCATTAGTCCTTCCAAATATATGCATGGCAAATAAACTTTCCTTCTATTTATTTAACATTGCTAAGATAAAACAAAGGAAAAGACTTATAAAAGAGACTAAAAAAAAAAATGGCTGATACCCACAAACCAGTTTTTCTCATGATGAAGCAATGAAAAGGAATCTTTATTCCTCCATAATTTGTAGGAGCAAAAAGTGCATGTTTCTCACACGGGCCATGACAAAATAAAAGCCGGAAAGGCAGAAAACCAGCTAGCCTCCTGACATTTTACATCACACTCAAGAGGGATGGCTTGAAGTAACATACCTCTGAAGAAAGAAACTGGAAGAGTTCTACCACACGTTCCCTGGCTAAGAGATGTGACTTAGGATATGAGACAGAGAAACTTATCCAAAGTAACTGAAGACATGATACCTCCAGCAGAGGTGTTTTTATTTTTGGGGGGCGGAAGGAAGCAGAAGAAATAGAATCAATCCTGCCATACCTAGGGAAAACCAGTCACACATGAATTCAAGTTAATGGAGCCCACTCCCTGACTCCTATATCCCTTTCCTTTCGTCGTTTGGAATCCTGGAGAAGTCTCAAGTAACCTAATGCACTGGGACAGAGCAGTAGAAATGCTACATGGGAACATGCATAGGAAGTCTACGATGTCTTCTTCCCCCTCCACAGCTTCCTAGCCTCCAACAGCCGGGAGAAGAAAAAAACTTAAACTTTAAATGAAGAAGGAGTTTATTTTAGACTGAACTATATATGATAATTGCTAAAGTGGTAATTTTCTTATAGAATAACCAGAGAGCTGTTGATTATCTGCAAGAGAACCCCCAACTCCCACAACCACCACCACCCCAAACACAAGCACTGGGTATGCCCAAGGGCAGAAAAAGAACTAGCCACAGTCAAACGAATTAAAATGGACCAGAAGAAAATGAAAGTATTTTCTGCCTATAAACCACATGTCCTGTTATTTATACTTGTAAGTCTTGAACTGCCTTTAGGACATTCTTAAAGTCCTTTAAAGTCTATCTTTTCTGGAATCCTCTGTCACACAGCTGTCATCTTTACTTTTGGGGGACGTTCTGCCTAGACATGCTTATTTTGAACTGGGGCTACACCATGTTTTGTCTGTATCTTTGACATTTCCTATTTTATATATCCCAGGTGTCATGACTTCTGAATGGAAGAGTAGCCCGCAAAACAGGGAACAAACTTTAGCTCTGCTGCCAATCTCGTTCTAATTAGACATCTACAGAGCTTCATGTTACATTGAGGGAACTGCCAGAGGATGGAGGAAAACCTCTGCCCTGCCATCAAAAAAAGAAATTAAAAGGAATCTGTGGCGGCACCTGGGTAGCTCAGTCAGTTAGGCGTCTAACTTCGGCTCAGGTCATGATCTCACAGTTTGTGAGTTTGAGCCCCTCAGCAGGCTCTGTGCTGACAGCTCAGAGCCTGGAGCCTGCTTCGGATTCTGTGTCTTCCTCTCTCTCTCTCTCTGCCCCTCCCTGACTCATGCTCTCTCTTTCAAAAATAAACAAACATGAAAAAAAAAAATTTAACTCATTTACAGTTACACAACTTTTCTTGTTTTAGGAGAAAGCACAGTTACATCCTTTGAGACACATCTATTTGGAAAGAATAATGGGAAAAGTAAGAAGTTAAAATGAAACTCAAGGCACCTGAAGCCTGCCCTAGGTTTGTCCCTAATTAATTTTCTGACCTTGGAAACCATATAATGTTGCTATGACTCTCATTTTATTGAATCTACTTTTATAAGATTATTCATATGCTCTAGAAATGAAGAAATTAAACAGTTCTTACACTCTCAAATTAGGATAGGTATATTCAATCTTGCCCACTTCATAAAGCTATTATGAAGGTCAGAAATACACGTGAGCAAACTTCTAAAGGTATGAAGTGCAAAACAAATGGTAGTAAAGGCTAAATTCTCAGTAACATTTTGAATACATTTTGCAAATGCACTTCACAGGACTTATTTTATTAATCCTCACAATAATGCAGGCCCAGTACTTTCACAAGTCTAATTTCACAGAATACAGAACTATATTAAGATGACATAAACAATAAATAAGTTGTCAAGTAAACAAAAGCAGCAAGCCCTAGAAAACTTGACCCCAGAAATATCTTTCTGAAAAAAAAATAGTGTTTTCAAAATTTGAAGTTAGGGCATTAACTGAATTTAAAATGCATAAAAATTTAATATACCCTTAAAATTTAAAAAAGAAATCTGTGTTCTTCTTACAGTCAGCTACATTTCCTTTGGAGTATCAAATGACACAAATGAAAATAATCGTGTGTTCATTAAGGGGGCAAACCATAAATTTACTATTTCCAAATCTGTAATATAAAATATAAAATTCCAATATATCTGCAAAAAGAGTACTAATGATTAATACAATAGACTTGATAGTGAGAAATGTGAAAGAGGGGTACATCAACCATTTGCACAATTCTGAATTTGATCAGAGTAGTTGGTGATGTGGAGGATGTCAAACCACAGGAAAGTAGGAACTGAAAAATCCAAGACCAGACATCCTGCTGCTGCTGTTGGCCATAAATAGTGTCCATATTCTGATATGCCAGTATCAGAGTGATCTTCCAGAATGGAAATACAGATGGTTCTTTTTTTTTTAGAATTATGATTTACCTAATGGGTTATTGCCATACTTCCTCAAGCTTGGTTTGGTAATGTTTACAAAACCTTCTAAGGATTCTCTTAAAAGTCCATAAACTAGTAAACTAATCCCTAAATGACTCCTTTCATAACATTTTGCAAACAACTTGACTAAATTTCTTCATTTGTTTTCCTTACCACTTATACTACCAGAAAAATCATCGTCAAAAGAGTTTCACATTTTCAGAAAGAGCAAAATCATCATACTTCCCATCTGATGAAGAGTTCACAGACCCGCAAAAAACGAAGAGCTGAGAACAATGGCCTGCTGTTTTGAAAATTGTTTATGAACCCCAAACAAGGACTACCATCTGATCTTGTCTGCTGTAGTGGGTATTCTGCACAGCTCTGATACAATCCTGGAGTTCTTTTTGTAACCCTTTCTTTCACATTGATCTAGAACACTGACTTTAGTCCCATGTATTCTTATACAATCCATGTGCATATGGTTGAAGGAATTTAGTAAACCCTGATTGAGTTGAATACAGGTTATCACGACATTACAGTAAGTACCAAGAAAACTCAGTAAGTACCAATGACACCAATAATAAAACCATGCCCATGAGGATAATGGAATTATCTATTTGCAGGTCAGTATCTTGATTTGAATTAGAGGAACATGGTAATCCTATTGATCTTGACTCACTTAGAAGACAAACAAAATTAACAGAGCACAGAAATTGGATTGACTTGTTTAAGTCAACTTAGCACTTCTTACTAAAATGTCAAATACAGTATCTAAAAGTTCTAAAGATCCTGTCATTTTCTTTGTGGATTTCATTTCATCTGTGTTACTAGTTTTAGGCTCATAATAATATTGTAGCAGTTGGAGATGCGTTATTATCACCCAAAATACATTTCATAAAACCTCTCTGTAAAAGTTAATTATTAATTGCCAGAGGCTTACTACCTGGACCTTGTTGTTTTATATCACTCTGAAGAGAGAAACAATATATTTTATAAGTATATTTAAATTTAAGTTTCAAAAGAGTTTTCAGAATAAACAAATATAAATGAACAGATTTCTTCAAAGTAGCATTTAAGAATTTTTGTATCTCTCCTATTGACATTGAAAATATGTGTGTAACAAGTGGTGAAGACCCAGAATCGCACAAAAGCCCAAAATGTAATTCAGATATTAAAGCTCTCAGCCACAGAAATACATACACCGCATAAATATTAGAAAGAGTTATTAAAAGACTGCCCACTTCATTCAGAGGATATAGCTTCCCCTTACTTCCTAATGTAGAGAGGAGAAACCATGTATCTGTAAGCTCTATGAGTGAACTGGCAGGACATGAACTATTCAGCTGGCTGATGGACCTATTCAGATCCTGCACCTTTATTCTCACTCCAGTCCTCACACAACCAGCAACAACACATTGATAGAATAAAGCCAACGTGAAACTGGTGAGAAACCTGGGAAACGAAGATTCTTATTCTCCTTTGTAATAAAAGAGGGTCCAGTGACACTTTCTCCAAGAGAAATAAGAGACAACTGCTGACAAATGTCCTAGGAGAAATAAATAAACGATATCCTAGTTGGAGTCACAATAAATTACTTTCACAAAATCACTTATGGACAAGCACGTTGTAATAACCCACTTGGTTTCAGAGTGGTTTTTAAGGCAAGATTATGATGGAATGGAGTTGGAACATGAGAGAAATAAAATGGAAGTGAGTATAATGGAAATAAGGGAGGTGAAGGGGACTCCTGAGTTTAGATAAGATAAATAGGCCTGACTTCAGGAGATTATGCATGTGTGTGTGTGGGGGGGGGGGTGTTTGTTTGTTATGGGGTTTTTTTGGTCTACTTTTTTTTTAAATCATAATGGCATAATGAAATCTTTTTTTTTTCCTTTATTTTTAACATTATCAGTTCTAGTTCCGAAAAATACTCGTACATTACTTCAGGAAAATGTGCAGCATCATTGATCACCTAAATAGAATCAATGAATATATGCGATCTAGGTCAATGTCTTTGACATGTAATAGATGCGAAACTAAAACAAACCCATCTACTAGGCTTCTGACATACCATTATATCAGGGGAACTTTGCATACCTAAAAATCCTGAGAAATGTTTTCTTCTAAAGCTTAGAGTTTCTATGTTTCTATGTGTACTTTCATATATCATTTGCAATCATACCATATGATATATATATATATATATATATATCATTTATTCTTCACAATGGCCTTATGAAAATGACTATTAGAGTTTTATTATTAAACAAATTAAAATTACAAATGTATTTATTCAATAAAAAACAGTTGACAATTTGCTAAAATGAAACTTTCTCTTAGGTCTGTAAAATAATTTTCTATTTTAAAATGAAAAACATGGGACACCTGAGTGGCTCAGTCAGCTGAGCACTTGACTCTTGATTTGGGCTCAGGTTCCTGAGATGGAGTCCCACGTCAGACTCCACACTGAGGGTGAAGCCTGCTTAAGATTCTCTCTCTCTCTCTGTCTCTCTCACATGCATGCTCTCTCTCTCAAAAAATAAAAAAAATAAAATGAAAACATAGTCATAGATATACACATCTCTTTTCTCCTATGTCTACTGTTATTCTAACTGCTCCCTTCATCTTTGACTCTAAACTCTTTCCTTGGACAAGCAATATTTAATTCGCATGAATTAGGAGTCAGTACCTCTTTTAGAACATTACTATTTCCTATTCTATTAGTTAAGTTATGAATGATGTAACCTGGTTATTTTTATTGTAGTTGATTTGTTAGCAGAGATATTTTGCTACATAATATATAAAATAATCTCAGTGTATAAATAAAACCAAATGAAAACCAAGGAGAGGAAGAGAGGAAATGTTTCGGGAGCTGGGATTTGTGTGTGTGTGTGTGTGTGTGTGTGTGTGTGTGTGTGAGTGTAAGAATGTAAGTGTTGGTATGAGAGTGAAAATTTAGACATGTTCCACCTTTTGCATAGCTTAGCAGAAATAATAACATTTCTCTGCAAGAATGTCTTTTTCTTTTAATAGTGTCTCCCAACAACCATACCAAACTTTCATTTAAACATCTTTGTGTTGCCATTGTGCTATTTTTTCTTCACATAAAAAATTCATTGTATTAAGACTATGTCTCCTATATTACAGATGATCCCATATCTATAATTCTATTACAAAAATGCACTGGTGTTTTTATGCCAGTGGCTTTTAGATAATTATGTTTTTAACACAAATTTATCAGCATAACAACCCATTCCACAAAATAGAAAAGAGGCAATATTTACATCAATGGTGCTTTGAAACTAACATTTTCCCTCAGGGATTCATAGCCACATAGTCTCTAGTCTTTTCTCTTGACAGGTTATAAATATTCTCAGAAGTAACTGTTTTGATGTTGCCTTAAAAGCAGGGGGTAGAAAGTAAAGAAAACTGGGGCTACATGCATTTTCACATAAATTTCTCTATCACATTTGACAGTTTAATTATATTGTTGTTATTTGCATTTCTCATGTTACTTCAAACTTTAGAGTTCCAGCTAATGGATTTCCATAAAGCAATACTTCATAGTGTTCTTTGCTGAATGAAATCTTATCTTAGTTTCTTGTTGTGCTAGATAAATTCAATCAACAACAACCATATGTTAAGAACTTTGAAGTTTGTTTGTTAGAATCAACAATTTCTGAAAGCCTTAATGCTTGGCTATACATAATACATGTCCTCAAATAAAATAGCATTCCATAACAGAAAGAATTTTAAAAAATGACTATGGAAATTTACTGGGGGGCGGGGGGGGGAAGATTGCGTTCATATTTCCACACAATTTGGAAACACTTGTATACATTCCCTCTGTAGCAACAATTACCTAAGGATTAGAAAAATTCCTGCCATGTCTCACCTCTTCTCAAATTTTCCATACTGGAATCGAAATATAACTTATAGAAGTATGAATTATTTAAATATTATTTTGTGCACTTTAATAAATGCTGACTTCCATCAGACTGCAATTAATACAGTAACAGTTTAGTCTTGTTAAGGGATAAGTAGAATCACCCCTAAGTATCTGATGGAACAAAACAGAAGAACCTAATCTGAACTGATAAAGTTGCATTATTTAGTTTTACTCTGTGATCAGCCATGCTAACTGCATTTTCACCATATTTTCCTATTTTTTTTGTGCGATATTGACAACATGGCAGCCATCTAAGAATAGGGCCTTCCAGGTCCTTTTTTTCCTACCAAGAAGAAAATACCAGGTTCTGAACCTTGAGCATGCATTTAGCAGCACCTGGAAGACTTGTGAGAACAGATTCCTGGGCCCTGTCTCCGAATTTCCTGAATCATTAGCTCTGGTTCAGGGCCCCAGAAATTGTATGTCTCACAAGTTCTCAGGTGATGATAATGCTGGTCTGGGGAACCACACTTTGAGACAACAGAATGAGAGGAATCCTGGGCAGAGAACTGGACTCTTCCCAGAAACAGTTTGGCTAATTTCCTGCAGGGGAGGAAAACCTTCCCTCATCCCTTCTAGATTGTTTAACTGGTCTAATAATTAAACTGACATAAAGCCAATTGACAGGAGAAAAATTTAATTTCATACACACAGGAGCTCATAAAAATAGGGAACAAAGAAGTGACCAAAGTTAGCAGTTTTTATACTTTTAAGACAAAGAAATGATAAATTTGTTGAAGAATTGTTAAGACGAAAAAGTCTGCGTTGGGGGTAGTTTATTAGTGAAGTGACAGGCTTTGTTTATGTGGCCTGCTTGGTCCGGAATTCCCCATCTCTGGTGATAAGGATGTCTTCTTGACCTCCTGCTATGAGAAAGGGTACCTTTCCCATAGGAGATTTATTTCCTGCTTTCAGCAGGACAAAAGAGGGTCAAGAGTGTTCTTCTGGCACTGGCTGTTTCTTAAGTTAAACTTTAATTCAAAATAATCAATATGCCAAAATGGCATACTTTGGGGTGATATGCCCTGAATCCCAGCATCCCTCATGCCAAACTAATTAAGTAGATCATTTTTATTAGTAACTGTGTTCTCCCACCCCTTAAAATGACTCCAAAGAAAACTGAAAAATCAAAAATTTTGTTTTATTAATTCAAGAGCTCAACATTAGTAAAGAGACAATTCTCTTTTCATGACAGATCAGAATAATTTTTTGTTTATTTATTTTTGAGAGAGACAGAGGGTGAGCAGGGGAGGAGCAGACAGAGAGGGGAGACACAGAATCTGAAGCAGGCTCCAAGCTCTGAGCTTTCAACACAGAGCCCAAAGTGGGGCTTGAACCCACAACCCATGAGATCATGATCTGAAGTTGGACACTTCACTGACAGAGCCACCCAGGTGCCCCCAGAATAATTTTTTAAAAGAATGGATAGATGGGAGGAAAAATAGAAGAAAGGAAGGAAAGGAAGAATGAATGGATGGAAGGAAGAAATCAGGTAATTTCCAGTTATCTCTAGGGAGCCAGTCCATCTTATCGTTACAAAAGTTAGGGTCATACTTCGCTTTTCTCACTCTAGCACCTCATTGTAGGTATGACAGATTATTCAGAACCTTGTATTGTTCAGGCCAGGGATGGAGGATCTAAGGAGGGAGGGAAAGAAGAGAGAATGAAGTAAACAAAGAAAGTAGCTTCAAGGGCTTTACAGAGAAAGTGGTCTCAAATAATAATGATAGCAAATTAAATGCAATTTCCCCTAAAAGGACAACTTAGGAAGAACACCACAGAATCTGCCAATTTTAATAATTTTACAAAATCCAATATATTGTCCTCAAATACTTTTATCTTTAAATTCTCAGCTGCCACAACTGAGGTCAATTAGGATAATTTGTTGATAGGATCATTAGTAATTTCATTTGGGGGACTCTGGTTAAGTTCCTAACTCTGGTTAAAGTAAGAAATTTCTAAAAATCTTATTTCAAATAAACACTCCCATCAATGACTACCTATGAAACCGGTCAATTTTAAATAGAATATTTTTGTAAGTTTAAAACATTTTGCAGGACACTTTCCTAACTATTAATCTTGTTTCCTTCATGAAAGAATAATTGAAACAAAAGTACTCTAGCTACTACAAATAATGGTTGCCTGGTGCACAGATTGAGCAATCTCACCTTAAAATTGTGTTTCAGACATTACTGAAAATATGTAGACGTTTAAACCAGATTGCCACAGAAACCAGACTCTATTAGTGATCTCCCTTCCAAGCCACAGTACTTTTTCAGACCATAGTGATAAAATGGAATGCAGTATCACCCACCTGTTGGCTGTTTATCATGTGCCCAGCAACCCCTAGACTTGACACAGTGCAAAGAATGTAAAATGGAGTCTCGCACTTAAAAAGATGACAATCTATGGAGAAGACAAGGTAACTACATAAAATCAGGAGGGAACAGGTGCCTACATGTCATAAAAAAATAGAAGTGGAAAAACTGGTATGGGTAAGTAAGAAAAAAACCTCACTTTAATTTGAAAGAACAAGCCTCTGGGACACAGCTGGCAGGGAGTGAGGGGTGTTCGGGTGAGATGCAACCCTACTCATCTGAAAGGATGGCTCCATTGGGGAGCTAGCCCACCATTACACCAGTTAAGGCCATGGTTTTCCCACCTTGGTATCTCATCATAAATATGGAATATTATTCTTCAGTATTGTCAGGCTCTAAGATGTTAATGGTGGAAAAAAATAAGCTCCAGATAACTGAATATTAGAAGTACAGTGAGACCTTAAAGAAAATTTAGGTCTTTGTCGTTGAAAATAACAACTATTCAATATTAAAAAATGATCCCTGTGTAGTTCAAATTAAATATATTTGTGTTTCTTTATTTTTAGAGCATTTGCTACCTTCTTCTCAAAAGCCTGTGCTTAGACTTTGCAGGCCTTATGCTGTGTGTTTGTTTTCTTGTCGAGTGTGTTACTATTTTGTCATGCTTTGTTTTGGGCAAGGTATTGCCTATTCATTTACATTGTGAGTATTAAAATAGGTTTGTATAAATTACATAGCTAGCTCAAAATTTATTGGCAGAATTATTCTTTCTGGGTCATCAAAATGTAAATACCTCTCCGGATCCATAATTGTGCAAGTGTGCATGTGAGAAAATACACACCAATGCGACTCAGTTTTGATGATGTTTAAGAAGCAGCTGTCAGTCAGTCTGGCTGAGCACCTGGAAGTTTCTATACAGATGAAGAAGTCTGAATAACCATTGGATATTTTTCACGGAAATGTTCTGCAGATGTTGGCAAAGAGATAGAATCCCTAGAAAAGGACAAATGTGCATTTTCAAGTGCATGTAGAAAGATGAGGCCTCAGGCAGGCATAGCAATGAAACAGTCTTTCAAAGAAATAACACTTCTATTAGTTCTGCCAAATCCAGAGAAGAAGTGAAAAATACCCCGTAAACAAAAATTTAGCTCCTAAAATGACGTTCTTTAAGCATGTCTTCTATAGGATATGCATACTTTGTTTAGAAAAAACTATACAAGAGCTAGAAAAGAAACAGTATGTGCCTACATATTAGCATTTCAAAAACAGAATCCATAGGTTTTAAAATAAATTAGGAAATCTTTGTATTTCCAAATCAGCTCATCACAGATATTTTAGAAGCTGGAAATCTTCCAAAGAAACATAATTCCAGAATATATGATGATTTTACATAACCTATTCTAACACAGAATCTGAAATTAAGACAAACACATTTATTACTAAATACCATTGCAAATGTTAGTCATATACGTGGTTCCAATACTATGTCACATCACCAAATCAGAATGTAGTTAGTACAAAATACCTGTGTATTATAAAAATCTTTTACCTAAGATTTGAGACAATTTCATTGTCTTGGAATAATGTAAAAACATTTAAAGACAGGTATCGTGATTAATTTCTACTCTCTTTTATTTACTGGCTATGTAGTCATGTGGAAATCACTTCAGGTACCTGAGCTCAAATTTCTTCACGATTACACATGAACAGCCCCTGCCAGCCCTATTTTTTCAAGCATGATTTGAGATAATAGATGCAAAAGTAATTTGTAAAGTGTAACACACTAGTCTAGTTTAAAAAAAAAAAATCAGTGGACTTAAAATCAGAATGGCAGGTTCAAATCCCAGTTCTTTTAACTGTTGTGTGAAGTTGGAAAGGTCATTATTTCCCTTCAAGCCTTTGAGCTTCTTTGATCTTCCATACCTATAGTTCTCAAAGTGTGGTCCCTAACGTACAGCATCAGCATCACCTGGAAACTTGTCAAAAACACAAATTCCCAGGTCCTCCCGCAGACCTCCTGAATCAGAAATTCTAGGGGCAGGACCATCGTGCTGTGTTTTAACAAGCGCTCCAGGTGATTTTAATGTATGTTAAAGTCTGAGAGACACTAAACAATGGAAACAAAACGAAATCTCAAAAGCTGTTGTGAGAATTGTTAGAATCCCTTAGGATATATATGTACATATATACACGTGTGTGTGCACACATACCGGCCCACATATAACACTCTGCCCACCCAGACTAATTAAATCAGGATCTCTCAAGATACAAACCCAAGAACCAAGATTTTTTAAAAGTTCACAGTAATTTAATTTAGGTAGTGCTAGTTATTTCCATAGATGTTACAGGTGTTCAAACTGCCTGGGGGTTCACTCTAGTTACTTTCAACTGGCTACTGCAGTTATGTCCATTGTCCAAGGTCATGGATTCTCTGGAATTTGTGTATCCAGGATTTTTTGCCAAAATAACCAGTAAACTGTATGAGGAGTCTGAGGATTGTGGAGACAACAGTAGAGCAGAGTAGTCCCCCTTAAGTGCAGGGGGTGTGTTCCAACACCCCCAGTGGATGCCTGAAACTGCAGATAGTACCAAACCCTATATATCCTATGATTTTTCCTATACGTATTTATGATATAGTTTAGTTCATAAATTAAGCACAGTAAGAGATTAACAACTACCAACAAAACCATTAGAAAAATGTGCTGTAATAAGGTATATGAATGTGGTCTCTCAAAACACCTCACTGTATTCACTCTTGTGATGTGACTGCCTACATGATGAGATGAAGTGAGGTGAATGACGTTAGCACTGTGACATAGTGTTAGGCTACCAGTGACTTTTTGATGATACCTCAGAAGGAAGACCATCTGCTTCCAGACAGCAACTGACTGCAGACAACTGAGACCATGGGAAGTGCACCCACGGATAAGGGGGGCTACCATAGTTTCAGTGCAATGCACAGCCTTCCTATCCCCTACCCCTGTCAAATTAACCACTGACCCAGAACCACACAAGAAAATGGGATTCTTCTCTCCATAGCTGCTTCCACCATTTTCTTTAGCAACTCAGGCTTTGGGACCTCAAAATTCAGACAAGCACTTTTGATCTTCAAGGAGTGTCTACTTCCGTTATGGGATAAAACTCCTATTAGACAAAGAAGTATAAAGCCTGGGAAGAGCAAGCACTTGTTATCACACAATAAATTATGGCCAAACTCTAGTGTAGGGTACACTAGTTTAAAGCAAATACCTACAGAAATTTTGTTTTTGTTCTTCATCTAAATATGCAGAATTTGACCCAGAGCATAACTGAACAGTCTGAATGTCATACTGGTTTTTAAATTTTTTTGAGAGATGGAACACACACGCATGATCAGGGAAGGGGCAGAGAGAAGGGGGATAGAGGATCCAAAGCAGACTCTGTGCTGACAGCAGAGAGCCCAATATGGGGCTCAGACTCACAAACCACAAAATCATGACCTGGGCTGAAGCCAGATGCTTCTGATATCACATAAATATTAATCTGATATTATATAAATGCCATGTAAAACTTAACATAAAATTGATGGCACTTATTTTTTTAATGTTTGTTTATTTTTGAGAGACAGTGAGAGACAGAGCTTGAGCAGGGGAGGGGAAGAGAGAGAGAGAGGGAGACACAGAATCTGAAGTAGGTTCCAGGCTCTGAGCTGTCAGCACAGAGCCCAGTGCGAGACTCGAACTCATAGATCACTAGGCCACTTAACCAACGAACTAACCAACCCAGGAGCCCCAAAATTGATGGTATTTAGATGGTGTTTTTGAGAAGTAAGTTTACTAAATAATATAAACCAACATGGCTCCAAACTGAGCCACTCAGGCTCAAATCTATTTTTTAAATCAAATCGTTTTATTTAATGATTTAGTAAATAGAAAAACGAAGTGTTAGCTCTATACCTAAAAAGGCTTTGACTAAATCAGTTAAATGATCCGGTGAACTATCCATTTATGCCACCTAACACCCTTCTCACGATGTGGGCTTATATATGGCAAGGATCTGAAAAGTCACACCAAAAAATGGCACATTATACTGGAGCATCAATTTTATGCCATGATGTGAGCAGAAACATATCTAAAACAAGGAGATAATATGAACTATTACAAGTATTTCAAAGTTTAAATGAATCAGAGAAAGCTCGTGCTTGCACAGGTGAGCTTTGCCACCAATCCATCTGCACAGACACCCCCACCTCTGTGTGCTATTAAACTTCTTTTACCAATAACAGAATAAAAACAGGAAAATTTGAGCACTCTATTTAAAAAAAAAAGAAAATGAAGTAGGGGAGTAATTCAATTACAGAGCTTATCCAGGCTATAAAAAATACTATGTATGAACTATCTGCATAATTGAGGTCAAAGAATTATAGTAATAATTGCTTAAAACCTTCAGCTCGCATGCATGTAAAATAAACATCAATTTCATGAATGTCAATTCCAATCTGTTAGTAGAATACCAATGTTAAATGAAAATGCTGTCTCATGAAAACGAAGATGACACTGGTGAACATATTTTTTCAAGAAGCCAAGAATAATGTAAACAGTGTTCACTCTACACAAGTACGTAGACACACACACACACACACACAGTGCTCCAAATGCATTTTTACCAAGTAAAAATTAACATGCTTTCCAGCTGATAGCCACATACAAATGAACGTGACTCACGAGAACCAAACTTTCATTCCTGCAACAATTCAATATAGTATTCAAAACTTTGCACCAAGTACCTCAAATATAAATCCCAATTAATATACTTTAAATTAGTGTTTAATTTTCTCTAAATGAAATTAAGAACATTTTAATAGCCAAGGAATGATTAAGCGGTCTGATATTATAGAAACACCATGTAAAACTTAACGTAAAATTGATGGTATTTATTTTATTTTTTTAATGTTTGTTTATTCTTGAAAGACAGAGAAAGAGAGAGCTTGAGCAGGAAGGAGCAGAGAGAGAAGGAGACACAGAACCTGACGCAGGTTCCAGGCTCTTAGCCGTCAGCACAGAGCCCAATGCGGGGCTTGAACTCACAGACCGGGAGATCATGACCTGAGCTAAAGTCAACACTTAACCAACCAACCAACCCAGGAGCTCCAAAACTGATGGTATTTAGATGGTGTTTTTGAGAATTATGTTTACTAAATAATATAAACCAACATGGCTCCAGATGCATGTGATGATATTGGGCATGTGGTATACATAAGTTATTAAGGATTATACACAAAATAGTCAAAGTCAAGCATCAAAAGAAGTTATACCTTTTGTTCTTGGTAATACTGTTGTTTACCTACATGTCCCCTAATCTTAATATGTTTTTATTCTGAATGATAATTAATGAAATACATTTATACCTGTAAGATTGGAAAGCCAAAACAGAAATGTGATGGTGCACAATATTGGCAGGGTAAGGAGAAACAGGTGGGACTGTCAAATTTGACACTATCTGTATAACACAATTCAGTAATATCTGTCAAAAATACACATGCTGACATAGTAATTTTGCTATAGTTACTTATCCTGTTATATATATACTGACATACATACAACATGAAATATGTACAAGGATATTCATTCCATTAGTCACGAAAGGAAAGAATGGGGTGGGAAGGAACTTTACTGCCCCTCAGCGTGCTACTGGTTAATGATTTATTCACTAAAAAGAAATAATATACGGCTATTAAAAAGAATAGCTCTAAACATACTACCGTGAAATATCTAATACATAACATGAGGTGAGAACCATCTTTAGGACAATATATATTAGATTTAACAATTTTGGTTGCAGAAGCAAGTACATAAAGTACGTTTGTAAATTTGTAGCTGTATTTGGAAATATACTTAAGAAATTTTGAGGTTCCTCTTGGAAGATATCTAGATGGTATGGGAACAACCAAAAGAAGGAGGGAATTTTTCAATTTATACTCTTGGTAAATTTTACATCTTATACATTTACATGATTACATATTTTTAAAAATTAGGTATAGATAGGAAGAAAACTCCAGTTTATTTTTCCAGAGTCACCAGAGAAATGGAATACATTTGTGACGAGAACCTGGCATTCTTCTTCATACATCTGTGTGTGCTATGCATTTTTTTTAACATTTATTTATTTTTGAGAAAGTGTGTGTGAGCAGGGGAGGGGCAGAGAGAGAGGGGGAGAGAGGGTCTCTCTGCAAGTAGGCTCTGCACTGACAGCAGAAAGCTAAGAAGGGGCTGGAACCCACAAATCATGAGATCATGACTGAGCCGAAGTCGGACATTCAACCGACTGAGCCACCCAGGTGCCCCTGTTATGCATGTTTTAACTAGATCCTGTCTCTATTTTTGCAGACGAGGAAACGGAAGTTCAGCAGGATTCAGTAATCATGTCAAGTGACTAATTGTGTCCCAGCAATTAAATGGCAGCACCCAAAGGGGCGATCAACTCCATTTAGTTCTCAAAGTTTGTGCCCTTAACCACCATACAGTACATGCTCTTTAGAGACTGGTTACAACTAGGTATCTTTAAATGTTAGTTTTGAACTTTTAAATTGATATTCAATGCCAAATTGCCAAATTTAACCTTACATTTTCCCAAGAATGCACTATCATCAAATAATTTAGTGTCTTTTACAGTAAATTTTAAACTTTATTTCTGCATCAAGTAGAAAGTTATAGCCACTATCACACCTATTTAGAAGGCCTTTCTGAAGCACTGACCCTTTTACTTTCTGAATTATGCTAATTTTGCTTTAAATAAGAACCTCAAAAACAACATGTTGATCATTTTGGTTATTAACACACAAGAAGAAGAAATGAGCCCTAGTTGATAGTGCTAGAAATTAATAGTTTCAAATTCTGAACTCAGTTCATAGCTTCACAACTGCTTTTGAAGTGTGACTTCTTTCAAGCCTCTTTACCCCTGGAAACTTCATCTCTAAAAAGGGTAGCTGCAAAATGTACCATCCTCCGTGGGATATTATGAGCTGTCATTAATTAATGTTTTGTAGAGCACTCTGAGATTTCATTTGAATGGTGCTACATCAATGCAAAGTATCAGTAAGCTACTTAAAAATTAAATTGTCACCTGCTCCAGAGACTCAGGCAAAGCCTGTACTTTGCTGATAATGAAGTTGGCTCTTGTGTGTTTTTTTTGAAGCTAGTTGGGGTGGAGTTTACTAGAGCATCATTTTAAGACTATTTGTGAGCCTAACAGAATAATAGAGGTGTGTGAATACTGTTAACTCTCAACTGCATGGGCAGGGGTCTCTTTACCTTCCCACTGCTGCTTAATGGTCAGCCAGAGGCTGACTGATGATGCTTGAGATACCTGGTCAGAAAGCAGAAAAGGGGTGGAGCCACATAAGGAGCCCTCTGGCTGACATTGGGAAGTCTGGACTACCTAGATCCCTTATTCTCTCTCTCTTAGAGAAGGCCAAGGCCAGAGGTTTGGCTTTGATACGTATTACGTGTTCAGGAGGAATACTTGATCTCAGTTTGTCCGTGACTACTAATGCTGAACACTTCTCCAAAAATGATAAATTCCCATTAGTCTGCTGTGCCTTATTTAAAGTAAAACCACAAATTTGCTAATCCACCCCAACTATGTCCTCAGAAAACAGTGTTGATTTTATTTTAGCCAGTCGTCCATGAGATGTGATCTCAGGTCCACAAATTAGTAAGACTTCACAGATGTTATTACTAACAGCTAACAGAAGAATATACTCAAATTATTTTGAGAAAAAAAATTTTGAGGCAATTGTTTTCAAGAGAAAATACTGATTCATAATCTCCAGTGTGCTGCTCTTTTCCCTGGCATTTTGTTAGTATGTATGGCACAATTGTTAAACAGTTAATTTCCTGCTAACTAAAACAACTTTGTCATAGTTCTTGTGCTCACAAATCTGGCTTTGCAACCACAATTGTTTACTTTAGTGTACTCATTGTTTATAAATTAAGGAAGATAAGTTTAATTTAAGAAAATTAAGACAAAAAAACATTTAAAAATTGTTTGGGGATCACAAAAATAATATGTTGCCCAATATCTTATAAATACTTAAGAAAATAGTTGCTAAAACTGCCTGCCAACATGTAAAACATAGCAGGAAACAGGGGCAAAAATATATTCAACCTCAAAAATTAGGACATTGTTTTAAATTTGTCAAATATTGTGGCCTGGGTGGCTCAGTCGGTTGAGCGTCGACTTCGGCTCAGGTCATGATCTCACTGTTCGTGAGTTCGAGCCCCGCATCAGGCTCTGTGCTGACAGCTCAGAGCCTGGAGCCTGCTTTGGATTCTGTGTCTCCCTTTCTCTCTGTTCCTCCCCTGCTTGCACCCTGTCTCTCTCTCGCTCACGCCCTCTCTCTCTCAAAAATAAACATTAAAAAAAAATTTTAATTTGTCAAATATTAAAGATGCATTTCTGGTAAAATTATTTTAAAGAAATCAAAGAAAATTACTTTTTACATGAAGGTATTTTATGTTATTAAAAACTTTTAGTCTGAGAAAATTTGATGTTTACTAATACAGTATAATTAAATAAAATTAACTTTCAGAGGTTCAGAAATTTCTATAGTGGATAGTATTTTCTATTGAAGAGACTATTGATAGTATTAAAAAGCATGACAGGTTTTCTGGAAATAAAAAACTGGCAGTCAATATCAAACCAAATTCTAGTTGTACTATTTCCTACATAAAGAAAAATTCTGTAATATGACCAAAGACGAGGCTTACCTATATTTTTCTGTGCTTTCTGTCAGCAAGGATGTTGGCTAAATCTGAGAACAAAATTGACATTTGTCCTGAAATTCTGTACAATCAAGTACCAGTGAATCCAAGCAACAGAGATAAAGTACATCACATGGAATTAATGTTCCAACACTGAAACTAGTTCACAGGACAGTGTTTAAAAAATACAAATTATTTTTAAAAATATAACAAAGGAAAGTTTAAACACAAATATTTTTAAAGAAGAAGGAAAAGGAAAGATTAAAATTTAATGGCCAAAACAAAACCAGGAAAATTTTGACCATTTTTTTATACATATAAAGCAGATGTACTATCAGACAAACTAGACTTTAAAGCAAAAATCCTTTCAAGCTATGGTAGGCAGACTGAAAACATCTCCACAATGGGCTGCCAACTCCTTCCATCAACAGAAGTCTGTTTCCCCACACCTTGAAACTGGACTAGATTTGAGTCTTGCTTTGACCAATAATCTGCTGAAAGCGAGGTTGGGGAGGCTGCAGAGCTTAGGTAATTATAGTCTTTTTGCACTCTGCCCTCACTTACTTGGAACTTCAAGACCACAACGGCGCAAAAACTCCTAATCCAGTTTACTGAGGGATAAAGTGCTACACCTAGAGAAGATCCACACTGTTCCAGCCAACAATCTGCTCCAACTGCCAAACAGATTGTGAGGCCTTCATGGATCCTCCAGACCCACTCAAGCTGTCAGATGACTCCAACCTCATAAGTTCTCCCAAGCTAGAAAAACAAAAAACCTGAACATGTTGCCAACCACAAAAATCACAGGAAACAGTAAATCATTGTTATTTTATTACGTTTGAGGACAACTGATTTGTCTTAACTAACAGCCAACATCAACTGTCAAACAGATCAAGTGAGATTATCTTGGGCCCTCTAGACCCAGTTGAGCTGTCAAATGGCTGCAACCACAGAATTGTTCCAAAGCTAATATAACAGAAGAATCCCCTCACAAAAATTTTGTGTATGAGCACCAGAAGACAGGCAAGAGAATATTTATAGCTGTACTGTCCAGAAAAGCAAAAGTTAATAAATACATAAGGCAAGATGTCTGTCATGGTGGAATGGATAATTGTATTTATAGTCCAATGCTAGCATTTGATTCACTCCATAGCAGTGAAAATGAATAAATGAAAAAAGTTATAGCAGTTGATGTCAGCAAGATGGCAGCATCAGAGATCTTAGCCTCATCACTCCACAAAACACAACAGCTGGACAACCATCCATGAACAAAAACATCTCTAGAGAGTTCTGGAGTCTATTCAAGAAGGTATAGCAACATAGTAGGGGGGCGGGGGAGAACCACAACAAGAAAAGGGTAGAAAGAGAAATGTCATTTCACCTACATCATTCTATCCCCTAGGCCAGCACGGATCAGTGCCAAGTGGGTCTTCACCCACAAGTTCTCCTAGGAGAGGAAAAGGAAACCAAGATGGGCATCAGACCCCCTCAGCTTTCCGGGTGCTGCCTGAAGGACCTGGGGCAGCTTCACCCTATCCAGATCACTGGGGAGTTCAGCGTGGCTCAGACAGCTAAAAACAAAGAAGGGCAAGGCTATTAGTATTAACTACATAGCAAATGACACCACAGGCCACACTACCCTGATCTGCAGAAGACCCCAGAAGCCTTCCCCATGTGGGCTTGAAACGTAGCCACCACAGATGCCTGTGACTTTTACAACCAAGGACACTAGTGTTCACAGCCGTGGACACCAGCTACCTGCTTGCAAAGGAACCCAGCATCTTTCACCACCGAGGAATCAGCAGCCATCACACCTACTGGAGATTCTCCCTAAAGCTTTCACCACCAAGTGTGCCATCATTTTTGCCTTTAGAGATTTCAGCTGCCTGAGCTGGAACTAATCCCCTCTCTGAGCCGAAAATGCCCCAGCAAGCACCATCACAAGAACCTCGGGACTGAGTTCCAGGGCAGGTGCAAATGGCCCCAGCTGTAACCACTGTCTGGTTCTCTAAACACACTCTCACTATACCATCCAGCAATCATGCTCCTTTGTACTTCCCCAAAAGAGTTGAAAACTTAAACTTATGTCCACACAAAAACCAGCACATGGATGTTTATAGTTTTATTCATAATTGACAAAATTTAGAAGCAAACAAGATGTCTGTCTATAGATGAAGGGATAAACAAACTGTGAGACATATAGACAATAGAATATTATTCAGAGCTAAAAGGAAATGAGCTATCGAGCCATGGAAAGACATGAAGGAAACTTAAATACATATTACTAAGTGAAAGAAGACAATCTAAAAATGTTATGTACTGCTCAACATCTCTATTCATCAGGGAAATGCAAATCAAAGCCACACTGAGAGATCACCTCGTACCAGTCAGCATGGCTATTATCAAAAAGAAAAAAGTTAACAAACATTAACAAACATTGACAAGGATGTGGAGAAAAGGGACCCCTTGTACAGGAGTGATGTAAATTGCTACAGCCATTATGGAAAACAGTAAGGAGGTTCCTCAAAACATTAAAACTCAAACTACCATATGATCCAGCAACTCCACATCTTGGTGTATACCCAAAATAATTAAAATCAGTATCTTAAAGAGATACCTGCACCCTCACGATCATTGCAGTATTATTCACAATAGCCAAGTTATGGAAATGACCAAAGTATCCATCAACAAATGAATAAAATGTGAGATATGCATATGTATACATATACATGTGTATGTTTATGTATCCCCTGCTACTCAAAAGTTTGTGTCACATCACTTTACTTTTACAGAAGACCTGTATTAATACCTGTTTTCACTAACAAATCTGAAAATGATTTTCACTTTTATGCTAAAAGGCAAAAAGTGAAAACAGCATTTGCCTACAGGAGGTTACTTGCTGGGTCTGGGAATGCTCAAATATATTTCCATGTAATTAATGTTACTTGTTCCTATACTTTATGCCACCGTGGCTTATGAAAGGTTTCACAGGGACACTCTACTTTTGGATAACAGGGGAAACGTGTATATCCAATACAGTACTATTCATGTTTAAAAAAAAGAAATCCTGCCATTTGTGAGAACATGGATGGAACTGGAGAACATCATGCTAAGTGACATAAGCAAGACACAGAAATACTCATGATCTCACTTTGCAGAATGTAAAATAGCTAAATCCATAGAAGCAGAGTAGAATGGTGATTGACACGGGCTAGTCACAGGTTAAAATTTTTCAGTTATGCAAACTAAACAGGTTATAGAGATGTCATATACAACATGATGATGATAGATTTAGTTTTTCCTTGAAATTTATAAAGGTGATCTTAAGTTTTCTTGACACATGCACACAAAATGGTAATTGTGTAAAGGTGATATGCTAATTAGTTTGATTGTAGTGATCTTTTCACAATGCATACATATATCAAAACATCAAGTTGTACACCTTAAATATTTATAATTTTTATATGTCACAGATACCTAGTAAAGCTGTTAAAAAGATTCTAACTAAAAAAAGGGTTTCAGTCATTAAAAGGCATCCTGAGCAACCAAAACATGTAACAATTACATGTATTACTGTCAGATATCTTTAGGGTGCTCAAACTCCAAAAGGAGAATGACAAAATAAGTGACATTATAGATCATGTATAAAAAACTATTTAACTGCACATCATCATTTCTATTAATTTCTATTTAACATGGTACATTATTAAAATGTTAAAGGTGGTATTAAAGGAAGAAAATAAACAATCACCTTTAATCCTCACCCAGAGATAACTTTTAACATTTGAAATTCAAATGTATCCTAATTTAAAAAAGAGAGAGAAATAAAGAATGAAAGTAGGGCTATATGGATAACTAGAGATAATTATCAACAATATAGTTGTTAGCAAGCCACTTATAAAAGAATAAATATAGTATGGGTTCACGAAAGTGGCAAATCTAAATAATATATTGTGTTGGATGTGGGTATATTTCTTTTTACTATTATTTAGTCTCTCTATATATATATCATATATATATATATTCATATATATATACATATATATTCATATATATATATTTTGCAATATAAAGCAACAAAGCATTTTGAAGGGAAAAAAAACAATCTCCTGAGACCTTGATATAAATTGATTTATTTTGACTTACCAAGAATAGTTCTGCCTAATATTCTCTACTTGAAAGAAGAGAGCACCATCAAAAGCCAAACTTATATAAATAATAGTTTTAATGAATAAGCTTATCATGTCCTAATAGAAAATAATTCAAAAGATATAAAGTGACCTTAAAGAGAGACCTTCTCATAAATTTACTCACTTTTCTGTTCAAATCACCTAATGACTCTCCATTCCCTTCAAGTTCAAAGCTTACAATGGCCCACCAAGCCTCCCATGATCTGTGTGCCTAGTGTTTCCCCTCGGTCCCCTTGTATGCACTATCCTTTTCTTCTGGTCACTTGGCTCCAGCTGGACTTTGCACTGGCTGTTCCCTGCTTGCAGTGCTCTTCCTCCTGGAATTTGTATGGTTTACACCTTAAGGCCTTCAAGCATTTGCCTGACTGGTTGCCACCTTCTTAGTGAGGCTTCACTTTGCCACTTTATTTAAAAATACAACCTGTTCTATCTGCCCTCTTCTCTTCCAATTCCAGGCACTCTTCCTGGCCTGTATTATGTCCCCTTTTTTCCATATCATTTTTACCTTCTAATGTGCTCCATGATCTAGTATGTGCTATGTTTTATGTTTATTGTTGCCTCAGTTCTAAAGAGTTAGAACTCTTTAGAGTTGCCTCTAAAGAGTTCTAAGAGGGAAGGAATATTTTACCATTTCCCTTGTCTCGGAGATATATGCCAAGTACCTAGAACAGTTTGTTACAAATAATAGATGTTCAATAAATATTTGTTGAATGGATGGATGAGATGTCCTAGGCAATTAAGTGGAGAAAACAAACAAAAAAAAGGAATTTAAAGATTGGCAGAGAAAAAATATTTCTAAGAAATGATATAATAGATCATGTAGAAAAATTAAACACAGAGAGAGAAATTTTTGGAATTAATGTGATGCTTAAATTACGAGCTGGATTTTAAAAAATCAGCCAAAATAAATAAAATTTTCCCCACATTCCAGCAATTCACTTTTAGGGACAAAATGACAAACATCAATATAGTTTAAAGTAGCATTAGAAATATAAAATTCCTGGGGCTCCTAGATGGCTCAGTTGGTTAAGCACTGAACTCTTAATTTCAGCTCGGGTCATGATCTCAGTCATGAGATTGAGTCCAGTGTCAGGCTCCACACTGAGAGTGGTACCTACTTGGGATTCTCTCTCTTTCCTTCTCTCTCTCTTCACCTTCCTCACTCATGCTCACGTTCATGTGTGTTCTCTTGCTCTCAAAATGAATAAGCATTAAAAAAAAAACATAAAATTTCTTAAATCTAACTGAACATGTGTCATGTCTTTCCTGATAAAAGTAAACAAAACAAATGAGCAAGGGGGAAAAAAAGAGAAAAGCAAACCAAGAACAGATTCTTAACTCTAGAGAACTGATGGTTACTACAGGGGAGGTGGTTGGAGGGATGGGTAAAATAGAGGATGAGGATTAAGGAGTGCACTTGTCGTGACAAACACAGGGTGATGTATGGAAGTATTAAATTACTATATTGTAAACCTGAAAGTAAATATAGCACTGTACGTTAACTGGAATTAAAATAAAACTTAAAAAAAAAGTAAATGACACTGACAGACAGCAGTATGCCCCAAAATCAAAGAAAGCAGGTTATGAATATAATATTAAAGTAAGATTCAAGACTAAAACCATTAAGTTTTTTAAATATTAACTTTAAAGAGGTCATTTTCTATTGACACAAAGTTCAACCTGTAGTAATTATATAAAATTAAGAACATTTTAAATAGGAAAAATGTATAAAAATTGTCTTTGATTCTCAGATGTTGGATTTAACAAAACCCGTACTTATTTTCACACTGACATCCTGAGTCCCTATTTTCAGCTTTCACACAGTAGCTCTCTAATGATAATTTTGATCTATCCCAAAGTGGCATTGCCTGCCAGCCAACGCTTTAGGGATTCCAGTCTTTGCCAAGATAGCATGAGTGTTGATAGGTGAGCACTATTAATGGCACCAATTTCTGGCAGAGATGAGATGGTCCCCTTGCCACATGTAACATTTTCGAATCACCTCATTGGTACCCCATGTGAACTATCAATTATCCATAAGAATGAATAGAAAGCATAAAAATTATTTAGAAACAAAACTTTATTTCAGTCCACAGATTGTTGGAATGCTGTTCTTTTTTCTTTTTTTCTTTTTTCTTTTTTTAACAGTACTCAGGACAACAATTTGCTAAATGCTAAGTTGAGGACTTGGGTAAAACAGTCTTAGGTGTTTATGCTTAAATAAAAAGATTCTATTTGCAGAAGTAGTCATTTGGAATATAAGTGTTAAGTATGTAAGATAAAAAGCCCAAGGTATTGGACTATTATGCTCCATTGGTTCTCCTACCCGTAGGAGGCTTAAGCTTTTTGTGCTGTGTACCTCAGTCATGGCTGTGTAAGTTGCTGTCAAACTAAGCACCGGCTGTCAAAGAAAGGAGGGTGGAAAAGACTCTGTGTCACTTCCCAGCAGACACTGTAATAGCCAGTGCATGTTTTGACAATTTCTTTTCTCCCTCAACTATAGTTACTGCCAATGTTCAGATTGATACATTATTCTGGATTCCAGAGTGAACACTATGATGAAATAAAGCAGAACCCCCCAGGCCAATTCATCACACATGCATATGGCATGTGCAAGAAACAAATTTTAGTTGTTGTTTTAAATTTATCAAGACAGCTAGAGCCTCTATTTTGAATAATAAACCGAACTGGGAAAATTGGTCCCGAGTTCAGACTACTGAAGACAGCTGACCCTTTCCGGCATCCCATATTATTCACAGCAATTGAACGAATGCCAAAATGCACTTCGATTTGTAGACAGTTTTAATTGACACAGCACTGCTTAGAGTGGTTTTGACCTATGAGAGCCCTAGAAAACATTCATGAAGCACTAGGGGAAATATACACATTCACATCTTACGCTTCACTTAGTCTGTGGTTTAAAAAAGTTACAATTTGCTGTGCCCAGAATGTAAATTCACTTGAAATGACAATATTACTTTTTTTTTTTAAGGAGACTCCACACCCAGATCAAAGCCAAAGCAGGGCTTGAACTCACCACTCTGAGGATCGAGACCTGAGCTGAGATTAAGAGTCAGATGCTTAACTGACTGAGCCACCCAGGTGCCCCTAAACAACATTTCCACTAGGCTTCCTTTCGATTCTTATCTTCAAATCTTCTAATTTTTAAAATTTCACTTTTATTCTTAATTACTTATTTGACCTGCCACAATTAAAATTTTTAAAAATCTGGAAAGACAATGGTTGCTTGTTTTCTTATCTACCTTAGGTGTTAAAAAAAAAAAAAAATCCCACCTGTAAGCTATCCAAAAAGGAAAAAATGATGTGCTTTTTGTTTAAATTTTCGGTGACTAAATTGTAAAATAATCAGATACACATATCTTACAAGATCAAAACAAGGTAGCCAGCTATTCTAATGAGCTAAACAAATTAGGTGCTAAAGAGATACATGATGTATCAGTTTCATAGATACTACAGTCCTAACTTCCTGGGTGACCAAGTTTTTCTTTATATTACTGTAACATTTTCAAAGATGTTTGTTCCCTTTCATCTTATTCTCAAGACAAAATTGTGAAATGGTTGTTATATTATTACATAAATTTTCACAAGAGAGATAAGATTTCTTGGCCAAGAATACACTACATATTGGGGGCATAAAGGCAACATCATAGATTTTTTTTAAGATTTTGTTTTTAAGTAATATCTATACCCATCATGGGGCTCGAACTCACAACCCAGAGACAAGAGTCGCACGCTCTACCAACTGAGCCAACCAGAATATCCAACATTACAGATTTCTAGTCTAGTTCTTATGCCTTAAAATAGCCATATACTTTATATCTCTTATTTGATTATCCAATTCCACAACTGTTTTGAAAATTTTCAGAATCACTGGTTATCAACTTGCACTTCACTTTCTTATACGCCCTAAGCATCTGCAACAGGCTTACCTGAATAGCAGTCGGGGGGGGGGGGGGGGGGATGTTTTATTGTGTAGGAAATATTTAGTGGTCCAAGCATCACTGGAAGCCTGAGTCACAGACTCCTAGTTCTTTTGGGAAGTACAACTCTTCCAGAAATTTAATGAGCTTCATATCTAGCTAATACCAATCTTCTTCATATGCCTATAATCACACTCAGAATTCTGTTTTTCTTTTGTATAGATATACTAAGTTTCTTTAGTCTCTTGTTTATGTTTCTCTCTGAAATTAACGGAGAGGCACTTTGAATTTCTGGCCATCAGTAGAACCAAAACCTTAAGTTTTTGCCCTTAAATTATTTTATCTAATTAAGAACTTTTATTTGGCCCCATTGTCTTAATGCTCAAGTTCATTTGCCTAAGGCACAATAATACAATGAAGATAATTAACAATAGGTGTTGAAATCATATTCTTAATTTGGTCTTTGAAAAAAGGGTGAGCTTTAATAGGAGAAGGTCACTCAAAGTTTTCTCAAGTGGTTCTCATACTCCCTTACTATTTGGTGAAAAAACAGTTGCCTTTTTCAAGCCCCAATGCTAAATGTTCTGTATTCCTTTTCATCCTTGCGTATACACTGGCGGATTCTAATTTCATCTCTATGACCTATGTTAAATCCAACAGCAAACAAGATGAACAAAAACTATTATTCTTTCACCTTTTCCCCAAAGCCAGAAATGAATTTCATACATGACCTGCTGCCGATATTTCTAGAAATAACTATTTTGCCATATGACTTGCCACTGAATAACATGAGAAAACATCGATCATGCCTTCTGGTAAGCTAAAAACCTATATTTTAATTCTGTTGTCACAACACCCATAACCTAGTACTAATTTTTGTGTCAGTATCAGAGTAACTTTTTCTTTTTTTTAATTTTTGTTTTTACATTTATTTATTTTTGAGAGACAGAGACAGAGCACAAGTGGGGGAGGGGGAGGGGCAGAGAGAGAAGGAGACACAGAATCAGAAGCAGGTTCCAGGCTCTGAGCTGTCAGCACAGGGCCCAACGCAGGGCTTGAACTCACAAGCCGTGATATTGTGACCTGAGCAGAAGTCGGACATTCAACCTACTGAGCCACGCAGGCACCCAAGAGTATCTTTTACTTAATGAATTGTATTTCTTAATAATTTTGGAATATGAGCCTATTATATGACGTATCCTTTTTACTTTTTAGTGATGTCTTTGATGAAGTGGAGCTTTTGGTATCAGTGTAACAATGCACTTTAATTCACTTAGGCCAATGAACCATTATAAATTACATGAATCTAGAAATTTGAGGGTAGAACTCATAATCACTAACAGAAATTGGCTAGTTAATTTAATCAGACATCAAAACATCTATGCTGGTACAACTTTTCTCTATTCACTCAACACCCAATTCTTAGAAGAAAAAAAATTTTTTTGGCTTAAACAACAGAAATTTATTCTCTCAAAGTCTGGAGGCAAGAAGTTCAACATCAGTTTCATTGATCCAAAATCAAGAACCACCCATTCTCTGGAGGCTGACGGGGCCACAATCCCATAGGAAGCTGTAGGGAAGAATACGTTCCTTGACTCTTCCACCTCTAATTCTTTGGTTGTGACCAACACACTCAAATCTCTGCATCCACTGTCACACTGCCTTCTCTTCTGTGTGTGTAATCTCGCTCTATCCATGTTTTTCCCAACTTTATCGGAATTTTGTTAGGGATTGCACTGAATCCACAGATTGCTTTGAGCAGCATAGACAGTTTATTGTTACTTCTTCCAGCCCATGAACAGGACATATCTTTCCATTTATCTGCATTTTCTACATTTTTTCATCAGTGTTTTATAGTTTTTTATTGTATATATCTATCACTTCCTGGTTAAATTTATTCCTAAATATACTATTTGTTTTCTTAATGTCTTTATCATAGTTCATTATTAGTGTACAGAAACACAACTGATCTTATGTGTTAATTTATATCATGAAACTTTACTGAATTTATTCGTTAGTTGGTTTTTTTGTTGTTTGTTTACACAGTCTTTAGGATTTTCTACATATAAGATCATAATTATCTACAAACAAAACAGTTTTACTTCTCCTTTTCTGATTTCCATGCCTTTTATTTATTTCTCTTGCCTAACTGCTATGGCTAGGATTTCCAGTAATAAGTTCAGTATAAGTGACAAGAGTGAGCAACCTCGTCTTATTACCAACTTTAAAAGAACTTTCTGGGGGTGCCTGGGTGGCTCAGTTGGTTAAGGGTCCGACTTCGGCTCAGGTCATGATCTCGCAGTCCGTGGGTTCGAGCCCCGCGTCGGGCTCTGTGCTGACAGCTCACAGCCTGGAGCCTGTTTCAGATTCTGTGTCTCCCTCTCTCTCTGACCCTCCCCCATTCAAGCTCTGTCTCTCTCTGTCTCAAAAATAAATAAACGTTAAAAAAATAAAATAAAAGAACTTTCTGCTGTTCAGCATTGACTATGAGGTCTGTTCTCCATGGCCTTTACCATGCTGAGGAACATTCCTTCTATATATAATTTCTTTTGGTTTTTATCATGAAAGGATGTTAGATTCTGGCGATGATATTTTGGCATCTATTGAAATAATATTTTTATCTTTCATCCAGTTAATGTGGTATATCACTTTTATTGATTTGTATATGTTTAGCCATCCTTGTAATCCAGGGATAAGTCCCACCTAATCATGTTGTATTATCCTTTGAATGTACTGTTGAATTTGGTTGGTAGTATTTTGTTGACGATTTTTTTTTTATCTATGTTCATCAAGGATATTGGCCTGTAATTGTTTTTTCTTGTAGTAGCCTTACCTGGCTTTGATAATCAGGGTAATGCTGGTCTTGTAAAATGACTGTGGAAGTGATTCTTCCTCTTCAGTTTTTTGGAAGACACTGAAAAAGATCGATATTAAGTCTTCTTTTAAATTTTTGAATTTAAAAATAGTATTCACTAGTTTTCACCAAATACTGGTGATAGTATTCACCAGTGATGCTACCTGGCCCTGGACTTTTCTTTGTTGGGAGATATTTGATTATGAATCCAATCTCTCTACTTGTTATTTGTCTGTCCAGGTTTTCTATTTCTTCATGATTCAGTCTTGGTAGGTTTTATGTTTCTAATAATTTATCCATTTCTTCTAGGTTATCCAATGTGTTGACAAGAATTGTTCACAATAGTCTTTTATGATATATTGTATGTTTTTGCTATCAGGATAATGTCTCTTTTTTCATTTACAATTGTGTTTATTGAACCTCCTTTTATTTCTTGGTTAGTCTAGCTAAAAGTTTGTCAATTTTATTTATCTTTTTAAAAAACCCTTAGTTTCACTGATCTTGTGTGTTGTTTTTCTGATCTCTATTCCATTTATTTCCGCTCTGATCTTTTTTTTTTCCTTCACATTACTTTGGCGAGGCTTATTCTTTTCTCATTCCTTGAGGTATAGAATTATGTTGAGATCTTTCTCTTAGTTTAATGTAGGGCTTTACAGCTATAAACCTCCCCCCTTAGAATTGCTTTTCTCTGCTCCCTATGTTTCAGTGTGCTGTGTTTCCATTTTCATTTGTTCCAAGATTTTTTTCTATTTCACTGATTTCTTCTTTGAACCATTGATCTTTTTTGACTCATTGACTATTCAGGTATGTATTATTTAATTTCCATGGATTTGTGAATTTTCTAGGTTTCTTCCTGTTACTGGTAGCTACTTTCATGTCATTATACTCAGAAAATGTACTTGTTTATTGTTAACGACTTATACCACCATTGTTTTCTAACTGTTTAGTATTTCTTTCTTCCTCTCATGCTTTGTGATTGATGATTTTTCTTTAGTGGTATGCTTTCTTTCTCTTTAGGTTTCAGGTTAATTACTATAGATTTTGCTTTGGGGTTACCAGGGGGCTTACCTAACACATTTTGTAGTTATAATAGTTTAAGTTGATAACTTTGGTCACATACAAAAACTCTACCCTTTCACCCCCCCCCCCAATTTTATATTTTGATATCAAAATTTGCATCTTTTTATATTGTATATCCACTAACAAGTTATTGTAACTGCAGTTATTTTTAAGACTTTGGCCTTTTAACCTTAAACTACAGTTACAGGTGATTTATATACCAACACTACAGTATTAGTGTTTCAAGTGTATATACTTTACCTTAACTTTTACACTTCTACGTTTTACACTTCTACATGTTTTTATGTTGTTATATACATTCATTGTGTTCATTTCCAGAATTTTTTTTTATTTTTATTTTTTTTTAACGTTTATTTATTTTTGAGACAGAGAGAGACACAGCATGAATGGGGGAGGGGCAGAGAGAGAGGGAAACACAGAATTGGAAGCAGGCTCCAGGCTCTGAGCCATCAGCCTAGAGCCCGACGCGGGGCTCGAACTCGCGGACCGCGAGATGGTGACCTGAGCCGAAGTCGGATGCTTAACCAACTGAGCCACCCAGGCGCCCCTCCAGAATTTTTTTAATAACTTCTCATTTTATTCATAGACAACTCAACAAAATCTGGAAAATGATATAACTATGTTCTCTCACAGATCTCTGCCTTCCTCAAGTAATTATTTTTAAATCCTTGTTGGGCATAGATATCCCTTTCTTTAGGGTTAGTTGCTGGAAAATTGTGTTCCTTTGGTGGGATCATGTTTTCTTGATTTTCAGTGTTAAGTGAAGTTTTGCATTGCTGTCTTTGCATTTGAAGAAGCAGTTACCTCCTCCAGTCTTTACTGATTAGCTTCACCAGTCAGCCCAATTTGGGACTCTGAGGCTTTCTCAGACCTTTTCTGTGAATGTGCATGCTCCACACCTCTCCTTACCTCTTTCAGGAAAATCTTTAAGATTGCATGCCCCCTCCCGATCCTGCAAAGCCAGGCCAAGTATTGAGAGCCTTCTATTTGTTTTCCCTAGGGCAGTTCTCTAGGGAGCTCAAGTTTTTGTGTTTTCTCCCAAACCTGCAAAGTTGAACATGCTTTTTGCACATGCTCACTATCCATCTGCAAATATTTGCTCTCACCATCTGTGGGGGTGCATGCAGAGTCAGCCACGAGGTAGGACTTGATGAATCATGTGGAGAAATGGGGTGCCCATAGGCCAGTTGGGAATTCCACAGAAAAGGTATCCCAAATAGTTCATGGGCAGCCTTCTTGATGGAGACCATAATACTTCCATCGTCTTCTAATGAGTTCCAAAATCCTGGCTGCTATGCTCCCAGCCTCTCCCAACCTCTTGGCTGTGCTGATCATCTCTGTATTCTCAGTGGGGCAAGAAGAAGTGGGCCTTTTGGTGACTGTTCTGCACATCTGGAGAAGACAGACACTCGCATTCTCTATCCTTTCAATTTCCTCTGAGGGAGAATCGTGGGCCAAGAGGGTCTTGAGCTGAGTTGCCTTGGGAGAGGAGTGACGCAGGAGAAGTAAAACTATTCTCAGACTCTTCAAGGTGTCTTTCTTGGGGTTTTACCCCAACAATGTGCTATGACTTCTCCACTAGACTCCTAGACTCCCACAACTGTACTCTCATCTGTAAGTGGTTGACAAAATCAATGTCTGTGGTGAGATAACAGTGACAACTCCTATTCTACCACCTTGCTGACATCACCAAAAAAAATCTTATTATAAAAAGTTTAGAACACTCAAATGCACATATATTACAGGTGTAATGGCAATGTCTTTACAATTCAACATCATTATTAGAACTCTACTATTTGTAAGCTCTCATTTTTAATATTACACATAAATATGAATTATGTTTAAAAAACTCAAGGTACTCTTTATTTGCCAGTTTCTAATTCCTTATTTCTTTAAACTGAATAAAGAGAAGTACTTCAAAAGCTGTGACAGACATCACAATCAATATTTAGACATTATCCAGTTCCTATCAGGCACTGTTGTCTCATTAACAGGCAACTTCATTACAGGCTTTAGAAATCAAGTATCTGGGATCAAACTTGCCAAGGAACCTTCTTTAAGACTCAGAAATAATAATTGGAAGAGAGGAACCATATAAACAAATGTTGAATAATAAAAACTTAATGGCATTTTTACATATAAAATCTGACATCAGGATGAATAAGAGGACAGCATTAAATAAATTCTTAAATTAAGAACTGAAATTCACACAATCTTTAAAAAACAACATCTTAGTTTCCTTGCCATAATATTCACCTTTTCCAACCTTGAAATTTTCCTTTCCAAACTTCACATTAAACCCTCAGAGTGCCTGAGACAGTCTTTAAACCCATATTTATTTAATGTGAACAGAAATCACTCTATCCTTTCTCTTTAACCTTTTATTGGAATAATCATCTACCCAAAATATATACAAAATCTGCGAAAACTTTGTACAAAACAGAAATATAATTATTTTCAAGTGCAGTTCTTGATAGCCTATAAAATATTTAATGCATCAGTAGTACATTTAAATGTGTGAATCTCAAAGAACCCTGAAAAAACAATATTCGTCATCAAAATAAGCAGTTGAAAATAAAGTAACCAGAAAAATATAAAAGTCATGTAGTCTATTTCTGTTTGACACCTTTTTAAGCCCTTTACTGAAGTCAGGGGGAAAAAAATAACACTTTAATAAGAGAATATTTAATTCTTATTTCAGTATTCTCAAATTTTCAAATGACTACTTTGGATGGTTGACTTGCATTCCATTCTGTTTTAGTTACAGGTGGAAGCACTCACATTTCACAACAGCTAAATAACTAGTGTTTACAATTAATAGATCAAAAATACCTGAAATTGTCAAATAATTTCAAAAGGTATGTTGGCATAATGCTAAATGTTTAAAATACTTTTGAATATCACATTTTATAGAAAAAATCAAAGAAATATAAATTAACCTATGAAGGCAGGAAAAATATTGGGAGGAGGAAAAGGAGAAGGAGAAGGGCAAGCAAGAAAGCAGGAGTAAAGAAAGTATACAAGGGAGCAAAGGAAGGAGGGTCGGGGTGAAGGAGAAGCTAGGAGGGAAAAGAGAAAGAGTAAGCAGCCTCGAAGGCAGAGTGGGTAGAAGGAAGGGGAATAAAGGTAGGTAGCTCACTGGGAGACCTGAATACCATCTGCCCAAGAGATAATTATGCTTTAAAAATATGATATTCACTGACTGTAATATATATCAAATAAAAATTTCAATCTTCGCATAAAATTAAAAGTCTTACGTTATCTGACTCCTGTTCATTTTTTACCCTCAACACAGCATTTTCCAGTATAAGCCTTCAACTTTAACCACACCAAGTTAGCTACATTTGGCGACTTTCCCCAACATTTCTCAGACCACTGGGCACTTGTTATTTGATATTTCCTTTTTCTCCCCATTTCTCTTCCTTTTCCATGGTCCCTTCTCTAAACTCCTAGTCCTACTATTATTCTTCAACTTCAGCTCCAATCTTGACTGCTCCGTTAAGTGTTCTCTGACCTGTCCTGCTCTTCAGGAAATGTGTCCTTCCTTAATGCCCACTTAGCAACTTGAAAAACCTTTATTCTGGCATCTAACACCTGCAACGTGCTGCACAAATATGAGCTTCATGAGTACTAGAACCAAGTCTTAACCATCATCATACCCTTAGTGATGAATACCCATCTAAAGTCTTAAAAAGCAAAAAATGTTTGAGAATTAGTAGACATTATGAGGCCAAGTGAATGAATAAGTCTAATTATGAATTAGATTCCCTTTTGAAGAAAGACAAATTAATTACACTATTCATTTATATTGGTCAAATTTGCTTGATAATTTCCAATTCTTCCTTAAAGTGTGTTGATTATAGACCAGGACTAACATTTAATTATTGCAAAATGAACTTTTCATAAAGTAGCCTGAATGCTGTGAATAAGAAGTCTACAGAGAGTCACAAAGTTCAAAAACATGCCAATTTTGTACAAAATAAGGTCTGTGGAGCTCAGGGTGCCTTTGCTGCTGAGCTTGCAGGAGTGTTTGATAATTAATCTGAGCTTTGGGGAATTTTCAATGTTGGCAAACATGTTTTAAATTTTAAATCTGATGTTTGATGGGGCATCCCTGAGTAGAGGTCATGCTATGGGAGAAAAAGATGTTTAAGCCTAACTTGCGCTTTTTATTTGGTCCAATGAGCACAACAAATATTTGTGGAAATATAGTTTGATTTCAAAAAGCTCGCTTGAGAGCTCTGGTGAATACAATACGAAGCATTTCTGTATAATGGTTCATTATGCATGAGTTAGCTACCCGTCATAAATTTTTAACTTTCTTACACTGGATATTACTTGGTTTTATAATATTATTCTAGGGTTCAATCTAAGTTCGTTTGGGACCATCCGTCATAGAAATGCCAGTCTATCTGTGGGTATTGACTGGGAAGCTACATAACCCTTTCTGCAGTATAGGATCAAATATTACCAAACCAAGCAACCACAGGGAAAGAAGCAATATGCAAAATACATGTTATGTGCAAATGAGCTGAAATGCATTCAACTGGGCACCTCAAAACCAGGAAGCTAGAAAAGATCTGGAGGAATTTCAGAGAGGCACAGCAAAAATGACTTTGTGAAGAATGAGTGATTTATATATTAGATTAATCCTTAAATATGTATGGCTTGAGTGAAAGACAGCTAAAGATTAAGAGCGCCTGTTACAAATACTTGAGAAGTATAAACATCAACAAGAAAAGGAAAAATGGTTATGGTCATAAAGTGTAAACCATTTAAGATGTAAAAACTGAACTTTGGCAGAAGGACAAACTAGACCAAATAACAGTCCTTCAGTATAACTTATAAAAATTTCTGAGTAGAATAATGTAAATCAAATACAACATTAATATATAATTCTAGTTTAATACAGGATACAAAATTATAGCTGTTTATTTTTGGAAGGGACTTTGAAGGTTATCCTTTCAAGGTCATATCCAATGCTTAATAGCTTGAAACTTCCAAAGATAAAATGATAATATACAAATTATATTCACTGGGGGGCAGGGACTCTATTTACTACCACTTTTCTAAGCTCTAGCAATAACATATTAAAATAGATACATAAATAAATGGTTACAATACAATGAGAAAACCCCCACTTGCCCTTCAGGATGCGAGACTTCTTCCTATGTCACTCCTTATCTGCCAAAAACACAGAGAAAGTTAAGTGTTCTTTGTCTCTTCACAAATAGTTCTATGCTTATTTCTACCATAGCACTTTCCACACTGTTAGGTAATGTTTGACTGCATTCTGAGTGTACCTCTCTGAATGTAAGCTGTTTAAAGACTTTATTTTTATTGGGGTGCCGGGATGGCTCAGTGGGTTAATTATCTGACTTCAGCTCAGGTCATGATCTCATAGCTTGTAAGTTTGAGCCCCGCATCGGGCTCTGTGCTGACAGCTCAGAGCCTGGAGCCTACTTCAGATTCTGTGTCTCCCCTTCTCTCTGCTCCTCCCATGCTCATGGTCTGTCTCTGTCTCACAATAATAAGTAAGACATTAAAAAATATTTTTAAAAGACTATATTTTTATCACCCTATTTGTAGTATATGACACAAAGCCTGGAAAACCATTAGTTACTCAATAAATATTTAAGACTACAAATATGGGAGTTTGGAAGGATAAACTCATTGGAAATTACAATATTTGGGTAGCATTAAGGAAATATTAGGGCTTGCACAGATTCATAGGTGTAGACTTCAGATAGTTAGAAGTGAATGAGGACACTCAAGATGAGGAAATAATAAAATATAGTCAGGTGTCTGAATTTTCTATGGCATTTTCTATCTTTAGCTACCATTAGCAGAAATAACTATCTAAACTTTGGATACTACGTTAATCTTTAAAAGGCTATGTAAGCATATATAAAGTATGGCATAGGAAATATAGTGAATAGCATTGCATTAGTGCTGTATGGTGACATGGTAGCTACACTTTTGGTGAGTACAGCAGAAGGTTATATGCCTAAAACTAACACTATGTGCCAACTATACTTCAATAAAAAAAAATTACTATGTTGTATGCCTAAAATTAAAGTAACATTGTATGCCAACTATATGCAATTAAAAAAGGCTATATACGCATAAAGAAAATTTTTCTGAGGATTCAGAGAATTAATTTTCCCTATTTACAATACAGTAAGCACAACTGGAAATTTGGCATGATATTTTCCATGTCCCCCTTTACCAACCATCCTCCCCGTTAAAAACATGAATAAGATTAACATGGGTAGTTGACAACTTATGCAAATACTAATTATTTAGTGAATAACTTATTTAACTATTGTATATAGTAGGTTCTCCTCCCTTCCACACACACACACACACACACACACACACACACACACACACAGGAAAAAACGAAAAATGAAAATCATAAGACAGGTCTAAAAGGAAACCCAGCAAAAAAACAAAACAAAACAAAACAAAAAACACCTCATTTAGCAACCTCTCACAGGTCCTGGGTATCTTGACTGCTGGGTCCTGGGCTGCTAAGAAACATTCTTGTGGGAGGGCCCTTCCAGTAGAGCACCTACTCATATACATTTCACATGTACATTTTTTGAATCCAATGCATTCTTCATACTTTTGCAATGCGAGTAAAAAAACAAATGTTTCAATAGTAGAAAGCACATGAAGGAATATAGGTATATCAAGAAGAAAGATATATACATCAGGTCAGGTGGGGGTAACAGATTAATAAAATTGGGAGAATAATTTTATCAATTATTGGCAATCACCATGATGCATTTTGGGGCTCAGCATAAGGAAGATATTACTAATAATTAAAGCAATTCAAGATGAAATCATCTCAGAAAGTAATGAACTCCAATGACAGGAAGTGCTCAAGCAAAATCTAAATGACCATCTGTCAGGGATATTGTAGAAAGGAGACTTTCATTGAGCAGGAGGTTATGCTAAATTATCTCTAAGGCTATTTCTAACTCCTGAGATTCTATAACTCAATGAAGTAGAGCTTGAAGAAAACCCCAAAGAACTATTAACTAACTCTGTGTACTCAATATATATACATATATATCAGCAGTTAATTTCAAACCAACCATTAACTTTATCTAAGCATTTAATCTGTCTCAGAAATTTGAAGAAAATGGTCATAAAACAGGAAACAGAAAAATCCCTTACCTGCATGGATGATCTACTTAAATGATTTTCAAATTGGGCTCTTCAGATTTTTGGTAACAGAGAGAAACCTTGGAGCTACTTCAGAGGCAGCCTTGTGGCAGGAAAAACTGGAGGGCAGAAAAGGGAAGCTAAGCAGGTGAGTTCTTAGTTCCCCCAAATCCACTATAACCAGGGCAGCTTAGCCTATCTTCATATATGTTACTTGTGAGTAACATACATTAGGAGAATTTATAGCTTAGGAATTTTGATCAGAATATAGTTAATTCCAGTATTACACAATCAGCATAGGAAAAAAATAGCAAGTAACAGAATATTACAGATCCACTGAAAGTTCTAGAAAGAAAACAGTTCTTCCTGAATAGGGCCAATTTAAATATACTATTTAAGAGGCTATTTCAATAATCAACATTTTGTTGATCCACACTAGAATGTGTGGATCACATGTTAGAGCATCGACAATTATGTATTTTGCTCATTGATATATTCCTGGAATCTAGAAAAATCTAGATCCCTGAATCTTGGTACTGAGTCAGTGATCATTAAAGTTTATTGACCTAACAGAAATGTCCATGTTCTTTCCAATTTAGCCTAATTTTTTAAATATTACATTGAGAGTTCTGCTTTTAGCTAGGATATAGTTCACAAGAAAATACTGCTTCTGTTTAATTCTGAAGAAAACACTGAATAATATAAAATATATATTTTTTAAAGCCACTAAAGAACTGTGGGTGCAAAGAATTCCAGAGGTGGATGAGTTCTCCATTAAAAGAAGCCTTTGGGCATGGAGTATTAGCAAATTTTGAGGGCACACTCACAAGGATTTAGTCTTCTTTGAGGAGAAAAAGTTTGCTGGTAAATGGAGGAACTACTGGAATTTTAACTGCCATTCATTTGCTGCTATGGAGGATAGGAATCTGAAGGAATCCCAAATACAGAGTTTGTCCTTCCTGTCCATTCATTTTACCTCAAAGAACATTTGCAGAATAAGTGACATTACTGGATACCAAGAGAAGGTTTGGACACAATATCATTTTACAATTTAATCATAAAAGTAGAAGCAGCCTTATCTCTCTCCTAAGACATTTACAACCTGAGGTGAACTTACAGTCACTAATCCAACCCAAACTCAGTTCAATGCTTTAGATTAAAACACACACACACACACACACACCAAAACAACAACAACAACAACAACAACAACAACAACAACAACAAAAACCTTTCACTCTAGTTACCTGACAAAGGGAAGGAGAATTTATTTCTGAAAGGAAATATTTGCCTCAGTCTATGCTCTTTTAGATGCAATCAATAGCACACAATAAAAATTTATGATACCAGTGAAGGAATAGAAAAACATAACCTATAATCAAGAGAAAAAACTGGGTTTGGTTTTTTGTTTGGGTGGTTTTTGTTGTTGTTGTTTTGTTGTTGTTATTGTGTTGTTTTTTTTTTTGTAGAAAAAACTGTTAACAGAAGCAGATCCAACAATGACCCAGACCCAGATGATGGATTTAGCATTTATTGGCAATTTGTGTGTATGTAAGTCTACACATATACAGATATACACATATATGTGTGTGTGTGTGTGTGTATATATATAGAGAGAGAGAGAGGAAGAGAGAGGGATATGAGAAAGAGAATACCTTTCAAAATGTATTAAAAAGATGAGAATTCCATAAATTATAAAACTAGCAAATTCAAAAACTAGCTAAAAACAGTATTCAAAAATGCATATTTGAATAAAGAAAATCATTGCATGGGCTTCCAACAGATTAGATGGAGTGGAAGAAAAAAGTAGTGAATGCAAGGAGAGGCTAATAGAAATTATTCAAATGGAAGCACAGGAAAAACAAAACAGAGCCTCAGAGACCTATGGAATAAGACATATTTTTAAATGAAGCCCAGATTTTGAGGAGAAAGAGCATGAGGAAAGTTTTTTTTAACTATGGCCATGATTTTTCCAATTTTCCAAACTTAAAGAAATTCATCAACCCATATGCTCAATAAGCACAGTGAGCCCTTTGCAGGACAAAGCAGAAAACCACCCACAGGCATATCATAATTTAAAAACCAAAAATAAAGGCATTTAAGAGTGGGTCACATTATGTTCAAAGTGACAAGGATAAAAGCTAAAAGACAAGAAATTCACAACTTTAAAATGCTGAAAGAATATGTTCATCTTGAATTCTATACCCAGTGAAAATATCCTTGAGATATGAGAGCAGTTGAAGAAACTTTTGACAAATAGAAGTTGAAATAATTTGCTTCCAGAAAAGAAAAATGTTAAAAATTCTAAAGAATATTGTTCTTTCAAGGAGAAATTACACAAGAGGAGAGTTCAGATGACAAAAATAAAGACAATCAGAAAAGGATAATAAATGAGTAAATATAAAATATAACTTTAGAAAAATACTGTGTTAAATATAATAATATTATTGTGGAATGTACAACATATGCAAGAGTAGACTATCCAGAAATAGCTCCCAGAACAAGAATGGTAGTGCAGTGAAGTTTCTATATTATGAAGTACAAAAGTATTAACTCAAAATGGACTGTGGTAAGTACTTAATTTCCTGCATAATAACTAAGAATACAAAGATAAGATGAACAGCAAAAGATCCAATAGAAGGACAAAGTGGAATACATTTCCAATTGATCCAAAGGAAGGGAGAAAAAAGGTGCAAAGAAACTGAGAATAAGTGACACAAACAGAAAACTGAGAATGGATTTAAAGTTCAATCATATTAAATGTACACTGACTAAACACTCCAATTAAAATATGCAGATTATTAGATTGCTGTTACAATTATATGCTATTGATGAGACACACTTAAATCTAAGGACCGAGATAAAAATATCAGAAAAACCACACAAGGACTGTTCATAAGAAATACAGTATGGCTCTGTAAATAACACACAAAATGAACTTCAATGAGATAGTGCACACATAAAGAGGGGTATTTCATAACAGTACAGCAGTCAGGAAGCATTTTCCTCTTTTTCCTCTCAATGTCCTGGGTTTTCCCACATCATCTCTTTATCTTGAGCTTCACGGTGGCTTCAACCTTCAAACAAATCTGCTACTGAACATCCAGGACCGCAGCAAGAAATGTGAGACATTTTAACCAGTCTTCAGAAATAACTGAATTCTCCATCATTTTTTTTACATAGGAACTCGCTTTCACTCAGTAACTTATACTTTTTTCCAAATTAAATTTTTACTGGATTTTAATTCTCAAGATAATCTTTGGTAAATAAACCTGACTGAAATATTAAGAAGTCATTTGATATACCAGTTAAATGACAAAGCCCTAGGGAGTTCAAAGATAAATACCTCCTGTCACTGAGCAGCCCACAGTTTAGCTACAGAGACAAATAAGTGGGTAATTGCAATGCTTTAGGAAAGGTATGCAGGGATAGCTCAGAAGAAGCTATGGGAGTACAGGCAAAACATCTAATTCATTTTAGATTCTGGGAGGAAGGGTGGTCAGGGAATGTGCAATGCTCTGTGAGTGCCCTGTGCAATGCATGGTAAGTTGGAAGACCATCAACAACAACTAATCTTTTCTGTGCTATCTTACAAGTAGCTTACAATTATTTTTAATTAAGTGAGGGACAATTTTAAAGATGCGACAATATCATGCAAAGAGATTTTGATCGATATGAGATACAATCCACTAAAATTCTATTTAGCTAGCCGAAAGTACACTCTGAATGTATACTTTATCATCCTCTGTATGACAATTTATCCTCATCCCTGCAAATTAGTATGAAAACTAAACTGTATAAATCATATTTATCTTGAACTACTTACATGTGCTATGTTTATGTATTTTTTCTTTTTAACTGTATCAATGGCCCTAAGAATGTATCAAAAGTGATAATCAGCACAAAATTTTTAATAGTCCAATTTCACACATAATAGGAAAAAATGAAACTGCATAGATAGCATAAACAAATGTATGAATTCAAAATACTCACTTTGGTCAATAAATTCAGTATCTGATGCAATTAAGCATCATAATAGCATTTTTTTTTTACCTCTTCCCTTTGTACTGCCCGCCATTTTTGAAAGGGTAGAAATAACAGCAAAGTGGCCCAAAAAGTACAAAGAAATAATAGATGTAAGAATTACTTGGCAAGTACAAAAATTATGTATTGGTGAATACTGTACATTCAATATAAACTTTTACGTTGAATTGGCTAAAGACATTGCTACCTCAATTTCAAGTCTATTTATAAGTAATGGTGCTCTCAGCTGTGACATCAGTTTGTACTGTAGTCCTTGCGGAAGCTCCCTGCGAGCTGAGATTTAATTTAAAGGGAGTTTCTCTCTGAGAGGATACATATCTCTGCTTCTGACAGGCAATACCATATCCAATTAAAATTAACTCTTTGATTTCAAGATTTTAGGGCCAGCTACCCAGGTAGCACAAATTCATCACTGAGGATGGGGAAGCTGGATACCAACTAAATGGGAAGATAATTATTCTCATTCATTGAGTGCCAACGTTAAGTGGGCTGTGGTAATTCCAGTTCACTCTTACTTTGAAGAGAGGCTTTATATTCAAACTCTAATTGGGGTTGGGGTCAAGAAGGGTATATCAGTTTCCTATGGCAACTGTAACAAATTAGTGCAAATGTAAGGACTTAAAACAATACAAATTTATTATCATACAGTTTGGTAGTTCTAAAGTCTGAAATGGATCTCATCTAGCTAGAATCAAGGTGTCACAAATGCCAGGTTTCTTTTTGGAACCTCTATGGTAAAATGAATTTCCCTATCCTTTCCAGTTGTCCAGATTCTTCAGTTCCTGTCCTTCTTCCTCCACCTGAAAGCTGGCATTGGTTGGTCAAGTCTGCATTACTTCAATACTGACTCATCTGCCTCCCTCTTCCACTTTGAAGGGCATTTTTGATTACACTGAGTCCACCTTAAGATCAGCTAATTAACAACCTTAATTACCCTTTGCCATATAACATCTTTAGGGATCCCATGAAATAGGACTTGGATATCTTTCAGCGCAGTCACTATTCTGCCTATTACAAAAAGTCTCTTCTTAGACTTTTGTCCTTGAGTGGACACTTGATTTTCTCCATTGTTCTGTAAGCCCTGAAAGTCATGAAGAGTGAAGTTCAATTTCACCAGATTTGTTAAATGCCTTCAAGGCTAAACCTGGATCAATGCTCTGCTTGCCACTCTACATTCCCTAATTGGCTTAATATTTTCTTGGATTCTTCCTATTTCGTAAATTCTTGGCAGCCCACTGATACATTTAACAATGTATTTTTTATAGTTTTTCTTTCATTTTAGATGTTTTGGGGAAAAAAGTTGATCAGGATAACCTGTCCACTATACTACTATAAATAGATGACACTATAGTATTTATCTGAAGGTTCTTAGTGGTTAACTGCAATCAAAAATAAAATTAAATAACCAAATCTTTACTACAATGATCTCATATATGTGTGTGTATATATATGTATATTAATCATAGTAAGCTTATCTTGTTTCACCTAAAATATTTTTGTTTTTTTATTAGTAGAAATTAATCAAAGATAATGTGTCTTCCAGCCATTTCATTGCCGACAGGATTTGCTAAGGTCCCATGTCACCATCATTTCCTGATATACTCCTTGACATGTAGAAGGGATTCTGGTTTGTTCTTCAATTTATTTCCACTCCACAAACTTTTAATGATTACCCATCTAACAATTAATTTACTGGAGCTAAAAGAAAGCTAAATTAAATAGAACATTACCCCTACCCCCAAAGAACTCTGAATCTAATACCAAATATAGTATGTAAATATAGTAAGGCTATGATGTTATACAGGCAATAATAAAACATTGTTACTGAGTTAAATAGCAACACAAAAAGTTACCTACTACACTTTGGTATAATAGGAAAGAAATCACCAAGGAACTGAGACTTTAAAAATGTGTGATACGTGCCCAAATAAGAGAAAAGGAAAGTCACATTCCAGGAAAAAGGATGAATTTCAAGTAGCTCAACATAACCTGAAGACATATGACATTTCACAGAGTAGTGAACAATTCAGTGAGAAAGGCAGGCCAGGATCATATCTTAGAAGGTATTAACCACACAAAAAATGTAAAAAGTTTTTCCAATAGTGGTTTGCAAACCTGGATGCTAATCAAAATTTCCTGTGGAAACTGTTACATATATAGATTGCTGAACCTATTCCCCGAACTTACTGAATCAGAAACACCATGGGGTAAACAATTTTAACAAGCATTCAGATAATTGATATTAATTGTATCATTTAGGATGCTTAAGGCTACAGGCAACAGAAAACTTTGCAAGTAGCAGCTTAAAAAGATGTATTATATATGTATTATGTAGTCTCAAGATAGGATAGCTCCATTATTGAATAAATTAGTAGCTTGATAATATCAATAAAAATTCAGATTACTTCTGTTTTTCTGCTTTGGACGTTATAGTGTGTCAGCCACTCCACCTCTCTGTTCTGAGGTGGGTTCAAGAGCTTTAGGCTTTTTACCTTCATACAACAATACTCAATGAAATAAATCTTGTCTTCTATGTATCTCTCTTCTTGTGAGCAAGGAAAACTATGACAGAGATACCCCCTGCCAGTAGACACTTCCTTATGTTTCACTCTCCAAAATGTCATTATATATCCACTTTTAAACCATTCACTATCAAGGGCAAAGGATTTATTGTTATTGCTAATCAATACTCATCCCTTATTTCTAAGGAAAGACATGGGCTACCATGAAATACATAGGCACCCAATATCTGAATAATATAAATGAATAATATCAAGATTCTGATATAATAGAAATGTAAAATATTCCTGTGGGGCAATCAACAGTATCTACCATAAAGAAAGTCATTGGACCATTCTTTGGGAACTACTGCTTAAATGATATTAGAGTTTTATTAGATGCCATGGTTAGGTTGGCATTTTCAAAAGAATCAGTGGGCATTTTGAGAATCATACAACTAAGTCAGATCTTTCCTACTTTTCAAAGAGAAGAATAGTTACTAGAATATTTTAGTAAGCTAAAAAAAAGATAAGTAATATTTTTACCCAAGAAAGTAATATTGGTGATAAACAAAAGATGTATAAGAAACATTTTGTACCCAAGTATAACCAGTAGTACTTGGGATCCCATTGAATTACAGTGGTTATGGAGAAAAGAAATGACTATTTCTACCAGGTTCCTCAGTGGCTGGTTGGTTGGAGCACTAACCAAAGAATCACAAGTAGCTTATAAAGTGAAACTTATCTTAGTAAGAAGAGAATGACCATAAGGCCAAATACTATGAGGAGGTCAAGTAGGCTAAGGGCCAAGAAGTAGCTTTGAGCAAGTCACTATCGACGCTGCAAGAGCAATTGTAACGCGGTAATAAAAGCAGAAGCCAAGTTACAGTAATTGAAATGGATATTAAAAAACACAGATGATGAGATAGACTCTCTTTTCAAGTACTTAATTGTGAAGGAAAAGGAGCAATAGGTTGAGGGCAAGAGCTGGTCAGCTTGAAGAAGGGAGGTATTTGGATGGCAAGTTTTTAAAATGCAGATCATTCATAAAAAATCTCTGAGGATACAGATGGGCACATGAACTAAAATGTAGGTAAAGAGACTGTTCCTGTGCAGAAGACTCTTTTCCCTAAAAAGTAAATAGAGATAAAAATGAAAGCAAATATAGATACATTTGGAGGCTGAAGTAAATTAAGGTGATTGAAGAAGTTCTTTATCAAGTACAAAAACATGCACTGATAGAAGTTGGGATAGGGACCATGAGAAAATTAATGAAAGCCACAGTGTTCTCCATAGGCAATAGCAGAGCAAGCTGGCCACAAAATTAGTGAGGATTGCTGAGTGGGCCTAAGTGTCCAGATGTCCAGATGATACACACACACACACACACACTTTGGGGACATTATCAAAAAGTTTAGAGAAATCTAAATGAAGTAGCAGAGGGTAGACATTAGATTGAAAATGTCCAATTTGAATAAAATCCAAGAGCCAGACAATGAAGGAGTTGATGGTATTTTCTGGTGTTTGGGGGGACATTCACAGAAGAGTAAGAAAGAATATGGGGTGTAGAATAATGTGGAAGACTAGTTTAAAAAGGGGTGAGGAAACTATAAAATTAGGAGACTGTGGGTATCAACAGTCTCCTTTCCCATTCAAGATTTCACTCCTCACTTCATTTGTCCAAGACCTTGTTAGTTATACCAGCTACTCTGACAAATTTCATTTTAAGTGTTAATGATTCAGAGTAGTTGTAATGTTACCCTTTTGAGTGTAATACTCTTTACAAGTTGAACACAGCCTCTGAAAGATTTAATTTCAGGAGTAACTGGTAAGGAAGTTTCAAGCCTAGCATAGCAGAGATATTGTGGGCAGAAGACCATAAAACTAACCTTCACTGGGAACCACTCATGGTTTACATCTGTTAAGGTAAAGCTCTCTTCTGTATCTCCCACTTCCATGAGGTGGGAAGGGAAGGAGGGTACATCGTGTCCAACAAGTTACTTCACTGAAAGGAGTAGCACCACATGACAGAAAAACTAAGAACAATGTTTGGCTTTCAACACAACTTAGAACACGTTTCCGAAAAGCCAAAAAGTGCATGTGTTACTTATAGTAGAAAAATCTCACAGGTTTGGGAAAGTCATAATGAAATTAAACCTTATTACTGTCAAAAGAGTTATTCCATCTCCAACCTGGGGTCCACATGCCATACTTGTGCATGTTATCCAATTCACTGATGGAATTTACTTCTCTTTGAAGGTAACATGTCTCAAGGAAGACACCCAAGTAGCTATTGTTTTGGTTAGAGCTAATTCTTGAATTTTCCCAAGTACAGCACATACACATACTTCTCCACATTCAACAGGATTAACATATTTATAAATGTGCTAAGTGATCTCTAAGCATGCTGACTATAAAACAGAAAAAGCAAATGACGACAACAACAATAACAACAATTCCACCTAATCTCTACTTTAAATCAAAGTGGGCTACAGTGAAATGATAGGGAACTCATTAGAGGTTAGTCCCTTTCTCAGGATCTGCAATGAGAAAAGTATTAACTGTCTTCTTGTCCAAAATTCCTTAAAGATGTATTGGGGATTTGCTGTGAAATTTTAAGATCACTGAAATATAATTTATAAGTAGGCATTTCATGGTCAAGGCATTTCATAGTATTAGGACACAATTTTTAAATATCCTCTTTTCTTCTTTTCATGCTTTAATTTTCCCTTGCTTCACAGATTATAGAAATTATCCATATACTGGAGTAGACACATAAAAAGGTATATACCAAATCAGAGTATCTTCTGTGATAGGACAAAGTAACAGCTGTCAAATTGTGACATTACAAATCCATCTGAATCAGAAATCCAAAAGCAAACCTGAACACTCCAAGCATTACTTTGATTTACAAAATCTCGAGGGAATTTTGGGTCCATAAATCAAGAGATTACACTAGAGTATTTTCAACTGTAACAAACATAACTTTGTTCCAACCCTTTAAACACTATTTAAAATACAACAGCATTCATTTTGCTACAATCAGCAGTCTTAAAGGTCAAAGATTTTTTAAAATTTATCATTAGGAATATACTGTAAAATAAATATAAAAAATTAATGTAAAACATCAAATTACCATGAAAAATTATATACTAATCAGATACTTCAAGGAAAAAACATGTACAAATTACCAAGATTAAATCATGGGTCTTGAATCCAAGATATAGGAAATCTTCTTAGACTAATAACAAGAATGAAAGTTGAATTAGGAATCAAAAATCTCCCAGCACAGAAAAGCCCGAAACCACAAGGTTTCATTGGTGAATTATAACAAACATTTAAAATAATAATATTTAACGACCATCTTTATGAAAATCTTACAAGTAATGGAATAGAGAGGACACATTCAAAATCATTCCTTGAGTTCAGTACTACCCTCATAGCCAAGCAGGAAAATAACAATGCAAACAAAAAAGTCTACTTTGTCCAATATAAGTATTGATACTCCAAGTTTCTTTTGTCATCTATCTTTATCTTTCTTTTGATATCTAAATGGTTCTCCACACCCTCACTTTCAATCTGCAGGTGTCTTTAAGTCTAAAATGAGTCTCTTGTAGGCACATAGATGGGTCTTGTTTTTCTATCCACTTTGACACCCTGTCTTGATTGGTGCATTTAGTCCATTCACATTCAGAGTAATTATTGATAGATCTGTATTTATTGTCATTTTATTATTTGCTTTGTCATTGTTTCTGGAGATTTTCTCTGATCCTTCCTTGGTTTTGACACCTTTGATCTCTTCTTTGCACTCAAAAAAATCCCCTTTAATATTTCTTGAAGGGCTGGTTTAGTGGTCATGAACTCCTTTAGGTTTTGGTCTGGGAAAATCTATCTTTCCTTCTGTTCTGAATGATGGCCTTTCTGGTGTTCTTGGCTGCAGATTTTTCTGTTTTATCTGTTGTATTGTTTTCTTTCTCATTTCTCATTTTGGTGCTTTTTTCTTAGTTAATGCAGTTAAAGCATTGCCAATTTTTTTTTTTTTTTGGAAAAACTGGTCATTACTTTCAATGTTAGGTTATTGGTTATTCAAGTCTCTATTTTATTTATAATTTTTCTTTATTTCCTTTCTCCACTAAATGCATACTTGAAGAAAATATGTATTCTATTTTCTTAGATGGAATGTTATATATATATATATATATATATATATATATATATACACACACACACACGTATGTATATATATGTGTATATATATATATACATATATATATATGTATATATATATATACACACCTTAGAACCATGTAGTCTGAAGTATGCTTCAAGTAAAAAATGTTATATTGAAAAAAAAAAGTTAACTTTAAAGCCTAAAAGAGGGGAAATGGATGGGGGATGGGTGAAATAGGTGAAAACAATTAAAAGTACACTTACCTTCCTGGCCACTGAGTAACATGTAGAATTTTTGAATCACTGTATTGCAAACCTGAGAGTAATTTTAACACTGTATGTTAACTATATTGGAATTAAAATTAAAACTTAAAATATAAAACATCAAAGCATATTTGAAACAACTCTTTTTCAAATCTATTACGGGTATACTTATAGTAAAAACCTCTCCCACATTTCAAAGGAAGGCACATACAACTGACACACAAACATTTAGGATAAGTCATTTAATAACGCAGGGGAAAAATCTTTTACTATAGATGGGACATACATGATTTTGGCACATTGTCGTATTTGAACACTTTTTTCTGATTAATGCTAATAAAATTTCAAACATTCTCTTAAACTCTTTTCATAAGAGTAGATCTCTTGACTTTCTATTAAGTAATCTAAATAAAATCAAGTTTCCTTGCAACCAGACTTGAATGTTTACTGTTTATTTTCCTATTTAGCCAATAAGGTTAGGTAACTAATCAAAGTAATTTGTTCAGATAAACCTAGCTATAATTTCAGTTCACTTTCTCTGACTGTACAACAACAAAAAAAAACCTAATGATTCCTACTTAAAGCTGAGTAAAGCTTTTACAAGAACTTGATATAAAAAAGAAAACCCCAAATTTATCACAGTCTCAAGTTAAATAACAGAAATGCATCTTATTAAGTGGAAAAAGCATAGATTTTGAAGTAAAAGTTACCTTGGTTTAAATTCTCACTCTGATGTTTATAAACATGATTTTAGCCAAGATACTGCAATTTTTAGCCTCAGTGCCCCCACTTTTAAAATGGGAACAATGGCCATTGTGCAGGACGCTCATGAGAATAGGCATCAAGTATATGAATGCATCACATTATCTGACATTTAGTAAGCAAATGAAAGTTATTAATTGAATATAACAAGGTAATTACAGATGAGACTGAAAAATTAAGGTTTTGTACCCAAATGTATCAAAGTTTATGATTTAGCCATTGAACTAAATAATGATGATATTTACCCTTGAAGAGAAGTTGGTATATCCACTATCACCCTGTGAAATAATCTTCATGACAAAAGGAAAGGAAGGGGGCTGAGGTGGGGGAGTTAACTCTGAGCAGTGTATGTGACAGGCCTGACACCTGTTTTGCTGCTGCCCCATCCCTGGAAGATGGCCCTTGATGAAGGGCCCTTTCTCCAGGTCCTTCCTCAGTGCTACCTTAGTCAAGCTCACCTACTGAGTCTGCTGGGACCCCAGGTGTTACAGCTCTGGGTCTCAGTACCTTTCCAGCTCACATTTGTGTGTTTTCTTGAAGTCTAGAGCACTAGCGAGGCTAAATCAGGAACCACATGCTTCAATACTGAATCAGAAATATGATAGAATAACCTATGTCGTTGAGTCCTGGGGACCAGGCCCAATTTCATTTTTTTTATATGCTAAGTTCTATGATGCCATCTGGAAAAATGTGGGTGAATATAAAACATGTTTTGGTGTGTGTAATTAGAGATCCTACCCAAATTCCTTTAGGCTAACCAACTGTCTCGGTACCATTTATTGAGTAATTTCTCTTCTCCTCATTGATATGAAATTGCATGTTTATCATATGATAAATTATATTAATCATTAAATCAGCTTATAGAATGGGACTAAATGTAATACTCTCTGTTTAGATTAAATGGCACCATTTAGATTATTTTATAAATGATCTGAAAAAAATAAATAAATACTAAATCCAGGTGGGATCTTCTCAAGCCATTCAGCATAAGGCTACAGACACTATCAGTACAGGATCTAGGAATATACAGTGTTAAAACATAATGAGAAAAGTAATTAAAACACAGGCTTTAAAATAGGCTGCTTATGTTTTTATTTTAACGCATCAATTTCTTATACAAAGATCTAATGTGTACATTCCTGCCTTCACTGCTACCAAGGAAAACTCCACACTACAGTTTGAGTCTGAGATTTGATTGGATGTAATTGAGTTTCTCTGCCTTGCCTAATCACTACCAGAGAGGGAGAGGGCACTGACAGTTTTATCACTTTCAATTCTCTTCTAAATTATGCAAATGCTATTGGTTCTTTTAAATAGTCCTCGGCATCATCCCTTATAAATTGCTTAAAAACCCAAGACTGATTAACCATCAGAATGAGTGAATATGCTGAGAATGGAGTTAGCTACCCATTATACTCAGCCGCTTCTCAATTAGCCTAAGATAGACTCCAGCCCACTCAGCTGTGCAGTCTTGGATAAGTTCCTTAATTGCTCTATGCTTCATTTTCCTCATCTGTAATATGGGAATGATAATAATAGTATCTACCTCATGTGATTATGAGGATTGAATATGTTAATATTGTAGAACATTTACGGGGAAAAAAAGCCTTGCACAAACTAAGTACTATATTACTTTTTGTTATCTAATTGAATTTATCTTTAATAATCTGTATCTTCTGTTTTCCGCACTCATGGTATTCCCCACCCAATCCCATGTTCCTCAGCATGCTCAAAAGTCACACTTTGTCTCACGAAAGGATTCAATGGTGTCATTAAAGTGTGAATATCCAATAAGGCTATACATACTGGGCCTGGCATGGTGAGTTTGGATTTAAAGAAGGAATAAATTACTCTCTGATCTATATTTAAATGTTTAGAGGGAGTTAGGTAGCAGAAGAGGCAGGTACACAGAAGGAATCTTCCAGCATTTCTGAAACCCTATTGTAAAGCAGCTGCCAAGTATAAGGTCCCTAAAATTAAAGGTACAAAGGTGGGAGGCAGAAAGGTCAATTTCTATCGCTTATATAATTCAATACTATTTACATTAGCATCAAAATACACACACACACACACACACACACACACACACACACACACACACACACAAATCCTGAGAAGCAACTCTGCTGTTTCCAATTCACAGTGAAAATTAAAAAACCCAACTGAAATATGCACAACCATAAACATGGACCTTCTTGGTATCAGTGCCTTAACAGATGAGCCAGGATGAGTCTACCCTGAAAGAGAGACCTATATCACCAAAGACTATGGCTGTTTCCAACAAGAGACAGAAAAAGTCGAGAAGCAAATAATCTCATTCCCTACCTGCTCTCCTAAGCTCCTGAAACAACCTTACCAGACAGCAGCTGACCTATAAGAGAGCAAAGCCTTTCTTCCTTTCCCCAAACTCTACTCCCTGCATTATCTCAAGAACCAGAGGACTGAAGATTAATTCTTTGGGACCCCCATGTCAAATACTGTTCTTGATCACCCCTGCTGTTACCTAATTTGTTCCACATTCTTCAGTAGTGTCTTCCACCTGGTTCAAATTATCATTGCTTCCTCCTTTATAAAACCATTTGGCAGTGTCTTGGAAACCCCTCAATTAGTGGTCACCAATCCTCCCCTCCCCTCATCCATCTCCTCAGGGCCTATTTGAAAGCTGGAATTCCCCTCAGCCTTCTCCAATGGAAGCTATTCACTCTACTAAACCTTATGTATTTACACTACTGCTTCAAGATAATTTTACCTCTACTTAATTAAAATCTGTTACTTTGAGGCTCATACCATCTTGCCAGAATGTCTTGTCAAGGTCATCTCTTGACCTCCTCTCTCTCAGCCACTCATTTTCATCAAGTTTTAGATGCTTCCTTCTCTCCACATCTGTCAGACATTCTCTTCCCTGTTGAACCTATACCTATAATCAGCCACATCAGTCCTGTATATGTCAACATCCTCTGTTCTACTCACTTCTGCCACATATACTCCTGACTAAACCCCAAGTGGAGAGCATCGCTAATCTAAAATGTTGAATGATGTTGGAGAAAATAACAAAAAAAAAAAAAAAAGGCAGTTACCTACCTTCAAAACTTCATTCACTTCCCCTTAATATGAATATTGACCGGGAAGTCTTATATGTTCCCATAATCACCTTTTATGATATTTTTCTTGAGTATGAGAGATTGAGAATTTTTTCACTCTTTCACTACTCCCCCACACTCTTAATAAATAATCGTGACATCTTTAGTCACAGAGGAAATAAGAGATATGACACATTTTAACTTTCTCCCCCTAAAATATGTATCCAAGACTTAAATTTTTATTATGCAACTTTCAACAAGAGACATAACCCTGTCCCTCCTTGGTGGCCTTTGAGTCACCTTTTGAACTGTATTTTTGGCCCTTAGGCCTTAGAGAAGATTCTGGGTCCTTCCATTTTCACTCTATTTTGGAAACAGTAGAGTTGTATTTGTGCTTAAAAACCAAAAGAAAAAGATTGCCAGATGGGTAAAGCCAACTTTAAGACAATTTGGAGCTTCAAAGTCTTGACAATTAGCCTTTATGTTGTAAGAAAAGATGAATTTTTGAAATGCAAAATGTACCCAAGCCTTGCATGGATTCTAGAGACATGAGAAAAGGCACAAATATTACATGCACTTTAGAGGCAGAGGTATGAGCCTTTCCAGGTAGTCTGATGAAATAGCTGCAAGCATCCTAGCTCAAGCAAATAACCCAGGAAAAGTGTGAAAAGGAGGCTGATGGAAACGGGGGCTGAAAAGCCACCTCTCCTCCCTTTGGAGGCGGGAACTCCTCCTTTTCTAGAAAGAAATTTCTAGAAAGAATTTTCTAGGAAGAATTTCTTTTCAAGAAATTTGGGGACTCCCCTTTTCTAGACAGCACAAGCATCTGAGATTCTTGGAATTCTCTTCATCCTGCCTTTTCTTCTAAAACGGAGCCTTGTCCAAGTTCTTACAGGGCAGCAACACACCTAAGCAGTTGTTTGTAGATTCCAAAACTGAGGTCTTGCCAGGTAGATATCTACCTCCTCATGACTTTCAGCCCACACCATCTTTCATGATTTTATAATTATCCCTCAAAAACATCCCCTCTCACTGACAGTTCTCTTCCACTTTATTCAGGAACTATGATGAACTATATTTATCATAAAACCTTAGGCTGATATGCAACATAAAGTTAGAAGGAATAAATGCCATCAAGAAATAAAGGTAATGTGGGGTGCCGGGGTGGCTCAGTCGGTTGAGTGTCTGACTTCCGCTCAGGTCATGATCTCAGGGTTCGTGAGTTTGAGCCCCACATTGGGCTCACTGCTGCCAACGCAGAGCCGGTTTCAGATCCTCTGTCCCTCTCTCTGTCCCCCACCCCGTTCACCCTCTCTTTCAAAAATAGATATTAAAAAAAAAAAAGAAAGAAAGGTAATGGTACAAAGAAAGATGGGGGAGAACATGTAATCTTAGCCAAGTTAGTCAGGAAGGACCAAGGGGACAGTTTATGAGTAGTGACCTGAATGCAGTGGGAGAGTGAGTCATGCAGACACTGCAGTAAACAATAGTTTTAATAGGCAAAGGGAAACACGCCAAGTCAAAAAAAAAATTAAAGACAGAAGAGCATTTCACATATTTAAGACAGCAAGCCAGCCACTTGGGCTAAAGCTGAGTGAGCAAGGGGAAGTGTGCTGTGAGATGAAGCCAAATCATTAAGGTCCTGGAAGTCCACTGTTAGGCATTTGTATTTTATTCCAATTAAAATGGGAAACCATCAGAGTCTGAATGTGTTGCGTGTATTTTTTTTTTTTTACTTTCTGTATATTATGATGTTTTGATATATCAAAAAAAAAAAAAACCCATTCAGCTGGGAGAAATTGCTAGCCAATTCTTAGAGATAGCGAAGAGTCTAGGTGGGACCATGCCTTTCATATGCAAACTCACCAGTACAGAGCATACCTCCTCTATCTGACCCACAAGCCCTACAAGGCAATAAACTCTGCCTTACTCATCCAGAGCCAGGTAGTGGACAACTAGAGACCACCCCTATAGCTTAGAGCTCACCAAAACTATTCAAATTAGCCAAATCTAAACTGTTTACCCTGCCCTGCCTTGCCTTTCCCATGGAAAACCCAATAAAGTCCATGGTCCAGGTTCTCCCCTGGTTCCTGACCCTTCTGCCTCCTGACCAACACTAGGGTTGGCGTCACCAGTCCCACAGAGGCAGTGATCCTGCCCTTCTGGAACACAGGAGTATATTAAACTTTTCTCTTCCATGCTTCATTCTTTCCTCCTGTTGCCATATCTGCCTTTATCGTACTACATCCAACATTCATATTCTTAGAACATGACTTGTTATGTTCTTAAGATGACACTGTTTTATGGAGCAGACAATATAGAGGGCATTGGAGGAAGCAGAGAACAGTTGGAAAGCTCTTTCAGTAGTCTATTTAGGGGGGGAAGTGACCAGCTATTCAAAGTTCAATGCTGGAACACTGAGTTAGAAAAGGACCAAATCTGGCAATATGCTAGTCACTAGTGAACTTGAAAAGAGTGATTTCAAGAAGTGAGGGCAAACCTCTCATTACAGTCAATAAAAACTGAAAGTAGAAAAACCAGAGATAGTGGGTAAATTCTTTTTCCTTCTGTGAGAGAGGGAAAAATGGTAATCAGCTGTAGGGAGCTGTTGGTTAAGGACTAGTTTTCAACTGGAGATTACAATGTGTATGTATGCTGATTAGAAGAATCCAGTAAAAAGGAAAGCAGTGATGATGAAGAGGTGAAGGGAATCCTGCAGGAGCCAATCACGGAGCAGGAAAAAGGGGGTGGAAGCCGGGCACAAATGAAGAGTTTAGCTTTGGCCACAAGGAAAGACAGTTCCATCATACCAATGGGAGGGAAGCTGGGTGTATAGAAAGATGCAGGAGGAGAGAGGTTTGTAAACTTGGGAGTGTAAGGATACAGACTTTTCTCAAATGTGTTTCTATTACCTAAAGAAAGAAGGTAGGTCATCATCTGAAAGCAGAGGGGATATTGTTTCAGGCTTCAGGAGAAAGAAAAGGAGTATGATTCACACCCAGTGGATACTGGAGCTGGCTCTCTGAGTTCAAGACAGCTGAGTATGCATCTCTCTTCCCAACTCCACCTTCAGGGAAGTCATAGTGGCAACTGGAAATCAGCCTGTGACCTCACATCACAGAAATCAGCAGAAGTTACAAATCGGGGCTTCCCCCCCCCCCACCCCCGGAAAGCTAATCTTAAAGCATTTACCAGCACATCACTGGAATTAGTCATCTGTATCAAAAGCAAAATGAACTCCTTAGGGATATACAGTGTAAAAGGATTACCAGGAAGCATGGAGGGCTCACATGAGGTTCATGGCACTGGATTCAAGGCAACAAGAGTCAGTGTGGGAGTGTGTGTACATGTTGGTCTTTCTCCAATCATATCTAAGTGCTCAGGTGAGGCTCTGAAATGCTTACTTTAACCAGATTTGGGGTTTATCAGCTGTGTACAGACAGAGACACTAAGGAATTAAGAAAGTAACTACAGTGATGGGCCTGAGAATACATGTAGATAAGGAAGGAAAAGTGACATGACAGATAGGATGCATCATGAGAAGATAATGGGTTCAACCAACTGAAAGTTCTGGTGGAGTCAGAGAACTGTATGTAAGCACCAGAGAGAGGTCAGTGGGTTGCTGGAATCCTAAATCTGGAGATTCCATCTACTTTCTCTGTATCCTGAAATACTAGCAAAGAGCCTGGCACATACAGAGATCTCAATAATGTTCATTCTATGAAAAAATAAGAATCATGAAGAATGAAGTGCCACAGTCTTTGTTGTAAGTTATATAAATGCTCTCTGTGGAGGATCGTGGTACTTTGCTCGGAACCACAAAGGATTGATTAGGAGGGATTGATTGCCCCAACTACTTAGAGTACTGTCAGAACCTTAGGGATGTCCCCAGCAACAGAGCCACCTCACCCAAGTCATATCCCTTCTAGGATGGCTCATACCCAATGAGTATGTGATGCAGGTATATAAAGGGCCAGCCATTTCAGCCTAGCTCCAAGAGAGTCCACTAAGAGTGTTGTCAGGATGGCATTTCAACTCAGCTTCTTCTTGTGTCAAACTCTGCATCCTCTCCCTCTTGGGATTTGCCTCCAAGGGCACTCCCTAATAAACATCTGACACACTGAACTCTGTCTCAGAGTCTGCTTCCTCCCAATCTAATCTGATCCCTTGCAGCTTAATAAAGCTATTCTTCTAAGATGAGAGAATGCATACACGATGGCATTTTTAAGCCCCAGATTAGACTATGTTTAAACCATATGATTCCAGTTTACATGGGCTGACATCTTCAATGATCAACAGATGCTTGAGGGATCACATTCATTTTTTACTAAAAATTGAAAGAATAGGAAACAAGTAAAGAAGTAGGGTTAGAAGGGAACTTAATGGAAACATTTTTCTTCCAAATACTTTAGTTCATCTAATTGTTTCAATTTATCTTGTTGACTTTTTCCTTCGAATAATGACATTGAGTAAGCAGTGGAATTCACATTATGCAGGCATGAGCTAAGTCCATGCAATATTCTTTTTATTATCATCCACTTAAGAAATCTATTAACTGTCTCTTAATTTCATAGGTAATGTAATCTGTTGATGTTTTCCCACCACTGCATAAATATTACTAAACATTCAGTGAATTTCTTAATCACAGATCTTTGTTAACTAAAATCTATTAAGAACTAAAAGAATGCCTTTGTTTCACATGACAATTACACTTTTTCCGATAGCCTTCAAAGAAATTAATCTTTGTCATTTTTTAAAGTTTATTTATTTTGAGAGAAAGAGAGAGAGAGAGAGACAGAGAGACAGAGTGCATGAGCAGGAGGGACAGAGAGAGATGGAAAGAGAGAGAATCCCAAGCAGGCTCCACACTGTCAATGCTGAGCCTAATGCAGGGCTCAAACTCACAAACCATGAGATCATGACCCGAGCCTAAATCAAGAATGGGATGCCTAATAGACTGAGCTGCCCAGGCACCCCTCCAATCTGGTCTATTTTAACAGAATATTTTTCTGTTGGTACAGGACGACTTGAATAGATTAATAAAGGTATTAATATTATTTATGCATTTGGAATTGTTGTACCATTCAATGGTACAATTTCTTGCTTAATATTATTCATGCCACAGGATTAATGTCAGGCACCACATGCAGTGACAGTCAAATACTACCAAAAACTGTTTTTTAAGTCTCTTTTGTATTTGGTATTTGAGCCATTAATGAAAGATTAGTTTCCAGGGTGCTTGGGTGGCTCAGTAGGTTAAGCATCTGAGTCTTTATTTTGGCTCAGGTCATGATCTCATGGTTTTTGAGATCAAGCCCTGCATTAGGCTCTGTGTTAACAACATGAAGTCTGCAAGGGATTCTCTTTCCCTCTTTTTCCGCCTCTCCCTGGCTCTTTCTCTAAACATAAATAAGTAAAACTTAAAAAAAAATACACCAGATTGGAAAAGATCTTTACAAAAATGTTCTGCATATAGGCAAACTATTCTAGGACAAGAAAACAAATAGAAAAGAGTAAAACATGAGCTAAGTACTGACTTCTCTAAGTTGTAAGGGTGTGAAGCTAGACTGACAATTGAATCATGGAACATTCAGAAAATGAGAGGGCTACAGATCCCAACTATACCTACAAACTTAGGATACTGAGGTCATGACAAAGAGCTCATTAGTGGGAAATACAATTACTACACTCTAGACCAGCACTGTCCAACAGAAACCTAATGTAAGCCACAGGATTTAAGTTTTGTAATAGCCACAACAAAAACGGGTGATGCCAATTTTAGTAATATATTTAACTCAATATATTTGAAATGTTATTTCATCATGGAATCAACAAAAAACAAATTAGATGTTCTGTATTCTTTTTTTAACATTAAATCTTCAAAAGTCCAGTGTTTTTCATCCTTAGAGCTCATTTCCATTTACATTAGCACATCCCAAGGGCTAAATAGTCACACGTGGATATTAGCCACCTATGTGAGTGGCCTAATATAGACAGCACAGTTCCAGGATCTCTGGATTGGCCTTTCAGTACTTCTTAAATCACCATGTACCCACAATCCATTAATTTTCTCCCATCTGTTAACAAACAGATATATTTTAATCTATTTTCAAGAAAAAAAAATTCATCTATCTTGTAAGTGCTATTTTAACACATTTTTAAAACTATTCTATGGATTCAGATGAAGTAGTATTGCTTTAATATGCAGTGTTCTTGAATGTAAGTAATTTTTGTATCTTTCTACCTTTTGAAAATGTTTGTGAATCTTATATTTTTGTTATTTAGAGTTCAATTGAAGATACGCACAGAGGCAAGAGGTACTTGCTTCATTTTATAAGCTATTCTCATGGTTATTTATTTCATTTTCATAGACCACTGTCAGAGAAAAAGCATTTCAGTCAGAATTACTCAACACTGACGTTAGAGGTCTTTTTCTCTAGGAAATGAGATTGGAATCACTTCCCAAAGACACGGTTTAGGAGTGAGGTTATATGGTACAAGTTAGTATGCTAAAAGTACCTGGGTAGCTAACTAAAAAGAGTGTTCATTATCATTATCACTACTAATACATAGCATTCTGCACTTGACTGTGGTAACAGCAAGCAACAGGCAAATCCAAAAATGATTTCAAATGTGCCGGAACACTGAATAAGTGGGAAGAGTTTCTGATGCCATCACATTATGTTTTTAATCCCATTAGCATTATCATCAGAAAACAGAAACTACAAACTATTACGTTAGACACTGTAATCGCTGTTTTGCATATATTATTTATCCCTTATTACTGGCATTGTAATAATTGTTTTATATATATTGTTTTATGTATCCTTGATAATAAACTTTAATAAAATATGTATGTTAGAGATTAACATCCACATTTTAAAGACAAAAAAATTTACTTGAGGGGTAGGAAAATGCATCCAAATAATATCAAGGAGGAAGAATTCAAAAGTATGTTTTTAGAAGTAATAAAAAAAGAATTCAAAGAGCACTATTTCTCTTTTAAATCCCTGTATTTAAAGAAATGATGTAGCACAAACACAGGCTTGGGGAGATTAGCAGAATCTAGCGGCTTAGCAAAGTAAGTATGAAGTGTGAGTGTTTACCCATCTCACACATTTGTTCTGGGGATTAAACGATACAAAAGATTATGTATTAATTTGAAACACTGTACAAAAGTGCCTTGAACATAGCAGGCACTCAACAAAGATGTGCTAGAATAAAAAATTATTTCCCTAATAATTGTCAAATTTTTTAAATAGCCCTCAAAGGAGACATCAATGCAATGAATATCAATTTGATGTAAGGTGATACAATCAGTTACACCTGTCTAATGGTATTATCAATTACCCAGGCTTTATTTCACTATTTTGTGCAGAAATATATCATAAGATTTCTCAATGAGAAATAGTGGGCAGATATTTTCTCAAAAACCTCATCATAGTGACCATGATTTTTTTCTCACATTTTAAAATAACTCTATTGTGATATAAAGACTGAGTAACATAGAAACTAGAAATCATGATGTACAATGCCGGCCCAAAGCTATATTCAGAAGTATACAATACGGAAAAAAAATGCATGATTAAGGGTAAACCTTTTTCTAATGAATATTTTTCTCCATATTCAAACCTCCCCCTCCTGTGTGTTGTCATTGCATTAAATAAGGCATCTTTCTGGATGTGTTTTTAAAAGGTTTGCTTTTTTTTCGCCACTGAGAAAGTACTTCTTCACGCAGTCAAGCTGCAACACATTGAAACTCAATAAAAGTACATTTTAGAATGGCTTAGTGAGATTATAGGCAATTGAACTTTACAAGCTTCATTTTAATACAAATTACACTTCATTTTAAAATGCATATTTTTCACCTTATTAACCATATGATTCATTTGAAAAAAATTATGTTCATACCAAGTAAAGTTAGGTATATAATGAAATATGATTTCTATTTTCTAATAAAAACATAAATACATTTTTGCGTGGACATTTCCAGATCTAACATAATAATCTATAACATGTGGAACAAAGGGAGATACTCCAGGACAAAATTATTCTTCCCTGTTTCTTTGCATGGCTGGCTCTTTCTCAACCTTGAGTTCTTGGTTTAGTGCTAAATGACCATCCTACCAGATTAGGTCTCCTCATTACACTCAATCACATAACACTATTTACTTTACTGAGCCTATTTTTGTAATCGATATGCAAATGCCATTTCCTGCCACTAAAATGCAAGCTCTCAGGAGAGAGACAGGGAACTCATTGGGCCCTTTACCACTGAAGACCAGGAACTTGCCTGGCCCAGAGTAGACATTTGCTAATGAACAAATTTTGAGACAGAAATTGCCTCTTATTATTTTTAAGGAAATACTATCAAATATATTAAATACTATTCAAACTGTTTTTCTTTTTTTCACCTAGTAAGTCTCAAAAAATGCTTTTCGTAAACTTCCATGCCCTAATATGTTAGCCGTTAGACATTCCTATCCAGATGCATCTATTTCCCAAATAACACCCTATTTTTTGTAATGTTTGCTTATTTTTTGAAACAGAGTGTGAGCAGGGAGGGGCAGAGAAAGAGAGAGGGAGACACAGAATCTGAAGCAGGCTCCAGGCTCCCAGCTGTCAGCACAGAGCCTGACTTGACGGGGCTTGAACCCACAAGCCGCAAGACCATGACCTAAGCCAAAGTCACTCACCTGCCTGAGCCACCCAGGCACCCCAGACAACACCCTATTTTTAAATCTCACACAATTTATGGGATAAATTTTAGGTTTGTACATGGTTTAAAATTTATTTTAAAGGCTTAGATTAAATTGACCTATAATAAAAATAACTGGGTTTTTTATATTTTTTTCCTTAGTTCTCCATAAGTTTTATTTAATTGAGCATTTTCCCTTTTTTAGTGAATTCCAAACAGACAACATATTTTTCTATTTTAAAGAAATGTAAATGTCTTTACCAATATACTTAGTTTTCCAGGAAACTAAAAAAATCTGGATATGGCATAAGAGTCACAACAAATGATAGTTGGGTCAATACAAATAAAATGGTAACTTGCCTTTATAGAAACAACAACATGTAGGGCACATTTTAATTAAGATGACTGAAATCCTTTTTTTTCTTCTGATTATTATTTCATCATGAACAAATCTCTTTACTACCATTTAGCAGAGATATAAACAAACTCTCTGAGCCCATGCTTTGTCATCTTGTATATTTAAGAGCACGAGCCCCCCGAGGGCAGGATTTACGCTTCCCACTGAAACCTGTACCCACCTTGATATACATACAGCACAGTAGTGGGTAGAGAGTGAACATTCAGTAAAGACTTCAAGTGTATGGATACAACCTTAGGCTAAAAAAATGCAGCTTTTTATTAAGATATTATTTATAAAAAATAGAATAAACAAGGTACTGATAATAATAAACAATGCCCATCTTTGAAGCCTACTGCTAGCAACAAGTTAAATCTCTTGGCAAGATTATTAAAATAATAAGCCACAAATTATATAAGTCAGTTTGTTGCATTGTTTCAAGGCTCTTGGTCTGTACTGTTAAACCTGGCCTGCCGAATGATCAAAGAATTACTGGCAAGAGAGAAGACATAGTATATTATTAATCTATCTCCTTTACTAGAAAAGCAAAGAAGCATAACAGTTTGTGTCAGTAGGTTTATTTTCCTACACGAACTGTAAAATGTAAATCTAATATCAAGCTGTCACCAATTCAATCCTAAAAACATTTATCAAATATCTATTCTACGCCATGTACTAGATACAAGGGAGATCCGAAACTCAGTGTAACCAATTCCTTCATTTATTTGATCTTACATTCTAGTTTGTGTGACAGACATGTAGACTACCAACTATAACAGATATAAAAATTAAATAAGCTAAACATAAAAGGGTCATGCTCTGGAAACACATAAAATGGAACAAATAATTTTACAACAGCCTATCTGAGATAACTACACATGAGGGATCTTTTGGATAGACTGTCAATAAAAAAGCAAGGACTGCCAAACTAAAAATGACCAAGGGCTTACAGGTATGAATTTTGATAGGAGATTTTCTAGAGCAGCAATAACTTCCTATGCTGTATCATGGGCTGAAGGCTAAACAGCAAACCTGAAGGTGTAATCTGTGTTAGGATCATGGAGGGCATTGAAGGCCATACCATGTAATCTCAAGTGCAAGTGCTTAGGAGTAAATATAAATTTATGATCACAAATGTTAATGCTAATATATGTTGTTAGTCCATTCTCTCCCATCTTCCATACCAACTATGCCAAGCCCATGTTGACTACCCTGAACTCTACATGTTTCTTAGACATAGCTGATGACATCACTTCACAAAAAAACGTACAAACTTTCAGAATCGAACTTCCCACCAATACATCTATCTTCATCAGCACTCATCTTTTCCTTATTTCCCACATGTTCAATGGAAGCTGTAGTAGGTTAGGGAGGGTGCTCCAAAGTTACGTACCAATCTTCTTCAACTTAAGATGAGGTTATGTCCCAATAGACCCATCGTAAGTTGAAAAAATCATTATATCAAAAATGCATTTAATACACCCAACTTACCAAATACCATAGCTTAGCCCAGCATTAGTCTACAGGTAGGCAAAATCATCTAACACAAATCCCATTTTATAATAAATTATTATCTCATGTAATTGTTGAATATCATACTGAAAGTGGAAAAGAGAATGGTGTGAAGGTACCAGGTGATTATAAACGTATTGGTTGTTTACTCCCGTAACCCTGATGCTGACTGAGAGCTGTAGCTCTCTGCCACTGCCCAGCATCAGAGAGTATTATAAAGCATATCACTAGCCTGGAAATAGATAAAAATTCAAAATTCCAAACATAGTTACTACTGAATGTGCAACATCTTGCACCCTTGTAAAATCAAAACATCATAAGTTTAGGGGCACCTGTGTGTCTCAGTCAATTGAGCATCCAACTTTAGCTCAGGTCGTGATTGCATCGTCCATGGGTTTGAGCACAGCATCTGGCTCTGTGCTTACAGCTTGGAGCCTGGAGCCTGCTTCAGATTCTGTGTCTCCCTCTCTCTCTGCCCCTGCCCTGCTCATGCTCTGTCTCTCATTCCCTCAAAAATAAATAAGTATTAATTTTTTTTTTAAATCATAAGTTGAACCATTCTAAGTCAGACACCATCAATACCACTGGAAGCTAATGGAATGTGATTTCTACTTTACAACAAAAACACAGATACATTTCCATATTTGGAAACAGGGTCTTTGTGGTATAATTAATCAAGAAAACTTGAGATGAACCCATCCTGGATGTGGGATGGGTACCAAATCCAATGACTGGTGTCCTTATAAAAAGCAAGGAAGATATAGAGGCCCAAGAGAGAAGGAACAAAGAGAATAAAGCAATGGAAAGATGGGAATAGTTCATTTATAGGCCAAGGGACACCTAGGATTACAGGCAACCACCATCCCATAAACTAAGAGAGCCATGGGGCAGTTTTTTCCTCTGACCCTTCAGAAGCAACCAACTTGACTGACATCTTAACTTCAGACTACTGGCCTCTTAAACTGTGAGAGAAAACAGTTGTTTTAAGTCACTGTTTGTAGTCATTTGCAATGACAACCCTGGAAAACTAATGAAAATTTTGGTGCCAGGAAGTGGAATGCTGCTATAACAAATACCAACAAATGTGAACATGGCTTCAGAGCAGGGTAAGAGTCAGAGGCTAGGTGAATTTTGAAATGTTTAAGTGATACAACTACATAGAATGCTAGAAGTTACCAGGAGCCACTAGAAGCTGAAAGAGAAGCATCAGATTGTTTCTCCCTCAGAGCTTCCAGAAAAAAACAGCTTGACAGACATCTTGATTCCAGATCTCCGGCCTCTTAAACAGTGAGAAGACAGATCTCTGTTGCCTTAAGCCACCTAGACTATAATAATTTATAATACATATTATATAGATGGCACAGTAGATATCTATAGTCATATCACCCACATTAGAAGCATCATACTCACAGGGTCAAATAGGCAAACAAATTGACAAGGTTAGTACCTCATTTATCAGGACATTAAAAAATCTGTTGAAAGAAACTCTTAGTCAGATTTTTAATTTATTTTACTCAGTTGAGCTAAATGAAAATTGATTACCAAAAGGACCTCATTTTCTCAGTGAAATATTTTCAGATGTATCATTTAGACAAAAAAATAAGTATCATAAAATAAAATTGTTTCTGATGCTTAAAATGCCTTTTTAAAAATATGTTTGATGCACTTTCTATGTCTTGTTTGGTATTTCCCAATTCTGTCAAATTTTACACTCATTTAATCTTGAAACTTCCCTTGACTAATCATAGCATTACAGTAAGCACTTCCTCTGACTACCTGCATGCTTGACATTGTGGTATATGTGTGGGTGGGCCGAAAATAGTGAAGTGCCCTCCAAGAACACTGTAATAAAATCATTAACCTTATCATATGAAATTAAAACAAAATGTCAACAACAAAAAAATACTTTTTGAAAAATTAACTTAAATAAAAGCAATGTCACTCAGAACAGAATCACTTCACTATAACTTGACTAAAATTTTAGTAATGCTAATAATGTTAATAACAACTAATATGTGAGTACTTAACGGGTGCCAGGCATTATTCAAAGTTCTTTTAGACATGTTCTATCACTAGTCATTACAACAATACTGAGAGATGGGTGCTCTTATGTTTTTTTTATATATGTGACAAAAGCAGTAGTGAAGCCAAGCAACTTGCCCAAGAAACCTCAGTAGTAAGTGTGAATGTGTGAGAGAACCTGAATTAGAATCCACACAGCCTGTATTCCTAACCAGTAAGGCAAGTAAAAAATCACTTATTCCAGGAAGCCAAGAAGAACAGCTTAATGAGAAACATAGGAAGTTCCAGTAAATGCAAACAAAGGGAAAGGGTAATAATACAAGACCTGCTATGGCCACGTGGCAATTTATATCCCTAGCACAGAGAAGGATGCATCCAATTCTGATACTATAAAATATTAAATTCCTATGGTTATCTCAGGTTGTTCGGATCCCATGCTCTCCAATCATCTGATTTTAATACGGTTTCCAATACAATGTGCATACAAGCATGTGTGTTGACCAGAATAACTGAATATAAATAAAAATATAAATATATTCCATTTAGTTGGTTTATTTCTCATTGTTAATGAATAAACTGGCATCTGGTTTCATCCATCAGTCCCATGTAAACTTCACTGGAGTGTGTAAGCTTTCCGGAGTGTAATAAACAGTGGCAGGATGATAAAGTCATGTTTGTGCTATGCAGAACTGAGGCTTGGACTAGGCTAGATGTCAGCAATGATGTGCAACTGTGAGTTCAGGAGACTTCCATTAACAATGTCTGCTATCTTGATAGGGCCATGCCCACTTTTCTGCAGAGCTCTACACTGTATCACGTAATCTAAATCACAGAATTAAAAGATTTAAAAGTTCAGGATCTGAAAAGATTTTAGAGATTTCCTAGTTGCTATCTGGTGCATGAGTGTCCTCTAAAATATCACTTACAGATGGTTCCTGAATCAGTGCTTGAAAACCCCTAACGGCCTTCACCATTTTCTGTTTCCCTGATACTTGCACACACAGTCAGGAACTGCTTAAACTAGGCCCATTCTCCTTCCACCTGGCAAACCTGTAGTGTCAAAAGAAAGTTCTCATATCTGCATGAGTCTGTTCTTCTCGAAGCTAGGCATCTCAAACCTTTTAGTATCTTGTAAACAGTCAAAGTTTTTACCTTGTCATTATCCAAGTCACTTTCAAAATACCCATGGAGTTTAACCAATCACCGTTGAGAGTGTAGTCAGCAAAAAGTTACACTGTGAACTGACTTGTACAAAGAATATTTTCTACATAATTTGATTCTAATGTGCTAGAATTGCATCAGAATTATTGAGTGCACATAAGCATAAAATATCAGGCCACTGAAATTGTAGGATTTGGCTTGATGTAGTGGTATAATACAGACATGTCTAAATCAAGTTCAACTCATGACAACATCACCACCTTCTCCACTTCATTCAAAATTAAAACAACACACACAGGAATACAGGAACTACAGAAATATTTATTAACACTTAGAAAGCAACGTTTCCGTCACAATCCCATTTTTCCAAAGTCTATGAAGACACAACTAACAGTTAAACTTCAGTAATGGAACTTAAGACAATCTAATGAAGCCTATAAAACAGGTGGAGGGCCTCTCAAAATTGGGAAAGCTAAGCATGGTCTCTTGAATCTATTCTGGGCAGAAGCTGGGATATCTGGAGAATATTTGGGAAACATTTAGTTTTGCTTCCTGGATTAAAACATAAAAGAAAGTTCTTTAGTCATTCTGACTCTACAGCTGCAGGCTTTTGAGCTTGATAATGGGAAGACAGGACGTTAAGAGATGCAAAAGCTAACTTGTAACCATGAAACAACAGACCCATGAACACATGGCCAGTACTTTGATGACAGCAATGAATCAAGTTGTCATGGAGCTGTTGAATGAACACTAGAAGCACTTACTTCTAGACTGCTACTCTAAGGAATAATCAGATGTTATTTTTAATCATGTAGGCCACTGTTCATTTTGTTATACTGTTACTTGCAGCCCAATGTTCTTAGAACAGAGAGCAGTAAGATCTAGCTACCAGTCAAAAGCACAAGTCGTTACACTGTAATGAAAATATTAAAGGAGAGTTTAGAATATAAAAACTTATTAAATAAATGATTAAAAACTTTTATAAACAGTAAGCACACGTGAGCTGTCTTATAATATCACAGGTAAGAAGCCTAAAATTAAGGATCACATCACACGTGCTTTGTTCACTTATATCTACATACACATGTTAAGGAAAATAACTAGTCTTGGAATAGGTCAAGACATAAAAGGCTGAATAATAAGAAATGGTCTGAGCTAGACGTTTATTAAGGCAATCAGTTTTTTATTTACTTCATCATTATCAATGACATACATTCAGAATGCTTTCTAACAATTAAATTTCCAAAATTATGAATAAGGATCTACATAAGCCATGATTCTTGTAGCCTAAATCTTCATAAACCAATTCACCCTACAGGAAGAAACTAGAGAAATAATAAAATCTGTAATGAATACATGTTTCTAAGTTCTATTCAGAAGATCCTATGTGTGCTAAGTGCAAGAAAAAGTGGTCCTACCTGTTTCAGCTTTGAAGATAAACGATAAAAATAATGAGTAGGTACTTACATTTGAAAAAAAGATGAATAAATGTCTAAATAAGGGAATGGGAGCTACGGCTATAAATCTCTTTGCTTTGTCAGCTTGAATAGGATAATGTGAGATATGATTCATGTTATTTTGATATTGCTATTTGTATTCAGTGGACTCACAGTCTGATTCCATGAAAACTGCAATAAGATGTCAATTTACGTTGTTCTCAAAAATGTAGATTTTATCATTTTCTATGGGCACAGCCCTAAAATATTACTATACTTGATACTATTACAGAGAAAAGATATAATAAAATTTCAATGGAGTTTTTGTGCGTCAAATAAAACCTAAATTTATGGCTATAATCCATTCATCAGTTTTAATTAAGAAATGTTTAGAGGGGTGCCTGTGTGACTCAATCGGGTAAGTGTCCGACTCTTGATTCTGGCTCAGGTCATTATCTCACAGTTTGTGAGTTCGAGCCCCACATCAGGCTCGGTGCTGACAGCTCAGAGCCTGGGGCCTACTTCAGATTCTGTCTCCTCTCTCTCTGCCCCTTCCCCACTGATGCTCTGTCTCTTGCTCTCTCGCTCTCACTCTCTCTCTCAAAAATAAATAAAAAACATCAAAAAAAAAAGGTTTAGAGAAAAAAACAGGAAATTCAAACATATACATGGGGACAAGATCGTATTGAGAAGTCTGATATCACTAAATAAAACGTGGAGGCAATACCTGAGAAAGATCTACACTAAAAAATTATTTCAAGTTTATTTGAAATTCCAATTTAACTAGACATCCTGTTATTTTTGCTTTGTTAGCTTTGAATATGACAAGCCTAGGTAACAATAAATGTTAGTAAAACTTTCATTTTTCCTCCATTTCTTTGGCATTATTGTTACCGCTGTATTGAAGCAGATATGTTACAAAAGTCAAGTCAGCAGACATTTATTTTCCTTCTTTAGGTACCAAGAATTCGAAATACATACATGCATAAGATACGGTCTCTAACTGCCAAGAATTCCCTCACTCTAATTAAGCAGTAATCACTGGATTCTTGGATCCTTCAGCATGTATCTTCCTGAGAAAAAATTTGTGAGAATAATCTCAGTGTCTCAAGGACCACAGGGCCCTCTACTATAAACCTGCATCTATTCTCATTCGCGATTATTCCCTCTCCCTACTACCCTGTGGTACCCACTGCCTGCCCAACAATCTGGCCTCCCAAGGATATGAGGGCCCTGCATAGATATATGTTTTATCATCAGTTTATCTACAGACTGAAGGTATTCTTCCCTGTCCGTAGGGTTGTTCAAATCTTAATTTTAACTTTAACTTTAATTAATCAAGAGGTTCTATTTAAGGAAATTTCATTCATTGCACTTCCCCTTCTCCAATATTCCTCATTCAAGGTCAGCCACACAACCAGCCCCCTGGATTACTACTACCACTAGATGGTTCATAACTGCCAACTCTCTGTCTTTCACATTTGTATAGCAGAAAAATGTCAGACTTCTCAAAGAAATGTGAATCCAGAAAAATCAAGATCACATGATAAACAAGGGAAAAAAGACAAAACAGCAACTGATAAAATTACATATTCATGCTCCTCAAGCTGTATATCTGATGTTCATTTAAATTAAATTCTAGAACACACAGTTGGGAGAAGAGAGACAAAGAGTAGAAAATTAACTAAACAACAGGCCTACATGTCATTTACATTTCTGGCACTTAATGTCATCACCTTTTTAGTATTTCTTATATATATTTTTCAGTTCTTTCTGCCTGAGTTTGTCAATTATAAATACCACCTATTCCATTACAACAACCAGGACATTTGCTGGCCTTTTCCCTCATGATGATAATATTCTATTATGCTAGAGTGTGTTCATGTATCTAAAGGCAGCAATTTTTTCACAGAAAATATTAATTTGAAATACAAATCATTATAAATCTCTTTAAATAAAACATGTGGCTTTCTAAGTTTCCTCATTTAAAAAAACTTATAAAATATTTCATGTGTTGGTTGATAAACTAAAATCATGTACCCTAAAAGTATTTTATAAATTTAAAAGCTCTATGTAAATCCAAAGGAAGAAACAGAAGCATTTTTAGTATTTTATCTATTTGGTATAATTTCATATAATTGTAGGAATTATAGTAAAGTTTTTACATATCAATCAATAGATATCCAAATTACAATGGAATGGATTTTTAACTTATTATAAACTCACTACAAATTTTTAAAGTTATAAATTCAGCTTTATAAAAGTTTTTGCTACCATGGCTTATTCTAAATATGTGATGTTCCATAAACATGATATTCCATATACAGATTTTATAAACTTAGTGTAAAAAGAACCCTTGATTTAGAAGTTTGTCTATTTCATTATTAAATTATTTTAAATTAATTCCTTGGATATTTTTATTAGTCAAACATTTTTGAATTTAACTTTAATTCCCAAGAATTAAATAATAAATCATATACTCTTATTCTCTGATGTATTCTCCAATACAGGGCTAGTATGACTTTTAGAATTAAAACAAAATACCCATGCAGTGAAGATGCCAATGATCCACTGATACATCATGATGGGCTAGGTGACAGTGACTTAACACATACACCTCACATTACATGACCAATACAGATGACATGGGGTGGGAAACTACTCGAAGCCCAAGCTAACAGGGGCAACTCTAGTTTCTAGGCTTGCCAAGGCAGAAAAAGGGGAACATGGTGAAACGTACAAAAATATTTAAATGTTGAAGAGACAGGAATCATTTCAACTATATTTCACGATCCAAAGAAAATCACATGGCTTCACCTGTATTCAAAGATAGAGAAGTGCAATTCTAGCACCCAGAAGAAGAAAAACTTCAGTGTTTAGGAATGGTCTCATAGTATAATACCTCACCTATAACAATAAAAGTACATTTGGAGATTCACTGTTTTCTATATATTTACATAAGTTTTTTTATCCTTACAAAGACTCTGATCTGTCCAAGAACAGTATTAAAAGCCATCTTATTTTAGGGGCGCCTGGGTGGCTCAGTTGGTTAAACGTCCGACTTCAGCTCAGGTCACGATCTCACGGTCCGTGAGTTTGAGCCCCGCGTGGGACTCTGGGCTGATGGCTCAGAGCCTGGAGCCTGCTTCGGATTCTGTGTCTCCCTCTCTCTCTGCCCCTCCCCATTCATGCTCTGTCTCTCTCTGTCTCAAAAATAAATAAACGTTAAAAAAAAAAATAAAAAAATAAGCCATCTTATTTTATTGATTGATTTTGAGAGAGAGAGGATGCACACAAGCAGAGGGTGGGCAGAAAGAGACAGAGAGAGAGATTATCAAAAAGCCTCCACGCCCGAGCACAGAGCCCAATACAGGGTTCGATCATGACCTCTATTGTGAGATCATGACCCAAGCTGAAGAGTGGATACTCAACAGACCGAGCCACCTACACATTCCTAAAGGCTATGCTTTTCAGCCTCAACTTCCTTGCTCTCCTCCAGTATTTGATACCATTGACAACTCCATCCTTCTTGTAGCACTCTCTTCCATTTGTTTCTATAAAGCAATTTATCCTTGTTCCCCTCTATTTCCCATTCTTTCTCAAGTTCCTTTATGGTTTCTTCTATCTCTATCAACTCATATAGAGTGGTGTTTCTTCAGAGACCTGGTATTCAAATGCTTCTCGTTTGTTCTGTGTACCCCCCAGAGTAGTGTAATAGTCAGGAAAAGGCAACCTGGATCTAGAAAGGCTAAATTTGAACGTCAGCTCCTCCCTACTTAGTTACATTGTGGACAGTTATCTTCTCTGGGTTTTTTGGGTTTTTTCAATGATAAAACAGAGATGATAAAATAGAGCCTACCTCACAGAACTGTGATAATTTAATGAGTTAACACATGCTTAGTACACAGCAATTCTTTTATGTTAGTTCTTAACTTTCTGGGTTTTACTTATGTCAAAGTTTTCATTACTATCTTTTGACTGATGACATTCCAATTCATGTTACAACTTGAGAACTGACTTCATGAATTACACAACTATATAGTCAATTCCAGTGAAGTTATCTCCAGCAGTTCAAATTCAACTCATCAACAAAAGGAAGCCATGCTCTTTCTTCCCTAACCTGCTTTTTCTATCTGTGTTTTCTACCTTAGGTAATATCAGCATCCACTGTGATATCCAAACTAGAAAATATCACAAATTTAATTTGTAAGCAATTTTATAACTTCCACCTTAAAATCCATCCTTTTCTTACTTTTCCTACTGTTATTTCTTGATTCATTTTTTTTTTCTGAGACCTCCTAATTACTCTGTTTTCCTCCACTCTGGTTCTATCACGTCTGACTACCAAATATCATTACCAGGAAGACTTTTCTAAAATTTAAATCTCATCCCAACCACATTCTCTAGTAAACTCAAACATGGCATACCCAGCTTCTCAGACTTTCCTCTACTGTGTAACTTCTTTTTCATAACAGGCATCCAGGCAGATGTCTCAGATCTGAGAAAATACAGACGTGGGGAGTGCCAGCATTGTGCACTGGAGAATGAAACAAATCAGAACTCACAATCCACAACTCAAAGAAAATAAAAGTTTCAGAACATGTCCCCCAAGGGAGAAGCCAGGAAACAAGAACTGAATCTGAACTAAATTGACTTCTACAAAACAAAAAAGCAAATAAAATCAGGAGATGAGAAAAAAAATTTTAGAGGTAATAATAGGTATTGACAGAGATTTTCTGTGGCAAGAAGGTTACAGAAAGAGGATTTAATTTTTGCCTACCACTTCATTTTCATTTCTTGCCACCACCTTAGAAGCATCCTTACCACAGCAATAGCAACACTGAACTACTTTCCCAAATGCAGCATGATTTTTTTCACCTTATATATTCTGTTTTCACTATATGGACAAACTCCTCCTCCTCCTTTCTCTACCTGACTCACTCACTATCACCTACTGCTCTGCTGAGGCACTACTCCCACCAAGATTTTTATAACTCACCTGATGGGCCAAATTTTGGCACCCTCCCTTTGTGTTTCTACCTACCCATAATGCTATCACAGTTCTTTCTATGCCATGGTTGTCACACTTTATTAACTTACCTGTCCCACTCTAACTCAGTCGTGAAATAGTTGGGGGCAGAGACTCTCTTTATCTGTACCTACTATAAATGTTTTGGAAACAAATTCTCAAAGAAACTATGTTTTACAACTGTGAATACTAAATCAGCAAATAAATTAATGAGCTGATTAATATATAATAGGAGGGATCTGAATCAATCTGTCCATTGTACCATTCACATATTTAAACTGTGATCAGCCAATAGGAAATTATAGGGATGTCAAAATGCTATTTGGAAAATTGAACTTGGCTTCATTAGTGTTATGTTTTATGGGAAACCTAACTGAAAGACTTCACAAAAGGCCTGACTATAACAGTGAATCTTAGTTTTCCTGGATTTGTTTCTTCTTTTCAAATACCATTCTTATTAATTCCCATCCATTTAAATTCCAATTTCTCAGACAATATGAGCCATTAATGATTAGTTAATTCAATTCAGACTATCAGAGTAATAGGGACACTCCACAGAAAGTAACAGAATACATGCAATCTAAGCAGAGCAGATAACAAGTTAAGATATGCCAAGTTCAAATAAAGAAGAAAGCTATGAAGAAAACATGTTTTACAGCCTTTTCTTTAGATTTAATGGGAAGTTTGATTCTTAAGTCTCTAAGGAAACTTGAAAAACCACCAGACTTACTTATCTTAGATTTGGCTAATAACAAAGATTGTTGTGAGAATACAATGTTTTCAATATTGCATGAGTTCTCAAATAGAGTAAAAGCATGAACTTGAACAATAATGGCATTGTAGGATAGGCTCAATGCTGTACTGTGCACGCTGCAGGCATGTAGGCTAAATGCTCGGCAGGCACTGTCTGATATTCTCTTTGTCCCTCTACATTTCAAAACAATAAAAGCTTTCATAGAACTCACTTAGGCTTTTCAGTCTAATAAATACAGACAAAACCTTACAATATATTCCATGACTAAGATTTAGACTATTGTTTTCTCCCTCTAACTCGCATCATCCATTATTCAGAATGATTTCTTAATATTTTATCAATGTATATGTATCTGAAACATCTTTCCTCAACATTAGATATTACATATAATATTTCTAAATGATTTAAGCTGCCTGCCATTTGAAGTTAGACAGTATCTTCCTTTTGGAACTTTATTCCATCAGGGAACTTTTATTTATTTAAAAATTAAAGACTTTCAAAAGTGACAAAACAATGAAATTATTTTGTGAATAATCTCTTAAATCACCATTTATATGTATTTTTTCACCTGATACTGAAACATTAAACACTCCTAGTTTTGTTAGTTTAGCTTCTCCGAGAAAAGGTCAAAATAGAACTAGATGTGTGTATGTGTCAGTCTCCTATTGCTGCTCTAACAGATTACCACAAATTTAGGGGCCACAACAACACAGATTTATTATCCTATGATTCTGCAGGTCAGAAGTCTGAGACAGATCTTTCTGGCTAAAATAAAAAAGGCTGTGGTCCTTCTGCATGTTCCATGGGAGAATCCATTCTTTGCCTTTTTCGGTTTCTTCAGGCTGCTGGAATTCCTTGGCTCCTGGCTACATGACTCTAACCCTGCTGCCATCATCACATCTTTCATTCAGCTTCTGTTGGCACACTGCCTTTTTCTCTCCGAACCTTCTGCTTCCCTCTTACAAAGACACTTATAAATGTGTGGATCCAGCTAGCCATTTAGGACAATCCCTCATCCGCAAATCCTTAATTTAATCACATGTTCAAAGTCTCTTTGCCATGTCAAACAATCTATTCATAGGTTCCAGGACCAAGGACATAGACATCTTCAGGAGTTATTATTCAATCTACAATAATTTGCAAGCACTTCATTGGGGGAAATGCCAAAAAAGAAAAAAAGGGTTGGGGAGAGAGTGCCATCAGACTATGACAGAGATCTGACGCCTGTGAAGGAAAACTGGGTAGGGAAGAATCTGATTGCAGTCCAATGCTAAGAAAGTTTTTCCAGGTCTATGGAGAGTCTCAAACCAAAGTTGTCTGTTAAAAGAATGAATGAATAAATAAATATAAAAACTCTTGCTGGACTAAGCCTACATCAGCATCTCCACTCGCCAGAAGCAGCCTGAAAAACACCTCACCTGGTGAGGGTGAACCCAGAAGGGCAAGAGCTGGGGAATGCAGGCAGTTTTGCTACCTGTGACAGGAAATATGAGTGTTAAGTTCCTGCATGACGGTTAAGTTCCTGTATAAGTTAAAAGAACGTTAGAGGGGCGCCGGGGTGGCTCAGGCGGTTAAGTATTGGACTTCAACTCAGGTCATGATCTCGCAAGGTTTGTGAGTTTGAGCCCCACATCGGGCTCTGTGCTGACAGCTCAGAGCCCAGAGCCTGCTTCAGATTCTGTGTCTCCTCCTCTCTCTGCCCCTCCCCTGCTCATGCTCTGTCTCTCTCTGTCTCTTGATAATAAATAAACGTTAAAAAATGTTTTTTAAATAAAAAAATAAAAAATAAAATAACGTTAGATTCTATCCTAGCCCCTTCTTTTTCTGTCTTATATATTCATACATTTCATTTTTACTTCATTTCAATAAGCACTTATAAGATGCAGGTAATGGGGCCCAAAATTAAAATACATAATCACCACCCACAGAAAGCCAGCAGGATAGTGGAAAATATAAAAATACTTATTATGCTATCCCAAAACAAAAACACTATAGCATGACCATACCTCCCAGTTTACCTAGAAAAATACGTTTATGCCCATTTTTCAGTGCTCCCTCCAATTAGCACTTCCTTTGACTCTCAGAGTCTCAGTTAAGATAATAATTTAAATGATCACTTTAATCATGAGAGCACATACACTTAATACAGATCAAGGAGAAGGAGTAAATAATGTCCTGAATGAAGTGATTACTCTCATAAGAGAATATGAAAATGATTATGGAAAGATGATGAGAAGGGCTATGTGGAGGCATGCTTCAGACCAATGACAATAATGACAATAATATTTTGAAAAATCAATGGCTTCTAGCAATAAAATGAATATTTAAGAATAGCCAGATAGAAGTTATACGTAGGATAGAGGTGAGAAACAAAGTAGAGCAGGTCACCTAAAATCAGAACATAATGATCCTTACAAAACTTGCTATGAACTAAATTTATTTAGTTACTATTTATTTGCCATTGAAATTCAAGAATAGAAATAATATCACTGTATGAGAACTGAGGAAACTAGAACAAGTACTTGAAGTTAGGATAACTTTCTTCAATGTTAAACTTAGGAATCACCCGCAGAGTTAATCTTATGGAAAACAAAACATTGTTTGCACTAATGTATAATATAGAGATCACTACTTAGAGATTAATTTTAGCTTGAAAAATTTGAAAAGAACAACCAAATGTCTAACTCAGTTATAGAAATAAATAAAAATATATCTATAAAGCATTCATAGAATACCTACCTTATAAAACAGTGCTACTTCCTACTAAACCTTCCAAGAGAGTCTTTTTGGAGAGAAAATAAAAGTATCTGAAAGAGATGACCTGATGTGTCACTATTTTCCATAAATTACTTTTATAATGATGCTCCCTAAAATACTGAGCTATCATTTTTACTTTTTATTTTTAACCCTAATCGCAAATAACAATTAGACACTTTGTCTAGCTATGTGTTAAACAATTCCTGAATTGACATAATACCACCAGATTGTTATCATATGATAAAGGTAATTTGTACACCAGGACCCTAAAAAAGAAATCTGATCTAGATCGCTTTTGCAGTAACTGTCACAATATGACATACCCCTAAAACATGGAAGGGAATGGAATAAATAAATACCATACCCCTAAAACATGGAAGGGAATGGAATAAATAATGGGTTACAATTATAAGCAACTATCAACTTAATATAAACTGCTATAGGCAGATGTATATAAACCCAAGGGTAACCACAAATCAAAATCCACTAATAGATATGCAAAGAAAAAACAGAGGGAGGAATGCAAATACACCACTGAGAAAAACCAGCAAACCATGAAAGAAACGATCAGAGAAAAACTACAAAAATAACCATAAAACAAGTAACAAAATGGCAATGCATATATATCTATCAATAATTATTTGGAATGTAAATGGACTAAATACTCTAATCAAAAGGCACAGGGTGACAGAATAGATACAAAAACAAGACCCATCCATATGCTTCCTATAAGAGACTTATCTCAGACACAAAGATACCTCCAGATTTACAGTGCAAATGGATGTGAAAAGAAAGCTGGAGTAGTGATACTTATACTGGACAAAACAGATTTTAAAACAAAGTCTGTAACAAGAGTCAAAGAAGAACATTATATAATGATAAAGGGAAGAATCAAACAAGAAGATATAATAATTGTAAGTATTTATACACCCAATATGAAAGCGCCCAAATACATACAACAGTTAATAACAAACATAAATTAATCAATAGTAATATAACAATAGTAGGGGAATTTAACACCCAATTAAACCAACGGACAAATCATCCAAATAGAAAGTCAACAAGGATGACTCTGAATGACAGATGAATTGAACTGATACATTCAGATCATCCCACCTAAAACAGAAGAATACACATTCTTTTCAAGTGTACTTGGAACATTCTCCAGAACAGATCACATATTCAGCCGCACAAGTCTCAACCAATTCAAAAAGAGCTAAGTCATACCATGCATATTTTCTGATTGTAATGCTATGAAACTAGAAATCAACCAGAAGAGAAAACCTGAAAAGAGCACAAACACCTGGAAGTTAAATAACATGCTACTGAACAATGAACAGGTCAACCAGGAAATCAAAGACAAATTCAAAAAGTACAGGGAAACAAAAATGAAAGCACAATGGTCTAAATCCTGTGGGATACAGCAAAAGTGGCTCCAAGAAGAAAGTTTATACAGCAATACAGTCCAAAATCAAGAAGAAAAAATCTCAGACTAACCTGACATCAAACAAAAAAAAGAACAAACAAAACCCAAAGCCAGCAGAAGAAAAGAAATAATGAAGAGTAGAGCAGAAATAAATGATATAGAAAATTTTAAAATATCAACAAAATTGATAAACCTCTAGCCAGACTGATCTAGAGAAAGAGAGAGACACACACACACAAAGAGGACTCAAGCAAAATCACAAATGAGGAAAAATAACAACCAACACCACATAAATACAATTATAAAAGAATATTATGAAAATCTATATGCCAACAAATTACACAGCATATGAGAAACTGATAAATTCCTATAAACATATGACCTACCACAACTAAAGCAAGAATAGAAAATTAGAGCAGACCAATTACAGGATGGAGACTAAATCAGCAATCAACGAACTTCCAACAAACAAAATTCAGACCAGAGAGCTTCACAGATGAATTCTAACAAACATTTAATGAAGAGTTAATACATATTATTCTCAAACTATTCCACAAAAATGAAAGTAAAACTTCCAAATTAAATCGGAAGCCAGTATCACCCTAGTACTAAAACCACATAAAAATACCACAAAAGAAGAGAAGTTAAGGCCAATATCTCTGACAGACACAGATGCAAAAATCCTCAACAAAATACCAGCAAATCAAAACCAACAATACATTTTTTAAAAATCACTCACATGATCAAGTGGGATTTATTCCTACACATGGCACAATATTTGCAAATCAATCAACATGATAGATCACATCAGTAAGAGAAAGGATAAAAACCATACGATCATTTCAATAGACACTGAAAAAGTATTTGACAAAATACAACACTCATTCATGACAAAAGCCCTCAACAAACTAGGTTTAGAGGGAACATACTTCAACACAGTAAAGGTCATATATGGAAAATCCACAGTGACCATCATAATCACTTGGGAAAAATTGAGAGCTTTCCCCCTAAGGTCAGGAACAAGATAATGATGTCCATTCTCACCACTTTTATTAAATATAGTACTGGAAATCCTATCCACAGCAAGCAGACAACAAAAGAAATAAAAGGCATCCAAATTGGTAAGGAAGAAGTAAAACTTTCACTATGTGCAGATGACATGATACCATATATAGAAAACCTGAAAGACTCCACCCAAAACCTACTAGAATAAATTCAGAAAAGTTGCAGGATTCAAAACTCAATGTACAGAAATCTGTTATATTTCTATACACCAATAATCAATCAGTAGAAAGAGAAATTAACAATTCCATTTATAACTGCACCATAAATAGTAAGATACCTGGGAATAAACCTAACTAAAGGGGTGACAGACCTGCACTCTGAAAACTATAAAACACTGATAAAATAAATTCAAGATGACACAAAGAAATGGAAAGATATTTCATGTTCATGGAAGAACATTGTTAAAATGTATATACTAATCAAAGTAATCTACAGATTTAATGTAATCCCAATTAAAATACCAACAGCATTTTTCACACAGTTACAACAAACAATCCTAAAATTTATAGAGAACCACAAAAGACCTCACATAGCCAAATAACCTTGAAAAAGAAAACTAAAGCTGGAGGTATCACAACTTCAGACTTCAAGTTATATTACAAAGCTGTAGTAATGAAAACAGTATGGTACTGGTACAAAAACAGACAAATCGATCAATAGAACAAAATAGAAAACCCAGAAAGAAACCCACAATTATTTGGCCAATTAATCTTAAAGAAAGGAGCAAGAATATGCAATGAGAAAAAGAGTCTCTTTGACAAATGGTGCTGGGAAAGATGGAAAACAACATGCAAAAGAATGAAATTGGACTACTTTTTTACACCTTATACAAAAAAAAAAAACTCAAAATGGATAAAGATATAAAAATCACAGGATACAGCACAGGCAGTAATTTCTCTAACTGGCTGTACAATATTTTTCTAGATATGTCTCCTTAGACAAAGGAAATAAAAGCAAAAATAAACTATGTGGACTACATCAAAATAAAAAGTTTCTGCACAGTGAAGGAAACAATAAAACTAAAAGACGACCTACTGAATATTTGCAAATGACCAATCTGATAAAGAGTTAGTATTCAAAATGTATACAACTGACACAACTCAATATCCAAAAAACAAATAAGCCCATTAAAAAAAATGGGCAGAAGACATGAACAGACCTTTCTCCAAAGACAACATACAAATGGCTAACAGAAACATGAAAAGATGTTTAATATCACTCAATATCAGGGAAATTAAGATCAAAACGACAATGAGTTACCACCTTGCACCTGTCAGAATGGCTAAACAAGAAACAACTGTTGTGAGAATGTGAGAAAAAGGAACCCTCTGGTACTGTTGGTGGAAATGCAAACTGGTGCAGCCACTGTGGAAGACGGTATGGAGGTTCCTCAAAAAGTTAAAAATATAACTACCCTACTACCATCCAGGAATTGTACTACTGGGTATTTACCCCAAAACATAGGTTTATTTGCAGCATTATCTACAAAATCCAAATTATGGAAGCAGTCCAATCATCCATCCATAGACGAATGGATCAAGAAGTGGTTATATATGTACAATGGAGTATTATTCACAAAAAAGAATGAAATCTTGTCATTTGCAATGACATGGATGGAGCTAGAGAGCATTATGCTAAGCAAAATAAGCCAGTCATAGACAAAAACTGTATGATTTCATTCATATGTGGAATTTAAGGAACAAAACAAATGAGCAAGGTGGAGGAGAAAGGCAAACCAAGCAACAGACTCTCAACTATAGAGGACAATGTGATGGTTACCAGAAGGGAGGTGAGTGGGTGAGATGGGTTAAATAAGTGATGGGGATTAAGGAGTGCACTTGACGATGCACTTGTGATGAGCACTATGTATGGAAATATTAAATTACTATGTTGTACACATGAAACTAATATAACACTGCATGTTAGCTATACTGGAATTAAAATTAAAAGAAAAAAAAAACTAATGTCTTAGAGAAAATTGGGAATCTCAGCTGTTTACCACCAGACTAACACTTGTTTTTGGAAGGCAATTTAAGAGACTAAGAAAAAAATAAAAAAAAATCTTTTAACTGTAAGTATAAAACTCATAATTCCTCACACCCAAATTAGCTGCATTCTTAGAGTTTAAATCTTATTAAGAATGACTTTTGTTTTCTTCTAGTTTGAGCCATCTGTGTCTAGAAAAGATCAACAAAAATATTACTGATAATATAACTACCCATTGTCAATGACATTTAGATTTTTAGTCTAAAAATGAACCAAAATGTTTAAGTACAGTCCATCATAAGGAATATATCTTCCACTTCCATTCAATTCTTTGACAATATTCTTGTCTATCTTCTCAATAGTGTATTGAATTGTATATATGCAAGTCCTTTCCCCTATCCTGTGAATGTAACCTTATTTAAAAACTGGATCTTTGTAGATATAATCACATTAAATTAGGGTCATAATGGATCATGGTGGGCCTCCAATCCAATGACTCGTGTCTTTATAAGAGAAAGGAGTGGGACATTCGAGCACAGACACAGAAATGAGACACTCAAGGAAGAGGGCCACGTGATAATTGTTAAGGCAGCCCTGGGAAACTAATACATTCTCATTTTTAAACAAAGTCTCAGTCATCAGAAACATACTGGATCTATAGTGAAAGCAGTTATAAATGATGCTTATTCCAAAAAAACCTTTAATCTCACGTTTTGCAAAGAGAGGGTTTTCCGTGCAAAGCAGTTTCTGTGTAGTTTTGGTACAACAGAAAAGTTGGAGAGAGATGCTTAGGGAACTCATGTCAGTTGGCATTACTGTTCTTCTTACTGTATTAGCATTATTATTATTATTATCATCATTACCCTATGGAACATGCTTATTAAGAATAGTTATAGTGATTAAAATAAAATTTGCTTCTTTGAGTAACTTCCCTATCTCTAGAAAGCATCTACTTTTATTCTAAATCGAATCTTAGAAAGTTGAATTGAATTTAGTAAAAGAAGGGGCACCTGGATGGCTCAGTAGGTCAAGCATCTGATTTCGGCTCAGATCACGATCTCACAGTTTGTGAGTTCCAGCCCCACATTGGGCTCTGCGCTGACAGCTCAAAGCCTGGGGCCTGCTTCAGATTCTGTGTCTCCCTTTCTCTCTGCCCCTCCCCTGCTCACACTGCCTCTCTCAAAAATAAACAAACATTAATTTTTGTTTTTATTTAGTAAAAGGCTTGGAGAAGAGTGCCAATGAGAATTCAGAATACACTGCCAATGCTCCTTACAGAGTCGTCTTCAGGAAGGCAGACATAACAGAAGGCATTAACTAGCAATAAATTTAGAATTATTTGAGACAAATTAATGACACTCAACTTGAAATAAACCAATAACAGCTTAATGATTATTTATTACACCAGATATTTCCATTAATTACATTATAATGAAGGGATTTTTACAGGTTTTATTGATCATGTTTGATATTATTTCTTTGACTTATAAAATAAGTAGTGAAGTTTTGGAATAATCAAGTGGCTAATCAAGTTGTGGAATCATCACCTTATTTTCCAAGACTTGACCAAGGCAAAGAGCCTCTTCTCCAAGGTCTAGCCCTAGCAAAGATACAGGAGCCTTACAGCAGCCAAAAGAGAAAAGTGCCACAGGCCTGGATGTGTGAATAGTTAAAACACAAGTGATTATTTTTGTAGACACTTAACACAATTCTATAGGTTTATATTCAAAAACAATAAAGTAGAAAGAAATATTAATAATGGTGCAATATAAAACAGTTCTAGAATAATTTAGTTTTAGGTTTTTAACATAAAAATTTTCAGTACATGTTAATCCTTAGACCTGGATAATTAATCCTCAAAAGGTAACTATATGCCAAGACAGTTTGGGATGCTCAAGAGTTTCTGATCATTCGAAACGTAGAATTTTTTATTTTAAAAAATTTTCAATGTTACATACCTAATTTTAATATTTTAAAAGTTATAACTGAGTCCCTTGAGACTGTCTACTTTCTTCCACATAAGTCCAATTCTCACTTCATCAGGATTAAAAGTCTTGCCACTTATAACCCAACCACTGGTACCCCAACTCAATCATGAGGCCTTTTCTGGACTCAGGTTGTGTGATACTTTATTTCAAACAAAAATGACAACAGAGAAAATCAAACATACAGGATACAATGTGCATTCATGTGTTGGCTCTCAAAAGAAGGAAGAACCATTCACTCGCTTCTGAAACAGAAATCTTTGACAAAGATTTTATATTTCTTTTCAGAAACATAAGAATAAGTTCGTTCTGGCCCTAACAACCAAAATTTAAGCCCAGTTGACAGTTTTGAAAGAAAAAAATGACCAGTTCATGCTGGGAATTAGAAGAAATGGCTTTATTGCTGTAACTAAAAGAACTGTGGTCCTCTTTTAATGATAAAGCAATCTCTGAAGTGAGCCACAAAGACAATTTTATAAGGCAATTATAGGTTTCATTACATGTCTTTGTAATCTTTTAAAAAGCCTGGATGTCTTCGTTGTAATGATATGCAAAGCATCTCTATTTCCTATCAGTTTCTTTGACTAAAAAAAAAAGAAATTGAATCTTATTAGAATGATCAGATGTCTTAGAGGTGAACTTTCACAAGAACCTTATTCATTAACCAGTTTTTAAATGGGTTTTTAGGGAAGCCCTTGGAGCTAGAAATAAATCTTTTTCTCTAGTTTTCAAGAAGCCTAGTTCACTGAATACAGCTGAGTGTTTTCCAGATTTGCTTTTATTTGAGCCTCAGTCATAATTCCAAGGCTCTTCCTTGATCTTGGCAGGTAAAAGAGAATCCATCCCTTTCTGTTCACTACAACAGTGTTTAATCTATTTAAAAAAAATAGTACTGACTTACTAAGGTAAAATGTTTTGAGGTAAAGAAAGAAAATATTCCTCTTTTATGTCACAGGGAATCACCAACTAATTAAGAGACCACAGGCACAGCCTGGCTGTCCGGTAGCTATTACAGTTCAGGTTCCATACAAACACCGATTGTCAAGAGTTTACGTGGAGCCAACTGAACTTAGCCCATAACACTCTCCTCGTCCCCAGAATCAAGACTGAGTGAGCCAAAGTTAATACAGTAAAAATCTATCATTCCTGGTTTTTCGCCCCCATATCTCATAAAGAAAGTAACAGTGCTCTCCAGTGAACAACTTTACCCAAAACTTGCTAACTTAAAACAGCCTGAACAACAGATTTACAGGTCATTAGATTTGAAACTATTTTCTGTGTATATGGAATATCTAGTAAGTTAGTGTATTTAGAGTATATAAAATTTAGTCTCTAATTTAGAGGATATAAAACATTGGTATTTTTAAAAAAATTTTTAACATTTATTCATTTTTAAGAGAGAGAGAAAGACAGAGCATGAGTGGGGAAGGGGCAGACAGAGAAGGAGACACAGAATCTGAAGCAAGCTCCAGGCTCTGAGCTGTCAGCACCGAGCCCGATGCGGGGCTTGAACTCCGGAACTGCGAGATCATGCCCTAAGCCGAAGTTGGACGCTCAACCAACTGAGCCACCCAGATGCCGCAAAACATTGGTATTGTTAAAGCATATAAACTACCTCTGTGTCCATCCAGATAGAACTGGATCAGTAGTATTCTACAGGCAAACATATCTGCAGTGACTGAGACTGCTCTTTACTGATCAGCTGACTGCTGGTGAAAACTGGCTTCAAGAAACTGTGCAAAGTGCTGAGGAAGCAGGCTTGAGAAGAAAGGTGCTGATTTGAAATGTGTATTTGCATGAATATAAAAGAAGAAAAATAATAGCTAATAGTAAGCATTGCTCTAAGTGTTAATTCATTTAATACACCATAGCACCACTATGATGCTGGTAAGACCACACTATGAATAGAGACATTCTATTTTAGGCATGAAGGAAAAAGAAGTTTAATCGACCAAAATAAGGCTAGTGATGAGTAAGCGACAGAACTGAAATGTCAATTGAAGAAATATGACTTGGGAATCCATCCTCTTAACCAGTGTTTTATTGCAATTTAACAGTTAAAATATCAGTAATGGTCTCTGGAATTACAGACTAGAATTTTCATCATTCTGTTGTAAATACTTCAAATTTTCTTACATCAAATACCTATCCATCTTGAATCTACTGCATTTTCCTAATTCTGGATCTGACATCATTGCAAACAATGATCTGTGAATAATTAAAAGATAAGTGTTTCTTAAAATCTTAGACAATCTTAAAACTTCTATCCGTCACTTACAGAAAGGATAAACAGTGCTATATTCATATAACAGAACAATATTCTGGAATAAAAAAAGGACAGTACTAACAATTCACATAATAAGCATACGAATCAAAAGTATCAAAGTAAAAGAAGTCAAACACAAACAGCCATAATGTTGTAAGACTCTATATGAGACATCCTTGAAAATGCAAGGCTATGGGGACAGAAATCATAACATAGGTTTCCAGGGGTTAGAAGTGAAGAGAGGACACTGATGACAAAGGACACAAGGAAAATTTGGGGGGAAATGGAAATAATCTGTATCTTGATTGTGGTGGTCGCTAAAGGACTATATCTTTTGTGAAAACCATAAACCTAAACATAGTGGATTTTTGTTGAATCACTATATTGTACACCTGAAACTGATATTACGTTGTATGTTAACTGGAATTTAAAAACTTTTTTAAAAGAGAATGGATTTCACTGTGTAAAAACTCTATCTCAGGAAACCTAATTTTTCAAAAAAAAAAAATCCCAAAACAATTTATAAGTAGCCAAAATATTGTGTGACTATATCCACTTATAAAATATTATGAAAGTTTCCACTATAAGAACTCATATTTGATGCTGAGAATTTACTTGGTTTATATAAATATATGACTTTACATCAGCTGACCATCAGAAGGACCTGATGATTATGAAGATATATTTGGCTAGCTTTCTCTCATATCTCCTTGACCATCCACAATAAATCTAAAAATTACGGGGCATTGGCATGAAACAAAGACACCAACAAGGCACATCGAAGAATAGAAATCAAGGCCAAAGCTATGCAAATAGTTTATACTCGCTAAAAGAAATTATGGGCTCATATACACAGTAAGACTATGATTAGGCCAGGCATATCTAAGAAAGAAAAAGATCGTCGTGTCCATCCAAGTAGGTTATTTTTAATCTAAAACAAAAATAAACACAAAACAGAAATAAAAACAAAATCTTGGTAATTTAAAACCACAGTTTGACTATATATATCCATCCTGCATGAACAAGAAGCCTCAGCTCATCTGAGTCTCTCAGAAATCTAGGCTAATAAAGAAACCACTATTACAAATATTACTGGGTATGATATGAGAAGGAAAAGAGTATGGGGAGGCATGGAATGTGTTTTAATCCTCCAAGGAGAAATGACACGTGCTCACATTTCCTTAAGCAAAGAAAACCTTGGCCAACTCTAAATTAAATGAGTGAAAGAGTTCAATTCTACCTATAAAAATTTGAATAATTCAAGGGCAACCAAATGTTTTCCTAACATCACGGTTTTAGATTTTTTAAATCAACTTTATTGAGACATAATTTATACACAATTAAAATGCACCAATTTTAAGTACAGAATGTTTTAGGCCACGTGTGTGTATATAGATATCTGTATAACTACTATCACAACAAAGAACAATTCTACTACCCCCAAAAAGTCCTCTAGGGCTCCTTTGCCATTATAATCATATCCCTAACGCTCCAAGCAAACACTAATCTGCATATTATCACCATAGATGATTTTCCCTCTCAGAATTTCATGTAAATCACACAGGATGCGATCTTTTGATCTGGCTTCCTATATTAGCACAAAGGTTCTGAGGCTCATCCAAGTCATTGTATGTATCTACAGTTCATCTGCTTTTACTACTAAGTAGCATTCCATTAATACAGACACACCAGAATATGTTTAGCTATTTACTTAAGAGCGTTTAGGCTGTGTCGAGTTTTTGAAGTTTTAAATATTTAGATTGCTTTTCAGAAACATGTATCTGTGTAGACATTTGGTTTCATTCCTTTTAATGAATGTCGAATTGCAAAGTATGCCATTGTACATTCTCACCTGAGTTCCATTTGCTCCACATTCTCAGCAATTTTCTTACGGTTTTGATTTTGCTCTCCTACCTAGAAAAATGTTGCCTATTCCAAGTTTATGAAAAAGGTCTTCTTGGTTTTCTTCCCAAGAATTGTATAAGTTTAGCTTTTATATTAAAATTTATAGTTCAGTTTTGTATATAGCATGTGGTAAATTCAAGGTTTATTTATTGCTAAGATATCCAGTTGTTCAAGTACCATTTGTAGTAAAGACAATCCTAATTGTATTAAGAGCTTTGTAATATCTCAAATGACACATGTGTATTTCTGGACTCTATTATGTTTTATTGGGATACATATATACCTTTGTGCCAAAAAGGCATTTTATTACTGGAGCTTTATAGGTCTTAAACTCATGTAATATAAATCTTCAATTTTTTTTCCAAAATTATTTTAGCAACTACATAAAGACCCTTTTAATTTTTTTTGGATTTTAGAATTGATTTATCAATTTCAACAAAATTAAAGTCTATAAAGATTGTATTGATTATACAAATCAATATTTTGGGGCACCTGGGTGGCTCAGTTGGTTAAGCGGCCGACTCCGGCTCAGGTGATGATCTCGCAGTTTGTGAGTTAAAGCCCCACATCAGGCTCTGTGCTGACAGCTCAGAGCCTAGAGCCTACTTCAGATTCTGTGTCTCCTCCTCTCTCTACCCCTCCTCTGCTCACGTTCTGTGTCTGTCTCTCAATAATAAATAAACGTTAAAAAAATTTTATACAAATCAATATTTTAGTGCAATCAATATTTCAACAATACTGACTCTTAGTCATGAATATTGCTTATTTCTCCATTTAGGTCCGTGTTAATTTCTCTTGGAAATATTTTATAGTTACCAATATAAATGTCATCTATAGATGTTGCTAAATTTATTCATATGTATTTCATAAAATTACTGTTTTTTTTAAACTTCCATGTTTGATTACTAGCAACAGAATACTGCTAGAAAATCAAACCAATATTTAGTTAGCATATAGAAACAGAACTGATTTTTTTATATTGACCTAAAATCTTTCAATCTTGTTACAAAATTCACTTACTTGTGATAATAGCCTTTTTATAGATGACATAGATTTTTCTATGTACATGATCATATTGCCTGCAAATACAGTTTTACCTCCTCGTTTAAAATCTGTATGGCGGTTCCTGGGTGGCTCAGTCGGTTAAGCATCCAACTCTTGGTTTCAGCTCAGGTCATGATCTCACAGTTGGTGAGTTCAAGCCCCTCATAGGACTCTACATTGACAGCATGAAGCCTGCTTGGGATTCTCTTTCTCCTTCTCTCTCTCTCTCTCTCTCTCTCTCTCTCTCTCTCTCCTTCCTCTGCTAAATTTCTCTCAAAATAAACACACACTAAAAAAATAAATAAAAATAAAGCCTGTTTGGCCAGGGTCATCTGGATAGCTCAGTCAGTTAAGCATCCAACTCTTGATTTTGGTTCAGGTCATGATCTCACAGGTTCATGAGTTTGAGTCCTGCACTGGTCTCCACAGTGACAGTGCAGAGCCTGCTTGGGATTCTGTCCCTCCCTCCCTCCCTGCCCCTCTCTTACTGTGCTCTCCCTCTCTAAATTAAAAATTTTAAATCTATGTCCCTTGGGGCACCTGGGTGGCTCAGTCAGTTAAACGTCTGACTTCAGCTCAGGTCATGATCTCATGGTGAGTTCAAGCCCCACATAGGGCTCTTTGCTGTCAGCATGGAGGCCGCCTCAAATCCTCTGTCCCCGCCTCTTTCTCTCTGCCCCTCCCCCACTTGCACTCTCTCTCTCAAAATAATAAACTTAAAAAAATTTAAAAATAAGATCTATGTGCCTTTATGTCATTCTTCGCCTTATTACACTGGCAAGAACCTCCTGTGTAATACTACACAGGAGTGAATGTGAACATTTTTGTACCTGAAGGAAAAGAATTAAAATTTTCACCATTAAGTATGATACTGGTTTAGGATGACTGTAGATTACGTCTATTAGTATGAAGAAGTTTCCTTCTATTCTGAGTTTAAAGAATTTTTTTTAAATCATGAATTAGTGCCTAAATTTTTATCTACAAAGATTACTATGATTGTTTTGTTTTTTCTTTTTGTTCTTAATAAAGTGAATTACATGGGGTGCCTAGGTGGCTCAAACAGTTAAGCACCAGACTCTTGGTTTCAGCTCCCTTCATGATCTCATCATTCATGAGACCAAGCACCGCATGGGCTCTGCATGGTGGAAGGGAGCCTGCTTGGGATTTTCTCTCTCCCTCCCTCTTTCTACATCCCTCCCTCAAAATAAATAAATAAAACATTTTTACAGATGAATTATATTGATTTTAAAATGTATAACCAACCTTTCATTACTGAAATCAACTCCACTTGGTCATAGTGTATTATGTTTATATACTGCTGGATTCACTTTGTCATTATTTAAAGAATATTTGTATCTACTCTTTCTTGTAAGTCTTTGTATTAGGATTATGAAGACCTCATAAAACAAGGTGGGATGCTTTCTCTCTTCCTGTATTTTCACCCAAAATGTTTGTGTAGGCTTGGTATTATTTCACTAATGTGTGATATATTTCATGTGTGAAACCATCATGATCTGGACTTTTTGCAGGAACATTTTTATTTACAAATTTAATATATAGGTGTTATGAGCTAGACGGTATCTCTGCAAAATTTGTGTTGAAGCTCTAACTACCAGTATCTCAAAATGTGACAGTGTTTGCAAATAGGGGCTTTAAAAAGGTAATTAAAAAGACATCATTATATATAAAAACAATAGAATACTACTTGGCAATGAGAAAGAATGAAATAATGCCATTTGCAGCAATGTGGATGGAACTGGAAGGTATTATGCTGAGTGAAATAAGTCAGTCAGAGAAGGACAGGTATTGTATGTTTTCACTCATATGTGGATCTTGAGAAACTTAACAGAAGACCATGGGGGAAGGGAAGGGGAAAAAATAGTTACAGAGAGGGAGGGAGGCAAACCATTAAGTGACTTTTAAATACAGAGAACAAACTGAGTGACTTTTAAATACAGAAGACCATGGGGGAAGGGAAGGGGAAAAAATAGTTACAGAGAGGGAGGGAGGCAAACCATTAAGTGACTTTTAAATACAGAGAACAAACTGAGGGTGGACTGGGGGGTGGTAGAGAGGGAAAATGAGAGATGGGCATTGAGGAGGGCACTTGTTGGGATGAGCACTGGGTGTTCTATGTAAACCAATTTGACAATAAATTATATTTTAAACAATAACATTAAAATAAATAAACATAAAAAAAGATCATTAGACTCCATCTAATATGACTGGCATCCTCATATCAAGGGGAAGTTAGGGCAGATACACACAGAGGAAAGACCATCTGAAGACAGAGAGGAAGAAGACACCCATCTACAAGCCAAGGAAAATGGCTTCAGAAGAAATTAAACCTGACTACACTTTGATCTCACACTTCTAGACTCCAGAATTGTGAGAAAATGAATTTCTGTTAAGATTTTCTATTTCTTCCTGTGTCAGCTTGGTTATTTTTCTGTTTCAAGAGTCTGTCCATTTCACCGGTCTATTTTAATGGCAATATAATTGCTTATAATACTCATTATCCACTTAATTTCTCTATCATCTATAGGACTATCCCTTCTTTAGTCCCTGCTGTTCATTTGTTTCTTCCCCCTTTTTCTTTCAGTTTGGCTATAGATTTACCAATTTCAATTATCTTTTCAAGAAACAGCTTTTAGTTTTTTTGCTTTTTCTCTATTGTTTTCTCTTTTATTGATATCCTTTTTCCCCCTTATTCTACATATTTTGAGTTTAATTTGTCCTTCCAATTTTTTAAAATACGTGGTTAAATCACAGATTTTATATCTCAATTATCTTCTAATATAGGCATTTAAAGCTATAAATCTGTCCAAAAACTGTTTTAACTGTATTCCTAGCTTTTTTATATTTTGTTTCCATTATCATTCAATTCCAAATATTTTCCATTATACCTTTTGGTATCTACTTTGAGCTACAGGCTAAAGTAGATTCTAGGGGCAACTGGGTGGCTCAGTTGGTTAAGCATCTGAATTCAGCTCAGGTTATGATCTCACAGTTTGTGAGTTCAAGCTTTACATCAGGCTCTCAGCTGTCAGCACAGAGCCTGCTTCAGATCCACTGCCCCCCCACACGCCCGCCTCATTCTGCCCCTCCACTGTTTGCGCGCGCTCTCTCTCTCTCTCTCTCTCAAAATTAAAAACACTTAAAAAAAATAAAGTAGATTTTAATGATTTACGAGAACTTGTTTAAGCTGGATGGAGGCATGACTGAGGTCAAAACTGCAGGCTGGCCACGTTCTGTTGTTTGAAGTCCTACTGGTAATAATTAAATGTTCCATGAGATAAACAGACTGAATTTGGTCCAAGATGCTGACAGCTACATAAATCAAAGTGGCAAACAGAGTGGCTTACTCATGTGAAAATTTACAAGACAAAATGATACTGCAATGATGGTGAATATTGTTGGGACACAATTCTCCATTGGTCTTTCACATTTCTGCACATGTTGTGAACAAGCATGAATTGTCCCTTGTTTTGTACTATCTTTTCAATGATATTTTAATAGCAACCAACCTTGGAAGATAGGAAAGTGGTCTCCTCTGGAGCAAATGGCAGGGATCCTCACTGTCCACTATGATAGAGATAATGTCTACCTCTGAAGCAAAGGAAAGGCACGCTTATTTCCCATTATAAATGGTTCGGATTCCTTACGATCTGGATTCCTCTCCTATACCACCATTACTGATAATTCTCTGCATTGCCTGTGGGAGCTGAGACTCGGGACACCAACACAAAATACTTATACTCTAGTTACTATTACTGCTTCAAATAATATACTGTTCTTTGTCTCAAATCCAGGATTCTTGTGTCTCCTGACAGCTTCCATGAAAGTATGGCAGGCTAAAAGGTTAACATACAAGCAGGGCAAAATTTCACTCAAATTCAGAGTTCCTGACACTAAGTTTCTTGCAAAAATAGTTTAATCTTTACAAGGCTTGTTTTTTTTAAGCTGTGTTAGTGTGGTTGGTCCTAGGGTAAGCTTTACTCTCTGGCAAGTTGAGACATACTACTAAGGTGTGAGACCTTTATAGTTTATTTCTCAAATGTCTGTGATATTTAAAGAGATCTCTTGGCTCTGGTAGGAATGCAGATATATCCCAGGCATGTAGAAGTTATGGCTTCCTCACAACTGTTCATTGCTTGGCATTGTGGAACCTCCTCCTACACAAACACTTGCCAGGTCCACTTGGCTGACTTTTGGAGCACTCTACGTAAATCACAATATTCTAAACTCTGCCCCACAAATTCCACCTGCTATGACCTCCCAAAGTTACTGTCTCTATGTCCTCAATTCAGCAGGAATGCCAGAGTCTGTTTGGCTACGCCTCCCCACACTGCAGTCCAGACATTTCCATTGCTCAGAAAGCCATGCTGAGTAGAGATCACCATGTTTGTTTCCCTTCTCTTCTGGATCAAAATCACGTACTGGCTTTCTATATATCAAACAGATGCTTCCTGTATTTTGTTCACTTTTCTAGATGTTTAGTAGCATAAAGGCCAGTCCACAACAAATCCTCCAGCAGCTTCTCCCTCAGCATTGGAAAGCTTTGTTTTTGTTCTTTTTATGAGGTATAGTTTTCCCCTTAAGTCTCTTCCTCAATCATTAATCTATATTTTCCATATAGAATCTGTTTTTCCTAATTCCAGGCTTTGGGCATCTATCCCTCTTCCAAACACAAAATACAATTTCCAACTTTTCAGCCTTAACCTAAGTATTTTTTCTCTTGCTGTATGTTTAAGCTCACAAATTATGGCTTACATTAAATATCCAAGCATTCTTTCAAGTAGAAATAAGTCTTCCATCTAAAACTAATAATTTGCTCCAGCTCTATGAATAATCCACATTCTATGCTCCACCAATAATTCCTTTATTTTCTTAAACCAAAATGAAGGAATACAAATTTAATTTAATGCTCTGTTCAGTTTAGACACACTCTATTGAATTCCACATTTAATTTTCACAAAAGTAGTGCTAAAGCTTATGCTTTCATTAATTTACCAAACACCTTCTCACAATCCATGACATGGTACTGTCTATACATTATTAAGGGAACAGTAGAGTGCCTGATTTCATCCACAGTGAGCAAACAGAATGAGGCATACAATAAAAAAAAAAAAAAAAAACTAATGGGACACCTGGGTGTCTCAGTCAGGTAAGCATCCAACTTCAGCTCAGGTTGTGATCTCGCAGTTCAGGAGTTCAAGCCCTGTCTTGAGCTCTGTGTTGACAGCTTGGAGCCTGGAGCCTGCTTCAGATTCTGTGTCTTCCTCTCTCGCTCTGTGTCTCCCTCACTCATGCTCGCTTGTGCTCTCTCTCTCTTTCTCAAGAATAAACATTAAAAAAAAATTAAAAACTAAGAAAAATATACCTCATTTGACTAAAAATATGTAACCTTACTCAGCCCATGGAAATACTCACCAGAAACTTGAATACTGCTTAGGAGAATGATAGTGAGTCTCTATACCATATTACCTCACAAAAAGTATGTTTAAATGGAAATACTTTGTCGGACTCCATCATTATTGAAAGTCACTAGAGATTATCCTGTTGAAAATGATGAGATCATTTTTCATAGCTATGTCTCTCTTGTTCCAAAATCTAAGTTTAAAACCTCTCCATTTGATCCAGGGTAGTGACAAAGGACTATCACCAATGTCAGCTGACAAATTTAATATTTTTTCTCCACACATCTAATGACTCCCTTGAGGAAAAGAAGTCATCTGTGCTTCTAGTTTAACCTTATAAACATGTCTTTCTTGCAAGCCACTATATTTTTAAAGAATATAAATGTAGCCGAGATTTTTAAAATAATTCTATGTGACTATCAATTCAACTTAGTTCCTAAAAGACAACTGTTGCCCAAATAAAAATAACAAAAACAATATATCCAATACTTCTTTGCATTGAACAATTTCATTGAGGATAAAAGGACATTCGCCCTTTTGCGTTGACACTTGGTAAATCTCTACCTAATGATTTGGGGCTACTGCACACAGCAGCTCCAGGCTTGTCTCTCAACCTCTTCTTATAGTCCTACCAGTTCCTAGTTCTTCTCTAGTTGAGTTTAATCTGCTTTGCTACACAGGGGAACCAAGTGATGTTCCCGTCTCTCCAATGCCTATCTATGTAAGGTGCTATACTGAAATTCAGAAGATCATGTAAGTGAACTTTAACACAGATAAGGAAATTTTAAAACTGGATCCCAAATATTACTGTCTCCAGATTCTCTTCACAGACAAACGGCCCTAGGCTGACTATATAACATCCAACATGATGCCATGATTATTCTCCTGCATGGTAAAGTTTCTTTCTATCATGTCCCTATTTCTCCCGACACCTGGGTGGCTCAGTTGGTTAAGCATGCCCCTATTTCTCCCTTACAGACTCATAGTTGTTCATCTCCTCAGCTGCCTGTCGGATTCATGGATGCAGACTGTCTACCAAATATACTGTAGGTTGAGATATGAAATCAAATTGGCACTTGACTAAGTAATTTTTAGAATATTAGTGACTCATAGAACAAGAAACGAATACCCTCTGACCAGTACACTGTCAACCTTAGTGCACGTCTCAGAAACCAATATACAAACTGAAGATTACCTGATATCCACAAATCAGAAGAAGGTAAGTGAGACATAAAAATCAAATGTTTAAATGGCATCAGGCAACATAAAGCATCCCTCTACACCCAAATAATATATGCAATGCCCATAAATCAGAGCATTCTCCCCAAAAGTTTCGGTATGTTGTGTTCCCATCTTCATTTATCTCATGGTATTTTTTAACTTTCTCTTTTGATTTCTTCTTTGGCCCATTGGTTACTCTGGAGAATGCCATTTTATCTCCACATATTTGTGAATTTTCCAGTTTTATTCTAGTTATAAATCTCTACTTTTACAAAAATGTGGTCAGAAGGATGCTTGGAGTGATATCAATCTTCCTAAATTTATTAAGACTTGTTTTGTGGCAGAACATATGATCTATCCTGGAGAACATTCCGTGTGTAAAATGTGCACCCTGCTGCTGTTACATGGAATGTTTTGTATAGGTCTGTTAGGTCTCTCGGCTTGAATGTGTAGTTTAAATCCAATGTTTCCTGATTGATTTTCTGTCTCAATGATCTATCTATTGTTGAAAGTGGAGTATTGAAATCTCTCGCTATTATTGTATTGCTGTCTATTTCTTCCTTCAGATTTGTTAATATTTACTTTATATATTTAGGTGCTCATATATGTTGGGTGCATATTTACAAATGTTATATCTTCCTGATGAACTGACCCCTTTATCATTACATAATGACCTTCTTGGTCCCTTGTTATAGTCTTTGGCTTAAAGTCTATTTTGTCTGATAAAAGTGTAAAGAAAATTACGGGATGCAGGAAAGCAGTTCTAAGGGGAAGTTTACAGCAACAAACACCTACATTAAAAAATAAGACAGATGTCATACGAAAAAACCTAACGTTACACATCAAAGAATTAGGAAAAAAAAAAGAGCAAACTAAGACCAAAATTAGCTGAAGGAAATAAATGAAATAGAGATCAGAAAAACAATAGAGATCAATGAAACTAACAGCTGGTTTTTTGAAAAGATAATTAAAACTGGGAAACGTTTACCTAAACTAAGAAAAAAAAAAAAAAGAGGGGACATAATACTTGATAATGCAGAATACAAAAATCATGAGACTATGATGAATAATTATGTTACAACATATTGGACAACCTGTAAGAAATGGATAAGTTCCTAGAAACCTAACAACCTACCAAGCTGAATCAGGAGAAGCAGAAAATCTAGAGGCCAATAATGAGCAAGGAGATTGAATCACTAATCAAAAACCTATCAACAGAAAGAGTCCAGGACCAGACAGCTTCACTGGTTAATTCCTTCTCAAATGGTTCCAAAACAACAGAAGAGGAGGAAACACTTCCAAACTCATTTTATGAGGCCAGCATTACCCTAAAACCAAAGCCAGACAAGGACACTACAAGAAATTAGAGGTGAATATCCCTGATGAACACAGAGGCAAAAATCATTAACCAAATATTAGCAAACCATACTCAATAATACATTAGAACAATACATTCAACAATGCAATATATACAACATGATAAAGTGGGATTTATTCCAGGAACAAAAGAGTGGTTCAACATCTCCAAGTGAATTGACATGATACACCACATATTAACAAAATGAAAAATAAAAATCATATGATCATCTCAAAAGATGGAGAAAAAGTACTTAAGAAAATCCAACATCCTTTTATAACAAAAATACTAACAAACTAGGTATGAAAGGAATGTACTTCAACATAATAAAGGACACCTATGACAAGCCCACAGCTAACCTCACACTCAATGGTGAAATGCTGCAAGTTTTTCCTCTAAAACAAGGAACAATACAAGGACACCCACTGTCACTACATTTATTCAACACACTATTGAAAGTCTTAGAGCAATCAGACAGGAAATAAAAAGCATCCACATTTGGAAGATGTAAAACTGTCTATTACACAGATTTTATGATATTATATATAGAAAACCCTAAAGATTTCCAAAAAAAACCCAAAACTGTTAAATGAATTCAGTAAAGCTGTAGGATACAAAATCAACATACAAAACTCAGTTGCATCTCCATACACCAACAACAAAATACAAGAAAGAGAAATTAAGAAAAATAACCCCATTTAAAAGAGCATCAAAAGAAAGAATACTTAGGAATAAGTTTAACCACAGAGGTAAAAGTTTCGTACACTAGAAATTGTAAAACATTAATGAAAATGAAACTGAATAAGATACAAATAAATAGAAACATATTCCTTATTTATGGACTAGAAGATTTAATATTGTTTAAAGTCCTTAATACCGAGACTCAATGCAATCCACATCAAAATTCCCAGGGTATTTTTTCCACAGAAAAAGAACAAACAATCCTAAAATGTGTATGAAACAACAAAAGACCCTGAATAACCAAAGCTATCTTGGGGGGGAAAAAGGACAAAGATGGAGGCATCACATTTCCTGATTTCAAACTATATTAAAAAGCTACTGTAATCAAAACAATATGGCATGAGCATAAAACAGATGCACATCAACCAATGTGAATAAAAGGCCTAGAAATAAACTCACACATATATAATCAATTAATTTCTAACAAAGGAGCCAAGAGTAGGGAAGGGATAGTCTCTTCAATAAATGATGCTGGGAAAAATGGATAGCCACATGCACAAAAGTAAAACTGGACCACTACCTTATATCATACACAAAAATCAACTCAAAATAGATTAAAGACATGAACACAAGACCTGAAATCCTATAACTCCTAGAAGAAAATATTAGGGATAAACTCCTTGACCAAATAATACTTTGACACCAAAAGCAAAGGCAATAAATAAATAAAGCAAGCAAGCAAAACTAAACAATTGGGATTGTAGCAAATTTAAAAGCTTCTGCACAGCAAAGGAAACCATCAACAAAATGAAAGGGCAACCTATGAAATAGAAAATACTTATAAAAATATGTCCAATAAGGAGTTAATATCCAAACTATATAAGAACTCATGTAACTCAGTAGCAAAACACATATATACACACAGAGATGCTTAAAAAAGAACAACTAATTTTAAGATGAGCAAAGTATCTAAAACATTTTTCTAAAGATAACATCTAAATGGTCAATAGGTACACGAAAAGGTATTCAACATCACTTATCAGGAAATGCAAAACAAAACCACAATGAAATATCACCTCATATCTGTGAGAATATTTATTATCAAAAACACAAGAGACACCAAATGCTGGACAGGATATGTAGAAAAGGGGACCTCATGTACCATGTGTAGGAAAGTAAACTGTTACAGCCACTGTGGAAAAGATTTAGGGAGGTTCCTCCAGAAATTAAAAATATAACTACCATATGATACAGCAATCTCACTTCTAGGTATGCACCCAAAGGAAATGAAATCATCATCTCAAAAAGGTATATGTAATCTCATGTTCATAGAAGCCTAATACACAATAGCTGAGGTATAAAAACAATGTAAATGCCCATTAAAGGACTAATGGATAAAGAAAATGTGGAATATATATATAATAAAACATTATTCAGTCTTAAAAAAGGAAGTAAGTCCTGTTATTTGCATCAACATAGATAAACCTCAAAGGCATTATGCTAAGCGAAATAAGTCGGAGAGAGACAAGTACCATACGGTATCACATAACACATGGTATCACTTACATGGGGAATAAAAAACAAAAAAAAAAGTAAAACAAAACAAAAAACTGACGCCTAGACAGAGTAAAAAAGTGATTGCCAGAAGCTGGGGGTTGGGAAAGAGAGGTTAATATAAGAGAACACAAACTTTGTTATAATATGAATAGGGTCTGAGGATTTAATGTATAATATGGAAACTATAGTTTATTACGTATTATATAATTGAAACTTGCTAAGAGTTTAACTTACATGTTCTAATAAAAAAAAAATAAGAAAGAAAAATAGAAAAAAAAAAGAACATTCTCTTCTCTCAGCACCACTGAGTCTTCTTTGCATGTGTCTGAGTCACCAATTTTCTTTGGGCATCCTTCCACTACTGACCAGCCCCTCTCCTGAATGACAAATTCATCCTTTAAACAGATCACTGCCTTCAAATTATTTTAGTCTCAAAAGTAACTTTGGCTGTGAAAGCCATTGTGTTCCCTAACCTAATGTTGAGTATCTCTATTTTGATACATGATGTACTGACTGTATAACTTAACTTACAGAAAGCAACCGTAGTTCCACGTTCTTTTTTTATGTTTATTTATTTATTTATTTAGAGAGACAGCAAGCGTGAGCAGGGATGGGGCAGAGAAAGAGGGAGAGAGAATCCTGGTGCAGAGCCAGGTAAGGGGCTCAAGCCAACAAACCATGGGATCACAAACTGAGCCGAAATCGAGAGTCTGGCACTAACCTGTGACACCCAGGTGCCCCTAATTGCACATTCTTGACAGGGATCTCTTTTTCAGTAAATCTAACAGTTGATATATAGTCAAAAGATAGAAAGAAACTGTTCACAACTTCTCGTGTTTCTATAACTACCATAGATACTTGATTTCTTCGGAGTAACCCTGCTAAAATATAGAGAAGAGTCTAATTCTTTGGGATTATGTATGTATCCCTTGCTTAATTTGGGCACTGGACAATTAGGCATGATATCAATGTACAGTCCTATAAAGTCTTTAAACATTGTTTAGAATCAATCCTGGAAGGAACAAAGAATTAGATTTAACAATTAGCAATACGCTTACTCCCTGGACATTTCTGAGAGGTTTCCTTTAGAGATTTAAAAAAAAAACAAAAACAAAAAAAAAAAAAACAACCTCTTTTAGCCTACCAAAGTTGAGTCATTTATTTTTTTTAAAGCGCCATTTGTGGTGTTTGAAACAACACTTTTAGTGTAGTGGAAGGAACTGAGAACCTGCACAATAAGTTCAAAGATCTGGATCAAGATTCTACCTTACCATTCACTGTGTGCCTTGAACACTTGAACAGTATCTCCCTAGTGGCTGAAATGTTTTCTTAATATGTAAAATGTGAAACTTTTAGCAGATGGCATCTAAATTTATTCTAGTTATTGACGCTGTGTGAAATGTGCCTTAGAATAAAACCTGTTGAAAGCCTTAAAAAAAGGTAGGAACAAGCAGCAGTAATTTATAAGGAAAGAGAATTTGCCACTCCATTTCCCACATTTATTCACCTATCATTCATTACTTAATTGAAATATGTATTTATTAAGAATCTATCAATTCTAGGCAAATCTTTGTTATGGAGTATCCTACCACCAGCCAGTCTTCAATGCATTCACGTTGTTTCACATCTTCATTCCTTATTGAGGATACCCCACCACCAAGTTTTAGTCTTTACAATGCCTCCTTTCCAGTTCCCATTCCCTTAGCTAGTTGGAACCTCAGTGTCTCCAAGTTATCATTAAGTGTTAAGAGGTAATCAGGATAAAAGTAAAATAAAAACAGTATTAAAGGTATTTACTTTTTTCAGGGGTGCCTGGGTGGCTCAGTTGGTTAGCATCTGACTCTTGATTTTGGCTCAGGTCATGTTCTAGATTAATATGCGTAGCATAGAGCCCAATTAATATTATCTCTCTCTTCTCTCTCTCTCTCTCTCTCTCTCTCTCTCTCTCTCTCTCTCCCCACTTCCCCCATTCACATGCATGCTCACTTGCTCTCTCCCCACCCTCCAAAAATACTTTTTTTAAAGATTCCTATTCTAATGAAGATTGCACAAATAGATCCATACATATATATTCAATTACAACCAAGTGGACAAAGTTATTCAGTGCAGAAAGAGCTTTCAAATAGTGCTTTAATAGCCATATGGAACAAATAACTATGTGGAGCCATAAGCATAACCATATGGAAAAAATAAATGCATCTTGACCTTTACCACACGTAATATACAAAAAGTATCTTAAAATGGATCAAAAACCTAAATGTAAACGTTAAAACTATTAAGAAAATTACATAAGAGAAAAATTTTTCAACCTTGAGCATAACCAAAGATATTTTAGATGTGACACAAAAAGCATAGGCCATTAAAAAAAATGTTAATAAACCAGACTTTATCAAAATTTAAAACTTCAGTTCTTCTTTATATACTAATAAAAGATAAGCCGCTGAGAGGGAAAAAAATATTCTATAGACATCAAAAAATTTGCACCATAAAAATATCAACAAACTCTCACAAATCATTAATACAAACACCAAGCAAAAAAAGAACAAAATATTTCATTGGATAGTTTGCAAAATAAGCTTAAGTGACCAAAATAGAAAAAGTGTTCTAAACTATCAACCAGAGAATTTCAAATTAAACCATGAGACATGGTTATGTACTAGAAAGGATAAACATAAAATATCAAATGGAAGGACATAAAGCAACCAAAGCATTCATACATTGCTGATAGCAATGTAAAACAGTAAAACTACTTTGAAAAACAACTTGGTAATGTCTTATAAAGTTAAATATGCACTTACCCTTTGACCCATCCATTCTTATTCCTAGATATTTACCTTAAAAATAAAAATTAAAACCTGTATCCATTCAGACTTGTACACAAATGTTCACAAAAGCTTTATTGACGGTCAAAAACTGGAGACAGCTCAAAAACCCATCAGCAGGTAAATGGATAAACAACCTGTGGTATATCCATACAACAGATACACTTAGTAATAAAAAGAAACAAACTACTGAAACATAAAACAACATGAAAGAATCCTTAATATATTATGCTAAGTGGAAGAATTCAGACAGAATGTAAAGACCATATGATTCCATTTAAATGAAACTAAGAAAGGCAATATAATCAGTCAATTGCAATAGAGTATAGAACAGTGGTTGCTTAAGGCTAAGGATTGGGGATGAGTACTAACTAGGGAGTTATACAAGTAGAACTTTTAAGGTGATTAAAATGTTCTAGATTTTGACTGAAATAATTATTGCATGGTGTATACCTTCGTCAAAACTCATCAAAATCTATACTAAAAATGAATGCAGTTTATCTTGTATACATTATATATGAAACACTTGGCATTTTAAAAACTAATTTATCTTCACAAAAAAAATAACCTAATTTAAAAACAAATTATTATTTGAAAAGTATATGTTAGAGAGAAGGGTAGCTTTCTTTCTCAGAACTTTCTGGTCTTTTCCCTGGAACTAAAAATATTCTTTGATTAGTTACTCACCACAGATGCTACACTTCTTCAGAGAAATTCTACCTAGAAATCTATTTAAGACCTTGCTGTCTGGAATGACTGAAAAACCTCTGAAGACAAAAGCGATAAATGTATCCCAACTCATAAATATAAAATTTATTTCATAATCTTTAAGTAATTTTTAATCACATATAAAATGCATTAGATAAATTATTAGATAAATTTTAACACATTTACATGTATTGGCACACAGCTCCAAGGGCTAGAATGAGAACAATAATTTGGAATGCTGAATCTTTGATAAAACAATTCTGAACACATTAATAAATCTTACTTTATGGACTGTCAAAGGGCTTGTTTTCAACATGTCATTAAACAATATTTTATAATGTAGCATATTCTATTATTTAAAAATAGTAATAATACATGAGCTATTTGCATATCATGAGAATTTATACCATATAGTAAATTAGTAAATATACTAGACTATTACATCAGTTTTCTATTGCTCTATAATGAAAACCCCAAAATGTATAGGATAAAAACCACCACCATCTTACATGTTCACAGTTCTGTGGGTCAGCAATTTGGGTTATGCTCAACTGCACAAATACCCTGCTGGATGCACCTGGGGTCATTCATATAGTTGTAATCACCTGATAGTGCAATTGCAGCCAAATGGTCTAAAATGGCTTCAAACACTTGTCTGGCAGTTAGTGGTCAAGTTGGGCCTCTCTCCCATAGTCTTTGAAAACCTTCAAAGAGGCTAGCCTGTTGTCTACACGATGCTGACAAGATTCCTTAAGAGTAAGAGCAGAAGCCAAGAGGTCTTTGAGATCTGAGCTTAGAACTCCATGAAGCTTCTGGGTGGCTCAGTCTCTTGAGCATCTGACTCTTGATATCAGCTCAGGTCGTGATCTCACAGTTCTGAGATCCAGTCCCACATGGAGCTCTGCAAAGACAGCGTGGAGCCTGCTTGGGATTCTCTCTCTGCCCCTTCCTTCCTCATGAGCTCTCGCATGCGCTCTCTCTCTCTCTCTCTCTCTCTCTCAAAATAAACATTAAAAAAACCAAAAAACTCCTATGATATCACTTCTGCTTTCATCTACTGACCAAAGCAAGTTACAAAATGAGCCAAGATTAATGGGAGTGGAGAAAGAGACTCCACCCCAAAGTACTAGGCCTAAGGGTGTGTACATAGAGACATGGGAGGAATTAGTGGCAATTTTATACAATATGCAAAAATACTAGTAGTGTGAAAAATGAAAAATTTTCAGAGTAACTTTTAACCTAGTTATGAGTAATATTTCCTAACCCACACTGTATTGGTCACATCTTCTACTAATAAGCATTCAATTTTCTAGCTGTTTCTCTCCTAGAATTACTAAAAGGTCATTCAGATTTCTGACCTAACCATAATACCATCACAATTCAAAAACTTTCTTTTTTCTGAAATTACATACAGTTACAAGGGAAATTTTCAGAGTTCCACAAACATCAACTTCGGGCAAACTTAAGCTTCAGATTTCAAAATCCAGGAAGGAGCTGCATAACGTATCTCAGATAAGACAGAATCCATGAGTAAAGAGGTTCTCAAAAGTGTTGAGCAGATCACAGATGGAAAATTTGAAAAAGTTACAACAAAAACATGTTTTTGAAAATGAGAGGTTTACCTTGGAGAATGGGAGCTGTGCCCTTTAATGTGCCTGGTTCACTCGAGACAAGAGGTAGTGCATCACACACAAACACACACAGAGTAGAACCACATGTGCAGGAATCAGTTTGTCTGCCATCTGGGTTGGGGCAGGAGGGAGGTTTAGGTTGTAAAGATTAGAAAACTATGCCTCCATCACCAAAGGAACTTCTTTCAAAAAGTTATGAAAGGAAAGTATAACATGGTACAGATTCAACACAAAGGTACTCTAAGAAAAATGTAGAAAATAAAATTATTACAGTGTAGAAACAGGGAAGAGAAAAAAATGTGCTACAGAGATGAAATGTATGAATATAAATTCTACTATTAAAAAATAAGCAATTGCTATCAACAGAGACTGCAAAACTCACATGCTGGAACTCAGTATAAAGACAATAAATAAAACAGGAGAAGAAATTGAACTGACATGAAAAGACTTGGAGAAAACAAATTCACAGTAATAAAATAGTAACTAGAGTTTACACAAATAATAAATACTTCAGGAAGCATAAGATGATCATAACTGAAAAAAATGAGAAAATAAAAATAATTGAAAGGAGGAGAAAATAAAGACAATATGTAAAAGATACATAAAGCAGATTCAACATATTTATGTTGGGAATTCTCCAAAAAACACGTAAGTATGGCACAGAAAAAATTATAATTTACTATTAAAAAATAGTCCAGTTAACTATAGTCAATAATACTGCACACTGTATTTTTGGAAGTTGTTAGAGTAGATGTTAAAAGTTTTCATCAAAAGAAAAAAATATGCTATGTGTGGTGATAGATGTTAACTAGACTTTTGAGGTGATCATTTCACAATATATACATACACCAAATGATTATGTTGTAACACCTGAAACTCATATAATGTGTCAATTATATCTCAAAAAGAAAAAAAATAGCCCCATGAAAGAAGGCTTGAATCCAGCACTATTAAAAAGGACACACGGCAGAGGAAATGGACCTAAAACTTTCTACCTGAAGACATGACCTGGTAAAGTTACTGGACATTGAAACAGGAATACAAAGATCCTTAACATTGTGAAACACTGATGTTCTGCCTAAAAGGTAGGTTTATGCTTAATGGGGAAAATCTACAGGCATTTCCACAGAAGTCAAGAACAAGCCAATGCCCACTACCACCACTGTTATTTAACAGATTAGTGAAGAAACTAGCCAGTTTAATTAGCTAAGAAAATAAAGGTATATATGAAATGAAGATGTAAAACTAACACTATTTACTGATGATATAACCGTATATGTTGAAAATAAAAAGAATAAGCTCAAAAATGATACAATGAAACAATTTAATAATAGGGTAAATAATTGACATACAAAATTTAATAGTTTTAATTAATGAAATCAACCATGAACTTGAATACATAGATGGAGCTAGAGAGAAAGCCCTCACTTATAACGCCAAGGTTAAAAGACAGTCCAGCTACAAGTTTTAAAGAATCATGCAAGTACTGTACAAATAAAATATCAAAACACTACTGATGGGTATGCATGGTCTTAGATGAAGATAATCCAGTTTATGAAAAATTAGTCATTTTTTTTTTGAGGGGCGCCTGGGTGGCTCAGTCGGTTAAGCGTCCGACTTCAGTTCGGGTCACGATCTCACGGTCCGTGAGTTCGAGCCCCGCGTCAGGCTCTGGGCTGATGGCTCAGAGCCTGGAGCCTGCTTCCGATAATGTGTCTCCCTCTCTCTCTGTCCCTCCTCCACTCATGCTCTGTCTCTCTATGTCTCAAAAATAAATAAACGTTAAAAAAAAATTAGTCATTTTTTTCTAAATGAATTATTTTATTAGAAAATATTCTTCTAAAATTTCTCAGAAAATTTTAGAAAAAGACCTTAGAAGAAAGAGTTGATTCCACATTTCTTGTGGAAAAATAAATAGGAATGGCCAGGAAAAGGTCTGAAAAGGAAGTGCAATGAAGAACGACCACTACCAAATCTCAAAATGTACAGTTTCCACAATTCATATCGTCTAACAGTGACACAAAGGCAAACAGACCAATGAAACAGGAAACACAGTGCAGAATAGGAGGCAAATATGTGTGATTATTTGTATATAATAAAGATGGAATCTCAAATCATTGGAAACAGGAAATTATTCAGTAAATAGTACTAAGACAACCAAGTAGCCATTTTGTGAAAAGGCGGCCAGCTAGGTCTGAATTTACACAGTCCATACCAAAATAAATTACATCAACAAAGGTTTAAGAGTAAAAAACTATAAAATGAAAGCTAAAAATGAGTGAATTTCCTTATAAGCGAGAAACGAATCTAACATAATTCCATTTCTTTGTGTTGAATATGGAATGGATATAATTTACAGTTTCTGCACTAAATAATATTAGGACCACACAAAAATATCTTGGCTGCTTTCTCCAGGAAATAGCTGCTAAAAGTTAAGATTATAAACTTACTTATCAAGATTAACAGATGTTTACCACGGCTCATGTCAACATTCTCATTTCAGTAGTCCCAATTCAAACCTATTTTATCATATATTTTGCCCAATCTCAGATAACTCCTCTCCTGTTAAGACCTGCCTTAAATTCACTCACCCAGACCCTAAAACCCTATAAATACTCTTCCTTAATTTCCTCATTTTGAGATCTTACTTGAAGAACTCTTGGTGTTCTCCCCCTTATTGCAGTAATTAGTTTAACTATACTTGATTAACAGATTTTTTCCTACTCTTTTGAGAAGTCAACATTCAACATAATCATGCCTCAAAATCTAAAAGCCACAAAAAGGAGATTGATACATTGCGTAACAGTGAATGAAAGCTTCCATACAGCAAAACACCAAGAGAAAAATCAAAACACTAACCACAAACTGGGAAAATATTTATGGCCAAGGGCTAAGTTCCCTAACATATAAAGTGAGCCCTAAAATGAGAAAAAGTAAAAAAAAATCCAAGAAGAAGAAGAATGCATAAAGGACACAAATAGTTTACAGAGAAGATAATACACATGCTTTTTAAGCATGTAAGAATACCTAGCTTCACTCCTATTAAAATATAAATAAGCAGAAAATTTCACAAGAAATAATTGTTAGGTAAAAGGAAAGAGGAACAGAGTGAGAATGAAAGCGAGCTGGGAATGGGAAAACCTGGATTCTAGTCTATAATATTCCAGGGCCTGGAAAATATTAGACACTATTCTTTCATGCGTTCATCCATGTAATCGTTAATATAACAAGAATCTTTGTAGCATTCTTGAAATTTTACTATGTATCAAGGACAAGATCTTGATCTTGACCAAGCTCACAAACACTCAAAGAAGAACAGATTAACATGCAGGGGATTTTGATGGTGGGAAGGCGCTGAAGATAACGTAAGGGAAAGAAAATTAACCTGAGAAACAGCCCCTCTCCCAACACATCCACACACCCACCCCTGGCTTCTCACACTCCTGTCAACTTATATGCATACCAGAATTTGGATTCATCCAAAGACTGAAAACAACATCAAACCACATGGGAAAGAGGAAGTGGCTAGTGAGAGCACTCTTTGGAATGTATTTATATCAAAAGATTAAATTTGCATTGAAGTTTGTAACCAGTTAGCAGAAACAGAAAAATAATAAAACTTGAAGAAGAGAAGATATCCAGTGTCCTGCAGAATATTTACCATATTCCCCTAGGTTATGCCTAAGGCAAAGTCTCCTCAACACTCTGGGTCATTTGTTACAGAAAGACACTAGTCTTTTAGTTCTCTTCTGGAATATTCTCTCTTGAGTCTGGGTTTTTTCATTCTCCTCCAGTCTTTTAAGTCCATATCCCTTCCTTCAAACTTAAAGTTGATTCTTTATCATTTCCTTCACTCCCACTTTCCTACTAATCTTGGTGTTTACTCAATCCTCTGGACCTGGAATTTTTTCGTTGTCTTCCATTGTTCCCAGGGAATGACTACTCACCTTCTTTTGACTTCCTCTACCATAAAGTCACCCTTCCTCTAGTACGCTAAAGTACACTGTGCCTATGTTTTACAGAGCATGTTACAGACTGTTTCATAATTAAATGAGAACATTTCTATTTCTCTCACTCGAGAGTATGTCTTATTTATGTATCTTCCCCTCCTAGAAAAGGATCACACATAGAAAATACAGGCTTAGTGAATAAATAAAAGACAAACTAGAAAACTATACAGTAGTCTCACACCCTGTATTGTGGTATATAAACAGGAACATAACAGAGCAATACTTTTTTTAATAAAAAGCAAAACAAATGTATTTTTAAAATGCAGCAATCACCTAAAGGAAATGGCTATCTATAACACAACTTGAAAATGGCAAGGAAGAAAAATGGCTTAAGTATTACTACAGAATAGGTTTATGTCATTTTATGCATTCATCCACTCATTCGTTCAATAAATCTTTATGTGAACATGTATTATGAGCCAAGCAGTTTTGGTCTATTCAAAGGAATACCTTTATAACTTAGATAAAACTGGTTGCCATTTGATGATGTCCGATAATTTTACCTGACAACATCAATCAACCAAAGAATACTTCATTAATGTTTATATTAAAGAATCACTTGGAAAGATTTAAAGCCACAGTTGGTATCAAGACCTAGTCAACCCACGCAGGGCTATTCTAATATTCAAGCTCAAAACGTAGCAAATCAAAGTGGCATGTTTATGCTATCTTTGAGATTCAAATAAAATACCGATTTATGTTCAATATGCTCGACAATAAAAAAGAATTTTAAATGTTAGGGTGTATTAAAATACAGTTAAATACACACAATAGTTTCAAATACCCTCACTTAAATCACCAAGCCTCAACTGCATGGAAAATAAAATTACTTCAAAATATTTCAATGTGTGAAGGTTCTGATGTTTCAGTGAGGAAACTAAGCACGAAATCGACATTTGACTCTTCATATTGGCATTTCATATAAAGAACACAAACAGTAAGCCTATACTATAAAAATACGTTTATTGAAAAAAAATCTGTTTCCTAATTTCTAAATGTTCCAAGTATCTGTCCTGGGATTGTTAAAAACCAATTGTGCAGTGAGGCTGAGAAGACGGTAGGCATAAATACACCTGTGGGAACCAGCACAGCACTCACTCACTCCCTAACTTGCTCATACCAAGCTTCACACCGCACCCCCCACCCCCACGCTTCAGTGGGTCTACCCTTTCCAGTCACTTTACCTTACTCCCAGTGCTGTGATTTATCTCCCCCCAGAACCTGTGCAAACCCTGCCGACTCTGCATCTCCCGACCCATGCAATTTGTGAGGCCTTGGTCCTGGTGCATCAGCAAGCCCTATGAAAGCCCCAGGGGCACCCTGGGAAAACTGCGCTCCCCACCCACATTCCACACAGGCCTCCCCAGTCCCAGGGAGTTCGCAGTGGCAGGTCTCATTTCACAAGCAGACCCTTGTGGACCTTGTTACAATTACCTGCCAACCCTGGCCGAAGATCAAACATTGCCCACAACAGGCAAAGAGAGGCTCCACAGATGACTAAACTGAAGGGAAAAGTAGCCAGGACACAACACAGAGGAGATACCCCTGGAGAACTGGGCTCTGTTCAACAGGGGGACACTGCACTGCAGTGCGCATCAGGACTTCTTCTTCATAAGGCCATTGCTATCAAGGGCAGGAGACACAGACACAGCTGACTTTCCCCACATAGAGAGACAGACACAGATTTAGACAAACTGGGGGAATAGGTCTCAAAACAGAGGAATAGGTCTCAAATGAAAGAAAACAAATTCCTCAAAGGAATGGGTCTCAAATGAAAGAAAAGGACAAAAGCACAGCAAGAGACATAAGCCAAACAGAAATAATTAATATGCCAGATGGAGAACTTAATGATAATACAGGTAATCACTGGATTTGAGATAAGAGTAGAGGACATCAGAGAACACCCTTAACACAGAGATGAAAAAGACCCAATCAGAGATGAACACAATGAATAAAATTAAAAATACACTTCATGGAATAAATAGCAGACTAGAATAAGCAGAGAAATTAGCTAATGACCTGGAAAACAGTGATGGAAAGTAACCAAGCAGAGAAAAACAGAGAAAAAAAATAATGCAAAATGAGGAATAAATGTAGGCAACTCAGAAATTCCATCCGGCACAACAGTATTTGCAGATAGGGATCTCGGAAGGAGGAGAGAGAAAAAAGGGGGCAGAATATTTGAAGAAATAACAGCTGAAACTTCTTCTAATCTGGAGAAGGAAACAGATATCCAGACCAGGAGGCACACAGAGCTTCCAAAAAAATCAACCAAAAGAGATCAACACCAAGACACATAATAATTAAAATGGCAAGAAGTGGTAATAAAGAGACAATTTTAAAAACACCAAAGAAAACAGTTATATATGAGGGAAACCTCATAAGGCTATCAGGTTTTTCAGCAGAAACGTCACATGCCAGATGGAAGTAGCATGATATATCCAAAGTGCAGAGGGAAAAAGCTGCACCCAAAAATACTCTATCCAGCAAGGCTATCATTCAGAATAGAAAGAGAGAGAAAGAGTTTCTCAAATAAAAGCTAAAGGAGTTCATGATCACTAAACAAGCCCTACAATAAATATTAAAGGGGACTCTGAGTGCAAACAAAGGAAGATCTTAATCAAGAGTAAGAAAAATAGGAAACACAAAAGTGTACACACACACACATATATTTATTAGAGATATAATATATATATATTTTAGAGATACTTGTCCGGGGGTGCCTGGGTGGCTCAGTCCAGTAAGCATCCAACTCTTGGTTTCTCACTGTTCCTGAAATCAAACCCCGCACTGGGCTCTGCGCTAACAGCACAGAGCCTGCTTTGGATTCTCTCTCCTTCTCTCTCTTCCCCTACCTGACTTGTGCTCACTGTCTTGCTCTCGTTCTCTTAAAATAAATAAACTTTGAGAAAAATGTATGTATCTGTAAAAGTCAGTGAAGGGATTCACAAAATAAAACAATGTAAAATATGACACCATATACCTAAAATATCAGTGTGGCGGAAAGCAGAGAGTAAAAAAAATGGGTTTAAAGTCAAGTGACCATCAACTTCATATAGATTGGTATATGCAGAAGATAGTATATACAAACCTAATGATAATCACAACAAAACCCACCAATAAATATGTAAAGAGAAAGAAACTGAATTATATCATGAAAGAAAACCAACAAACTATGAAAGAAACAAAGAATCAGAGAAAGTCTATAGAAACAACTAAAAAACATACAACAAAAGGGCAATAAATATGTATCTATCATTACCTTTAATATAAATGGACTAAATGCTCAACTGACAATGGGTGACCAAATGGATAAAAAAAAATAAGATCCATCTATATTCTGCCACAAGAGATTCACTTGAGACCTAAAGAAAGACACATACAGATTGAAAGGGAGGATATGGAGAAACATTTATCATGAAAATGGTTATGAAAAGAAAGGATACCAACAATAATATCAAAAATTAGGCTTTAAAACAAGAACTGTAACAAGACACAAAGGACACTCTACAATAATTAAGAAGAAATCCAACAAATATAATAATTGTAAACATATACACATGCAGCATGGAGGCACCCAAATACATACAAAAGTTAACAACAAACGTAAAAGATCTAACTGATAGAAATACAGTAATAGTAGGGGACCTTAACACTCACTTAAACCCACAGATCATCAAAAGAGAAAATCAGGGCACCTGGGTGGCTCAGTTGCTTAAGCATACAACTTCAGCTCAGGTCATGATGTCATGGTCTGTAAGTGTGAGCCCTGCATCAGGTTCTGTGCTGACAGCTCAGAGCCTGGAGCCTGCTTCAGATTCTGTGTCTCCCTCTCTCTTTGCCCCTCCCCCACTCATACTCTGTCTCTCTCATTCTCTCAAAAATGAATAAATGTTAAAAATTAAAGTTAAAAAAACCCAGAAAATCATCAAGGAAACAGTGGCTGTGAATGACACACTGGGCTAGATTTAACAGACATATTCTAAGCATTCCACCCTAAAATAACATAATATACATTATTTTCAAGTGTACATGGAACATTCTCTGGAACAGATCCATTTCAGGATCTCCACAAATTCAAAATGATCAAAGTCCTATTATACCATGCACCTTTTCTGACATCACTATGAGACTAACATTAACCACAAAAGATCTGGAAAGAGCAGAAATACATGGAGGTTAAATAACATGCTACTAAACAACGAATTGGTCAACCAAGAAATCTAAGAAGAAATCCAAAATAATAATAATAATAATAATAACGTGGAGACAAATGAAAATGAAAATAGTCTAAAATCTTTGGGATGGAGCAAAAGCCATTCCAAGAGGGAAGTTTACACAATATAGGCCCACCTGAAGAAAAAAAATTCAAAAGAAAACCCTGACCTTATGCCTAAAGGAGGTAGTAAAAGAACAAAACACAAAACCAGCAAAAGGAAGGAAATAATCAAGCTTAGAGCAAAATTAAATGACATAGGAGAAAAATAAAAAAGAACATTCTTGAAACAGGAGCTGTTTTTTTTTAAATAAGTCTCTAGTCAAAAAAAAAAAAGGACTAAAAATCACAAATTAAACAAGGGAATAACAACCAACACCACAGAAACACAAATAATTTTAAGAAAATATTAAGGAAAATTATCTGCTAACAAATTGGACAACTGGAACATGGATACACTTCTAGAAATATATAACCTACCAAAACTGAAGAAGAAAGAAAATTTGAACAGGCCAATTACCAGCAATGAAATTGAGGCAGTAATTTAAGAATTCCCTACAAACCCAAGTCCAGGACCACACAGCTTCACAGGTCAATTCTACCAAATATTTAAAGAAAATTTAATACCTATTATTCTCAAACATTTCGAAAAATACACAAAAAAAAACTTTCAAATGCATTCCCTGAGGCCAGCATTTACCCTGACACTAAAAACAAACAAAAAAAACAAAACAAACAAACAAACAAAAAAAACGAACAGAAAAAAAACCCACCATAAAAAAAAGACAGCTGCAGACCAGTATCTCTGATGAACACAGAGGCCAAAATCCTTAACAAAATATTAGCAAACCAAATGCACTAATACATTAAAAAAATCATTCACCATGATCAAATTGGATTTATTGCTGGGATGCAAGGATGCCTGAATAATTGCAAGTCAATGTGATACATCTTATCAATAAGAGAAAGGGAAAAAAAATATGATACACAGTAAAACCCTGGTTTGCAAGTAACTTGTTCTGTGAGTATTCCAAGACGAGCAAACATTTCTAATAAATTTTAACTTGATAAACGAGTGATGTCTTGCAATACGAGTAGTACATGAGGCTGAATGTCACATGATCACAACTGAGCCAATGGTTTTCTCTCTCTCTCGCTTTCGCTGTGGGATTGTGGGTGATTGTCTCCCATGCTCCAATGCTCAGTGTCAAACTGTGATGTTTGGCAGAAATCAGTGATTTTTCAGAACGTTGGAAGGTGCCCACAAGTGTCACTAGTGTATTCCGTCACTCCAAAGCACCTCTGGACAGTCCTTTGCTTCTCCATACAAGGGTAAGCTTAGGAATGCTTTGCTTCATTCTAGGTCAGGCTGCCTGCAGATACAGACCCTTTCCTCTGCTGCCTTATTGCCAGTTACATTAAATACAGTATATGACAATAGTTTATTAATACTGTACTGTAGTCAACTTCCATGTGAACATATACAATGGCTCCCAGGCAGAAAAAAGGTTGAAAAGAAAGGCAGTAAAAAAAAAAAAAAAAAAAAAAAAAAGGAGATGATTACAGTGGAAGTTAAGAAAGAAATCATAGAGAAGTATGAATGAGGTATGAGTGGCCAAAATTGCAAAATTTTATCAGAAGTCGACATTGACAACTTGCACAATAAAGAAAAAAACAAGAAATAAGGGGGCTAAATGCAGCACAAGTAGTCATGAGAATATCAAAGCAACAGCCACATATTCTGGAAGATGTGGAAAAGCTGCCATGAAAGTTTTCAAAGGTAAACGCAGGTTAATTTTTTTTCTTTATATTTTGCATTTTCTTTATTATTTTGTACTATAGTCTTGTAATCATTTTTGTGTGAATATTTTTGGGTTGTGGCACAAATCATCTGAGGTTCCATTATTTCTTATGGGGAAATTCACTTTGATATGCAAGTGCTTCGGATTACAAGCATGTTTCCAGAACGAATTATACTCACAAAGCAAGGTTTTACTGTATTTCAACAAATGCAGGAAAAGCACTTGACAAAGTACAACGATTCATGATAAAAACCTTCAACAAAGTAGGTTTAGAGTGAACATACTTCCAAGTAACAAAGGCCTTTTATGAAAAACCCATAGCTAACATCATCCTCTATGGGAAAAACTGAGAGCTTTCCCCCTAAGACTAGGAATAAGACAAGGATGTCATTCATTCTCACCACTTTTATTCAACACAGTACTAGAAGTCATAGCCACAACAATCAGACGACAAAAATAAGTAAAAGGCATCCAAAATTGGCAAGGAAGAAGTAAAATTCTCACTATTTGCAGATGACATGATCTATATATAGAAAACCCGAAAGACTACCAAAAAAGTACTAGATCTTGACAATAATGGAGCAGTACAAAAGGAAATTTTACAAAAAAAAACAGCATCCCTGTTTACAATTGCACCAACAATAACACCTAGGAATAAACTTAACCAAAGAGGTGAAAGACCTGTACTCTAAAAACTATAAACCCTGATGAAAGAAACTCAAGAAGACACAAAGAAATGGAAAGACATTCCATGTACACAGGGTGGAAGGACAAACATTGTTAAAATGTCTACTCTCTCCAAAATAATCTATAGGCTTAAGGCAATCCTAATCAAAATACCAGCAGCATTTTTCACAGAATTACAACAAATATCCTAAAACTTACATGGAACTACAGAAGACCTCAAGTAGCCAAAGTAGCCTTGAAAAAGAAGAGCAAAGCTGGAGGCACCACAATTCTAGACTTCAAGTTATATTACAAAACTGTACTGATCAAAACGTTATGGTGCTGGCACAAAAACAGACACATAGATCAACAGAGCAGAAAAGAAAGCCCAGAAATGAACCCATAATTATATGGTCAATTAATCAACAAAGGAAACAAGAATATGCAATGGGAAAAAGACAGCCTCTTCAACAAATCATGTTGGGAAAACTGGACAGCAACATGCAAAAGAATGAAACTGGACCACTTCCTTATACCATACACAAAAATAAACTCAAAATAGATTAAAGACCCAAATGTGAGACAGGACCACCAGAATCCTAGAAGAGAGCACAAGTGGTTATTTCTCTGACATTGGCCGTAGCAACATTTTTCTAGATATGTCTCCTGAAGCATCAGAAATAAAAGCTAAAGTAAACTATTGGGGCTACATAAAAATAAAGATTCTGCACAGCAAATGAATAAACCAATACTCAAAGACAACCCAGTGAATGAGAGGAGATATTTGCAAATGATATAGCCGATAAAGGGTTAGTATCAAAAACATACTTAAAAAAAACGGATACAACTCAACACCCAAAAAAAAAAAAACAAAAAAAAAAACAAAAACAAAAACACAAATCCTATTAAAAATGGCAACACATGAATAGATCCCTTCCCAAAGAAGACATACAGATGACTGATAGACATATGAAAAGATGCTGAACATCAGTCATCACCAGGGAAATGCAAACCAAAACTATGAGTTACTACCTGTCAGAATGGCTAAATTCCAAAACACAAGACAGTAAGTGTTGGTGAGGGTATGGAGAAAAAGGAACTCTTGCACTATTGGTGGGAATGTAAACTGGGGCAGTCACTGTGGCAAACAGTATGGAGGTGCCTCAAAAAGTTAAAACTAGAACTTCCCTACTACCATCCAGGAATCATACTATCTACCCAAAGAATACAAAAACATTAATACAAAGGGATATATGCACCCCTATGTTGATAGCATCATTTACAGTAGCCAAATTACAGTAGCAGCCCAAGCATCCATTCATATATAGGTAATAAAGTGGTAGTATATATATACAATGGAATATTACTCAGCCTAAAAAAAGAATGAAATCTTGCCATTTGCAATGGCATGGATGGAGCTAGGGTATTATGCTAAGTGAAATAAGTCAGTCAGAGAAAGACAAATATCAGATGATTTCACTCATATGTGGAATTTAAGAAAAATATGAACAGAGGGGGCAAACCAAGAAACAGACTCTTAACTACAGAGAACACTAAATAATACACTTGCTGTGATGAGCACTGGCTGATGTACAGAAGTCCTGAATCACTATATTGTACAGCTCAAACTAATAGTACACTATCTGTTAACTAACTAGAATTTAAATAAAATTCCTACTTGCAGAGGCACATAGTTATCTGGATTCTCCCACACACATTTTTACAAGGATTTAAAATACCACCTCCAAAAGTGTTCAACTTTTTGGTAAGAAGCTCTAATGTAAAGAAAATATGTATTTTTCTTATATTTAGGTATTATATGACTCCATCTAGTATCCTTAAGTTTATTCTCCTTAGTTACAGGGAAACAATTTACCTCATCTTTTAAAATATATACTAAGGAAGTTATTATGGTCCTCATTCTTCAAAATTCATAAACGAGATTTTGAGTTTTTCATAATTTTCATCAGTCTTTTGAAAGCATGAAAGCTTCACACAGAGCACCAGAAAAGTATACAACAGATTGCACTTTATTCAACAATAGAAATATTTTGGACAAATCTATTTTCCACTCAGCTGAGGCTTAGTAATTTCAAGTGAGAGTATCTAAAACTATTATATATATTTAAATCTGTTTTCATCATAAAGTTCTAATTTTTTTTCGTTTTAGAATAAGTACACTAAACACAAACTGATCCATTTTGAAGTGACTAAATTTTAATAGAAGACTCCTAAACTGCTACCACAGGGAAAGTTCAATAAAGATGTGCAGAAGGTCAAGTACCTCTCATATCTTGCCCAATGGGATGTCCATTTCAGTTTTGAGCTCAAAGCCAATAGGATAGGTACTTACCCTATCAAAAGTGGTAGAAAACAGCCATCAATATGGCCAATAACCCAGATGCAGAACACAAAGTAAATAACCTCAGGATCACACAAACTGAAAACACACTGCCAGAGAAAGAAAAATAGGGGCTGACCGTATAGTGTGGTCAAAGAGTTTAGGCTCTAGAGCACATGACCTGCTTTGAGTTAAGCATGGGTATCTTACCTTGGGCATGTCACTTAACCACCTCAAGCTGATTTCATCATCTGTAATTATTAAAAAAGTAATGACATCTACATGGCAGTACTGTTGTATTAAATGAGAAAAACTGCATAAAGCACATTTCACAATTTTTGAAATGATATTCACCAGAATATCTTACACATACTCTGATTTTATGATCACAAAATGGAATGTAATTATTTCCCCAACTGTGAGCTTCGGAGGGGTAGGAACTCTACCATGCTCGTGAATATTTAAGAGTGTGTATTAAGAAACTGATGAATAAAATAACTTGAAGCAGCTACAGATACAGCATACTAGAGTTTTCTATAATAAGAAAAAATGATTTTTAAAAATCCATTAAGGAATGGTTTGGCAGTAAAGGCACTGGATTCTCAGAATGAGATCATGAATTAATATTGAATTGAATCACATTCAACCATACCTGGTCTAATGATTTTTATCAGCTCCTTAATGAGGAGTAACTAAAAGTTTATGAGACTATATTAAAATACATTATTGTTGAATATTGTTAAATATTTGCTGCTCTCTTGTATGCTTACCCCACTGGGGATAAGATTATTCATTGCCATGCTGTTGAACTCAGACATCAGAGAGGAAATAGTTGCAGAAGAGAGGTGTGTTACTTCTGAACCAAACCATAAGCCTTACGTCCATGGTTTACCGTTTTCCCCCTCTCTGTCTTCAGACCAGCATTTTCCCAGAGAGAACCATTCAGTCAGTCTGGTGCTGGAGTGGAGATAATAAGGTGCAGAGAAAAGGCCAACCTCTGTCAGACAGAAAGACAACTTTGGTATATCAAGCAATTGCGATTTGAGGGCTACCTATTTCCAAAATGTATCTTAACCTGTAACAGAGAAAAACAAAACCTCACTGAATATGGTTTACATATACTTGTGTATAATTATGCTTAATTTTATTAGAAAATGCCTACAGTTTTCATTCTATGTTGTAAATCCATGTACTTTATACTAATCCTTAAATTACTTTCCTGAAGCATTAAAAAAAAATTCCCCCAGGGGTGCCTGGGTGGCTCTGTCAGTTGAGCGTCCGACTCTGGATTTTGGCTCAGGTCATGATCCCAGGATTGTGAGATCAAGCTCCACGTCGGGCTTCATGCTGAACATGGGGCCTGCTTAAGATTCTCTCTCTCTTTCCATCTGCCCTCTGCCCCTCTCCCGCTCGTGCACTCCATCTTCTAAATTAAAATTATACATAAATATATAAATTCCCCAGATATTGCCAAATAAACCACATCTGATTTTTGCTAACCAAGTATTAGTAAGTACTATGGAGTTGGTGAGGGGTATCTTAACAGTTCTCTTACAGAATGCATTTAAACAAGATTTCTTTTTCTCTGGGTTACTAATCTTCAATATCAATGGTATGTGATTATAATTATACCTTGTTCCTGAGATGACAAAAAGATATAGAGATATCCAATTGGACACAAAAATCACCATAGAAATATTAGATATTTATGTCCCTTTTAGTTACATATATAAATACTTCTGGAATCGTGCAATGTAACAGTTTTTAGTGTTTTATAATTATTTTTTCAATTCCTTATAAGATCTCTGCTGGTTTTATTAGCCTCTATTCAATAAGAAAAACCTTGCACATTTTGCTAGTAATGTACAAGAACAATATAATTTTGGACTAACATAGAACTAATAATATACAAGTATAGTAAATAAAATCAGCACAGTAAATTGTAGGATATGGTTGAGAAGTAAAGAATTCCAGTTAAATGTCTTATCATTTTCAAAATAAAAAAAAGTTAATAAAGCATGTTTCACATAACTAGTTTTAAGGGTTTTATATGTTTCTTTGATGACACAGAAGACCTGATTTTTATGGTACCTTTGAAATATCAAGTAAACATTGTACTACAAGGACACAAAAGTGCCAGTTACCAGAGTATACTCTGAATTGATTAAAAAGCAAAATAAACTACCAAAGAAAGTTTTCTACATTTTACTTACTAATCAATTAACATGAATAGAGGCTTACATGATGCAGACTTTAAAAACAGTCTCCATGGTAAGTTGTGTTATTTCTAAAATGTTGGCATTTGTCTATACGGAAAGCTCTAGTTTCAACATCACTCTGTTTTTCCCAAAGACCAGTCTTTTCAGGTCCATAAATACACACCCACACACAACTTCACTCCACTTCCCTGTTCAAAAGTCGCTAAAGAAATAACATTAGCCAAGAATTGGTTGATGCTCTGGTAAGGATTCTCATATAGTAAGATGAAATCATTCTGGGAATGTCTGATATTTCATAATGATTCGATTCTACAACACTGGGTAAATCCAAATGAGCACAGGAAATTTCCTATTTTTACAAACTTCTCCCTGGGGAAGTTCTGCAGTATCTGCTATTACCACTTCATTGCAGAACAAGAACTTGCAGAAACTATTGAATTCCAGTTAAATATACTTATGTGATTTTAACTGACACTTCCCTAATTTTAAAAGAGGAAAATGTCCTTATAAAATATTTTAATGATCAAAACAAATATAGTTTAAGTAAGAAGTTTTGAGAATATTTTAAAGAATTCAATGGTACCACAGAATAAATCTAGAAGTCTTTATCCAGATGTCACACAACTGCCTGGTTTCTCGTAGAATCCACTTGATTGATTTGTCAGACATGATAGAAATCACACGGACTTATTCAGTGATCCATACCTTGACTGCTCACAAATGCCAACATACCTTGCACAGTTCATTATTGTACTTAAGAAAAGGACATATTTATCTTTCCATTTTAGTTGGTTTTCCTCCATCTCAGGTTATCATTCCTCTCAGCTTTAGTACCCAGCACAACCAAGATGACCATAACAATTATATCTTATTTCTTACCATGTTCACCACTCTCCCTATGCTGTTTCACTATGGATGAAATTAAGGCAAGATTCCTATTGAATTAAAAGGTATGGTCCATCAGAATCCCTGGGGCAAGAAGGGATTCTTCAAACTACATACTCCCCCCGCCCCCTCAGAGGGAGAGAGAGAATGCTTTCTTTCCTTTACACTATTAAAAATAACTGCCACCAAGATCCATTTCTACTAATGGTCTTGTATCATACAGTTGTGTGTGTTGGGAAAGAAAAATCTGATTGAAGACTACAGATCAAAGGGAAACTCATGGCTCTTCTCTCCAACCATTTTATCTCCTCTGCGATACTCTGTCCTCCATGCAAAATTCTATCTCTAAGGAGAATGGGGTGCCTGGCTGAGTCAGTCAGAAGAATATGTGACTCTTAATCTTGGGGCTATAAGTTTGAGCCCCACACTGGGAGTAGAGATTATATAAATAAAATCTTTAAAAAAAAGAAGAAAGAAAAAAAAAGTACTGTTTGGGTTGAGCAGGTTTTAAAACATTTTAAATACAAGAGTCACTATGTGGAATTATTAGTCATCACATTTGGCTTGAACTGGCTCTCTTTGGATACTACAGATATATGTCTTAGCCCTGGATCCAAGATGTAACTGCCTTAAGAACCACCTCCTCCCCATCATCCCTGCTAAATGTTGAATGTTTTCCTCCCCTAAAATTCATATGTTGAAACATAATCCCCAGTGTGATGGTACTAGAAGATAAGAACTTTAGGAAATAATTAGAATGTAAGAGTGGAGCCCTAATGAATGGGATTAGTGACCTTATTAGAAGAAGCCAGAGAGCAAGCTCACTTTCTATCCACCATGGGAGAATACAAAAAGAAGTTGGCAGACTGCAACCCGGAAGGAGGCCCTCACCAGAACTCATCCATTTGGCATCCTGATCTCAGGCTGACAGCCCCAGAACTGTGAGAAGTTTCTACTGTTTATAAACCACCTGGTCTATGGTACTTTGTTATATCCACCTGCACAGACTAAGACAATCCCTAATCAACAACAACAACAAAAACTGGCACAGGTGATTCCATAAACAATTAGGCACATGTTCCGTCATTCTTAATTTCTTCTTTTTGCCATATGAGTAACTGATCTTTTCTTACACTGAAATAGTCACGTCCAGGTTTGAGATTTAGGTTAAAAGAGTAGAAAAGAAGATCGAATCCCCCAGCCTGCTTCGGTTCTCCCCCTAAAAGGTGCATAATCTCCATCCAAGACTTAGTTGATCTATGGTTTCCCCAACCATCCAATCCTCAATGATCAACCCAAACTTTAGAATGTCTAGATTTAAGAATTATTTTTTCACTTATTTGCATGTAATAACGTTCTTTCATGTGTATATATAGTCTAGAATTATAATTAGTAGGGTCAAAGAGCTCACCTGAATGAACCATTCATATATACATCAATAGGAATCACAAGTAATTTAATTATGGATATCAGGAAAATGTAAGAAATGTATAATTCATCTATTTATACTTGTCAATATAAAAAAATTACTCCTTGTTGAAACTTTTCATGTCTATTTGATTTTGCTATGAACCTGAAACAAAGGTCAAACTTCATTTTTGTATCCTAACTGTATCTAGTACTTAGCAGTAAAAATGTGGAGTATTTAATTATTTATTGACTTACTTATGGGTCATCAACCACAAATATAAGGATGTATTGATTTATTCAACAAAAATTAGTAACTACATATCTGTGTTAGGCAGCGTTCTGGTTACAAAGAATGTTTACATAATTTATAATATATTGGAGCACCTGGGTGGCGCAGTCGGCTGAGCGTCCAACTTTGGCTCAGGTCACGATCTCACAGCTGGTGAGTTGGGAGACCCACGCTGGGCTCTGTGCTGACAGTTCAGAGCCTGGAGCCTGCTTCAGATTCTGCGTCTCCCTCTCTCTCTACCCCTCCCTCGCTTGCAGTCTGTATGTCTCTCTCTCAAGAATAAACATTAAAAAAAATTTTTTAAAGGCCATTAAGCCATGAACACACAGGGAGAAATTTTAAACGCATATTATTACATGAAAAAGCCAATCTGAAAAGCCTACATACTGTAGGATTCCAACTACATGACATGCTGGAAAAGGCAATTACTATACAGACAGTAAAAACATCAGCAGTTGCCAAGGGTTGGTGGGTATGATAAACAGAGGCAACACAGAGGATTTTTAGGGCAGTGAAAATACTGACACCATAATGATGGATACATGTCATTATACATTTGTTCCAATCCACAGAATGTACAACAGGAAGCGTGAACTATATTGTGAACTGTATTGTGTAAGTGACTGTATTGTGTCAATGTAGGTTCATTAATTGTAACAAATGTTTACTTCAAGGGATGCTAATAATGGGGGAGGAAATACATTGTGGGAGCAGGGAAAATCTCTATTTTGCTGTGAACCATAAAATGTTCTAAATAAATGAAGTCATATATATATATATATATATATATATATATATATATACACACACATATATATACACACACATACACACACACATACATACACATATATATATACATATATACATATATATACACACATACATACACATGCACACACACATATACATATATACATATTTATACATATATTTATTTATGCATATATATTTCAATGTGTGTATGTATACACACACACACAAAGAATTTTGGAGGTAGATCTGCTATTTTCTGAAAGGTAAGTCCATATGAAGATGACATCTACTTGTAGATGCAGACCTGACCTTATCCTCAATCTCTGAACCATTTGCCTTTTCTTAGTACTCTCCACTAAAAGTCCATACCATCCAGAGGTCTTACAAAAACAGGTTAAGATTTTACAGCCTCGTGTTTATTCCTTTCTCTTCTGTGTAACTGAAAAGACATACTGAAGTGGCAGGTTAGATCAAAGAAATATCAGGGAAAAGTAACTGTAAATGTTAAGAAGTTGAATAAAGCAACATAAACGCCCACTTAATGAAAACTGGGTGGCTGTCAGAATCCTACAACAACCTACTAGTCCACTTTGTATTCTAAATGTTCTTTTAATACTTACTAGGCATTCTTTAGAATGTAAAACACTATTTTAGGTAATGTATATATATATCTCACACCAGAGAAAACCGTATCTGTTTACCTACAGGATTAATTAGAGGTACTGTAAAGCACCACACCTAGCTGTATTACCAGAAAAGACAAATATTTCATGCCTTCCATTTTGGATTCCTGTGGTCCGAGATCATATAGCAACCTCAATTACAGAGGTTCATTTCAAATTATTTGATAAAGGTACATAGTGTTTCTGATGTGCCGCCAGTGGCATCCCGATTTTAATGAGGTGGAACCTGTGTCATGTTGACAACTGAGTCATGGCTGTAAGAAGCTCAGCTCAGATAAGGAAACCATAAATCAAATTGGTGAACCGAAATCATCTTTGCCTGTAGTGAAAGTTGCAGGAATTGTATCATTAGAGAACGTGGTGTTTTATAAAAGATTTAAAGTAAAATCAAAAGCTCTCAAGAAGCCTCATAAGGAAATTGGGGAATTAAAACTACCTCTTGTAAGTACCCCCTTGGGAACTTCCTTCAGGGTTAGTAAACATGTGGAGGTGTGTGGAACGTGGAAGCTCCACGCCCTTTCCTCATACCTCGCCCTGTGTCTCCTTCCATCGGCTGTTTCTGAGTTACATCCTATTACAACAAACTGGTGACCTGGGAGGACACCACGTGAACATGAAAGCAGAAACTGGACGATGCTTCTATATGCCGAGGAATGCCAAAGATTGCCAGAAAACCCCCAGCAGCTAGGAGAGGAGGCTGGAACCGATTCTCCTTTGCAGCCTTAGAAGGAACCAACCCTGCTCACACATTGACCTTAGACTGCTCGCTTCCAGAGCCATGAGACAAGCCAGACCTGTTTAAGCTGCCCAGTGTGTGGTGCTTCATAACAACAGCCGAGCAAACTAGCACTATCAGCATTAAAAAGTTTTCTACGGACCAGGAAGTCGTGTCCAGTAGAAATTTTATCACGAACATTCATTCACAATCCTCTTCTCATCCCAAGGCCTAACTGATGACAGTAGGAAGTGGTTCCAGGTCATGATGCCTGGGAGAAGTCTGCTGCTCCCCCAGCACGTGCCCCCCTTCTCGAGTGACCTCTAAGTTGGGGCCCAGTAAGCCCTTGCCCTGAGAAGTCTCCTAGGATAGTGGGCCTCCACCTGTTCTCCCCAGGCAATTTCCCAGAAGCTGCAAACATCCTGATTTCTAGGCCCCATTACTAGAGACTGAGGCCAAGGGTGTTGGGTGGGGCCTGGGCACTGGCACTGGTAAAAGCCTCTCAGAGCATTCTGTGAGCAGTTTAGACTGCGATGAAGATGGTGTGATGAAACCTCACCAGGTGGCTCCTAGAGAAGGACACTGGGAGGTGGACAGCTAGGGACTCCCTGAAAGTCTGTCTAGGAGAGGGGTGTGGAACTAGGCTGTGTCCAGCCTCTGAAATAGTATGATTCCAGCAAAGTGATCCCATCTCAAAATGGTTTATCTCTGTGTGAGACAGTTACGTGCACATGAGGGTGTAAGTAATTGTTTGGCTTGAGTGGGAATGTGTATGTGTCTATTATTTATGTCTGTCTACAATTTGAATTAGGTTATCTTACGGAGAACCCACTCTGAAGGCCCCTTTTCATTGAGCTAATAACTCAGTGCAGAAGACAAACAGGGAGCAAGTACTTGCAAGAATGGTCGTGTTTTGTGAAAAAATACAGGGAACCCTGTGAGTGGTTGCCTTGCACCTATTTTTTCTTTGTATTTTTGGACTTGATATAGTTTTTAATATATCAATTAATGTGGGCTCCTCTGGAATTATTTTTCCAATACATAATACTTTTTAATGTCAATATATAGGTCTTTCCTATTTAAAAATTACCTGCTTGACAGTTCTGCATTTTTCAGGTATTTTGTTAACAACTTAAAAGTTCACATTCAAAAATACATATTCAAGGTTTATGTAGAGCAAAGCATGATGCATTAGAACAATTACTCATTTTTCATGGTAAGAACAAGTAAACCGGTATTAACAAAAAAGTCAAATTACGAGGCCATTGTTAAAAATATATTATTTGTACTATAAAAGACAAAAACACAGTACAAATATGACCTAGGCCAAGACAGAAGAGGTAAAAAGGAAAACTTTCCCTTGTTTTAAGACTGAGATCCAGTTTTACTTCTCCACATAAACCACTGTATCAGAATACTAGTTACTGAAAGAACTATCTTCTGTCCACTGAATTGAAATGCCCCCTTCACATAAATGAATAGTGACAGGAGCCTGTTCCTAGACCCTATTCCATTCCACTGAGTTACTATCTGTGCCAGAATTCTGTAACCAGAAACCAAGATTTTTATAACCAGAATTTCCCAAAGAATAGGGAATTACTGGATTTCACACACAAAAGAATCCTGGCATGAAATTAGAGGGTGGCATAAAAGGCCCCATTACATCATGTATAAAATATGTAAGATAAAAAGCGTCCTATTCTATTTCTGTACCACATTTTATAAGGGTTTAAAACGCAGGATATGTGTCAATCTATTCCCATAAAGAGAAAAGGTCACACACTGTAGCAAGTTGAGAGAACCAAAAACAGATTTCGTAACAGGAAATAATGTCTGATAACTGCAAGATGCTCTCTACCAAGAATTCCACTATGACCTTCAGGTAATAATCAAGACAGGAAAATGGTAGAATAGCTCTGGATTTGAAATCAGGAAATCTAGTTTCATGTTCTAGTTACTCAGCAATTAACCACAGTGCGAGTAACTCTGAAAACCTCACCAATAAAGTCAGGATACTCACTTCACTCAAAGTTTTCATGAACATCACATGAGATTATACACTGAACTTACTCTATAAAACATCAACACTTCTGGGGTTTTATCCAAAAGCAACAACACTAACTCAAAAAATACACACACCCTATGTTCACAGCAGCATTGTTTACAATAGCCAAGACAGAGAAGCAACCCAAGTGTCCATCAATGGATGAATAAGTAAAATGTAGCATACATACACAACAAATTATTCAGCCATAAAGAATTAAATCTTGCCATTTACAACAAGATGGATGGGCCTCAAGGGTGTCCCACTAAGTCAACTAAGTCTGACAGAAAAAGACAAATTATGATCTCATACGTGGAATTTCTAAAAAAACACAGCACAAACGCACAGATACAGAGAACAGACTGGTGGTTGTCAGGGGTAGGAGGTGGGCAAAATGACTGAAGGAGTATAAAAGCTTTCAACTTCCCATTATAAATCATGAAGACATAATGTACAGCATGGTGACAACTGTTAATACTGTGTATTTGAAAGTTGCCAAGATTCAATCTTAAAAGTTCTCATCACACACAAAAAATGTTGCAACCTATGTATGGTGACAGATGTTAGACTTACTGCAGTGATCATTTTGCAATATACACAAATATTGAATCATGTTGTACACCTGAAACTAATATTATGTCAGTTGTATCGCAAAAAAAAATTTTTTAAGTAAAATATAAATCATCATACCAACTATAACATCATCTCTATCATTAGTTAAGAACAGGGTTTTAGTCAAAAGTATGCAGATCATTTCTCAAAAATCTTGCTGTTCCTAGTAGATGTCAGTTGACTTCACAAGCTGGGAAGCTAGCTTGTTAATAGGTGCTCTGCAGTATATAAAGTCCCAAGCTGGCCCTCTTCGACTCAGTCCTGCATCGTGAAGAGCAGAGCAAAGGATGCCTGGGACTAGCCTTGCCTTTTTGTCTTGCTACCCTTCATCTGTGTTTTGTAACAGAGGAATCTTAATCCAGAATTCTCTGTACTGCCTCTGCTTCCCCTCTCCACCCCCCCAAAAAAAAACCTGGTTTTTTTCCTTCTTCTTCTTCTTTTTTAAAGTATCAGCAACCAACATGACTTTCATTAACCCAACTACAAGAAATGTTGAAAAGGAGTGGGGCAATTTGTGGAGGAGTTTACTGTAATTACAAGTTTTGAAGGCCTCCTTAGCCAAGCATATCACATCCAATCTTGTCACCTTTGCCATCTGGGTCATTTAAAAACAATTAATTCTGAATCTAATCATGGCCACTAAAATACATCCCTCGGCTTAATTGTCTCATGTACCCTGCTAGCCTGCACGTTGACAATCAACCTACACAATACATATTGTATGGGATTTGAGACTTTATTAAAAACAAATGCAATTTCTTTATCCAGAAAGGTTAAACTAGTTCATTTGCCTTATTTTAATCAGAATCAAGTATGTATGACAAGCTGAGGCAAATCATTGCTGCTCAGGGGGTTGATGAAATATATTTCTTCCCACCTCTAATTGTTTGTTTTTCAGTTCATTAAGAAGCTCTCAGGAACACTGCATATACACTTGGTGTACTTTACTTGAAGCAGGGAATTAACACTTCACATTTCTTCAAGGCCGAGTAAAATAAATTTATACAGCACTCCCCCCACACTCCTTCTGCTCACGTTGCCTGACCAAAATGCATTTCACTTCATCAATCCAGGACGCTCTGCTGACAACATTTAACAAGAAAACTGTCTGAGAAGCTGAACCGAAGGCCCACAGTTCCAACAAGAGTACAAGAAGGGCCTCTAAGACAAGTGGTACCTAAGTCTACTTTGAGATAAAGCCTGTCAACCTATGTTTATTAAAAAAACAAAAACAAAAAACACCAAAAAACAAAAAACAAAAAAAAACAGGCTATGGAGGGGAGGGGAATGAAAAGATGGTTGCCTTGGGGAGTGAAAAGGAATAGCATTACCACTAACAATGGTCAGAAGCGGAGTTCAGTACAAATACTTAGTTTCCCAGGTACTAGTTTTCTCACCTATAAACCAGGAGAAAAATATTCACATTCACATGGCTTCTGTTAGAAAACCAGTCATCATGAACTCTAGAAATAAATACCATTCCAACTCTTATTGTAAAAAATATTCTAACCACATAAGATAACAATCTTATGATAAACAGATTTTGAGGTTAGTGTTGATTTTTTTTTTACTATTCCTTTTGAATTTTAAGGTTTTTTGGGCTTTGTTTGCCTTTAATATGGAAATGGACTAGTTAAATTTATTTCATAAGCTCATGCTTATACAACATGATAGTTCACTTGTTCCAGAAAAGTAATAGAAACTTTTGTAAGAATAATATAAAAACAATGGCTGATTTGATGGACATAAGAATTGAAGGAAGACCTATCAAACCAATCATATTATAGAATTAAAGTCATAGCATTTAATTAATCAGCTTTTTAATAGAATTTGTTAGAAGAAAATATTTCCACCACAAATAGAATATTCTGACTTAAAAAAAACAAAAAGGATATGAAAATCATCAAATCAGAAAAAGATACAGCAGGGGCATCTGAGTTAAGCATCCAATTCTTGATCTCAGGCAACACACTGGGCACACAATCTACTTAAGAAAAAATAAGTAAATATATAGCTACCACAGACAGATGCACTGAAGGGTTAAGAGGTGACAAATGACTCTAAGAAGGAATGTACAGAACTATAACATAAAAACTCAATGGGTAAAAAAGCATAGTATTTGAGGTAGCACAATATAATCCTATATTCAGTGAAGTCCAATAATTATGATGTCATAATTACTCATGTAATGATCCCCACTATTTATTGATTGGTTCTTATGTGTTGGATACCATGCTAGGCACTGGAAAAACAATGGCAAATGGTCCCCAGTTAGTGGGCGCTCTGCAGTATATAAAGTCCCAAGTTGGCCCTCTTCGACTCAGTCCTGCATCGTGAAGAGCAGAGCAAAGGATGCCTGGGACTAGCCTTGCCTTTTTGTCTTGCTACTCTTCATCTGTGTTTTGTAACAGAGGAAACTTAATCCAGAATTCTCTGTACTGCCTTTTTGTCCCCCCCCCCAAAACAAACAAACAACTGTTTTCTTCTTTTTTTTTTTTTTTATATATATTTACCATCTCACAAGGATGGCAAACTACACAAGATCACAGGCAAAATGACAGTGATCATGAGCCCCTGTGGTAACCTGCAAGAGAGGAGACAGGGAAGAAGAGAACTTTAAGTATTTACACCTTTTACATTTAAAATATGATTAAGGGGTACCTGGGTGGCTCAGTTGGTTAAGCGTCCGACTTCGGCTCAGGTCATGATCTCGCGGTCCGTGAGTTCGAGCCCCGCGTCGGGCTCTGTGCTGACAGCTCAGAGCCTGGAGCCTGTTTCAGATTCTGTGTCTCCCTCTCTCTCTGACCCTCCCCCGTTCATGCTCTGTCTCTCTCTGTCTCAAAAATAAATAAACGTTAAAAAAAATTTTTTAAAAATAAAATGTAAATAAAATATGATTAAGATTTCACCCAACCAAGAATAGGGGAGGGCATTGCAAGCAGCATGACACTAGGTGGCAGAGAAAAGTGAGAACTAGATCTGTATTTCTAGAACCTAGGGCAGAATGAGGCCTGAAAAAGAAGCACAAAGAGAGAGGTCTACAAGGACCTGAAAATCTTATCTGTTACATGGTGGATGGAGTTGGGACTTTAATCCTGAAAGCTGAAGAAAACTACTGAAGGAAGTACAAACTGTTTTCTGTGTAGTAAGCTATCTCCGGAAGTCTTATAAAAGATGGAATTGGGAAGTTTAATGCTGAAGACAGGAAAAGACTCAGGACCCAGAATCATCAGAAAAGGACTAAATTTCAGAAAGGAATCTAACAAATTCAAAACTTATATAAAAATGTTTAAAGCTTTGATACTCAAAGTATAAATGCTCGGCCATCTAGAGCCCTTCAGTACTTAGAATTCATTTCCAAGCATTCTAGCTAATTCTTTCATCACGATGTAACAACTGTTGGAATCACAGAATTTAATTTTTCATCCTTTTTCTAAGTAACATATCTTATAACTGAATCTTTGCAATCTAAATTCTTGTGTAAATATAAGATGGCCATTAAAGACATTCTTTTGGGGAAAAAATGTACATGGTAAACCAGTTAAAACTGGAAATAAAACAGCTACTTTTGTTCCGTTAAAACACCAAGTATAAGCCTTTAAACTATTCTGATTTTCTTATTTGAGAGAGAGCCCAAGCGTGGGGGGGGGGGGAGGGGAGAGGGAGAGAGGGGGAGGGGGAGAGAGAGAGAGAGAGAGAGAGAGAGACAGGGAGAGAGAGAGAGAGAGAGACAGGGAGAGAGACAGGGAGAGAATTACCGAGCAGGCTCCACCCTGTCAACACAGAGCCAGGGCGCAGTGCTTGATCCCAGGAACTATGAGATCATGATCTGACCTGAAATCAAGAATCAGATACTTAACCAGCTGAGCCACCCAGTCACCCATCTGATTTTATTTTTAAAATGTTAAAGTGTAGGCTGAAGAAAATATGAGTGACTATGTATTTCCTATTTTAATGAGATTTTAGCAATATATAGTGAAATTAGTAAATCTTAAGACCTTCAAATATTTTTGTTCTTTTGGAATAAAGAAAAATTGAAAATATAGTTCAGAGAGTCCTCATACACCCCTTCACCCAGCCTTCCCTCTCAAGTGTTTCTAAGGAAAAGAAATCAATGTGAGCTTCTCCCACAGCTTTCTAGCAGCTCTGTTTAAGATGCTAGTGTTTTCACAGCTGCAGAAATTAAAATGCCCAAAGGAAAGTCAGGTCAGCAAAGGTGCAAAAGAGAAAAGAAATCTCTAATGAGAGAGATAACCTTGTTTTCAAAGAAGTATTAAATGTAGCACCAACTGTTCAGATATCAGTAAAATGGATCAACTATTTCTAGTTATGTGTCACCTGTAGTTTACATTCCACATTCCTTTAATTCACGTATTAGTCCCTTTATTTTTATGAGTTGAGTCAATTCATGAGTTGACTCCAATTTACCATAATAAACTTCTAGAAGCATTCTCACAAGGCTACAGAGATAAAACCTGAAGCTTTGTGGGTTATATAAACTGGAGAGGTCAAATAATGATGTTACTATTCCCAGAAATATCATCAGCTAGTAATATTATTGAGGGTTTTATTACAGAAGATCTCCAGTAACTGGCGTTTTTTGCATCCATTTGGTTCATATTCTGAATGGTTAATGAAAAACTGAATAATTACAAAAATTAATATAACTTCTTTGGATTTGCTCTAATCAGTAAAGAAACACTTAAGCATTATGAAAGTTCCTGTCACAGTTCTGATTTGTATTTTTCCTGCATTAATTAAAAGTTGGTTTTAATCCAAGTATCAAAGAGACAGAAGAGAAACAAACACTTTAGAAAATTAATAAGGTCATTTAAGGAATCCTGTGGTAAAACTTCCTTAAGATTTTTTTTTGAAGTTTCTTCTAATTATGTTCAAACACAAATATGATGGTACAAATTTTCAAACTTTAAAAAGCATATATATGAAAACATCATCTTTTATCCAAAAGTTTTTAAAAAACATAGGTCTAAATGACAATTTTTATGTTAGAAAACTATATTATAAGCAACCAGCAAAATCTGGACTTGGGAAAACAGGACAAATGGCCTAGCTTTTATAAAATGGATAAAAGAGAGAGAAGGGAAGAAAGGAGGAGGGAAGAATCTATGAGTTAAAAATACTTAAGAGATACAACAAATCATACCGTATAGACTTTATTTGAATCCCAGCCAAACAAATGAAGTATAAAAAATGTTTAAGACAAACAAGGAAATGTGAACACTGACTGGTCATTAAATATCATGAAGGAATTACTAAGGTGTGATAATGTTACTATGGACATTTTGTCTCTGTTATTTACAGTTAAGTGTTGAAATGTTTACAAATGGAATTATATGATTTCTTGGATTTGCATAAAAATAAGCTGGGCACAGTGGAGGCTGGGACAGGAGGCTATGAATGGAAAATGCTTGAGGATGCTAATGGAAACATGAGATTTATTGTATTATCTCCTCTAGTTTTGCAAATGTGTAAAATTTTCTATAATAACATTATTTCAAAAATGTATTGTAATACTAGTTCTGTGACTAAACACAAGACCATGAGAAACTCTGTCAACCCCTTTTGTTTCTTCATTGGTAATATAATAGATGAAATCTAGTTTAATCCACATTCGTTCAGTACACATAATACTCATTCCTACTCCAAATCATGTGACTTTTGGTTTCTCAAAGCTCATTACAATTGCTATTAAAAATAGAGACATCTGACTACAACGTCAATTTAAGGAACACTGATTTAGTGATTTACTTATTCAACCAATATTGAGAGCTAGTCAATATACCTGAAATAAAGATACAAGGATAAAAATAAAGACATCAAATCCTGACCTCACTGTCTCATAGTGTATAGACTAAACATAACTGATGCAGTGAGACAAATCAAAAGTACGTGAGTTAAACTGGACTTGGTTTTCTACCATATAAAAAAACAAGATTGGAGACACCCACCCCCACAAAAGGCTCACTCATGCTCATCATAAGCATCTCTACTCCACTAAAAAGAGGGAAATTCTCATTCATGTTGGCCAAGAAAGAAAGAACTCCCTTTCATCAGGCCAGAAAAATACCCTTCATCCTTAGGGCAAGACACAGTGGGGATTTTACAGATAGAGAGATTCAACAATGAGGTCTCTGTTCCTCCATCCTTCCCTCTTTTCCTTTAGAAAAATGAAAACGTATCACCAAGGAAAAAGACGGAACAGACCACACAGAAGGTGCAGCTGAAGGCACAACGCCTAACCCTCGCTCCATTCTCTAGGGCATCACCACCACTGTCAGTGCCCCATCAAGGTTTTCTTCTTTTCAGTGATTAGAAATAGGCCAGCAGGGTTGAGCAGGCCCTGCACAAGACAGGCCTGAGCCTTATCTCTATGGATTGAACAAACAGTCCCCTCGGCTCATTCACAAAGGGTCACAAACAGCGTGCTCGTCCAGGGCCCATTTAATTAAGATACACCCAGTACCATTTTCTAACTCTCAGTGAATGTAGATAAACAGTGTACACACTGCTCTCCCTTTTTTCTTCTCTCCCTCCCTTTCCCTTCTCTTTTTTTCTCCCCTGACCCAGTAACAAACCAAGTATGAAAACTTTAAAATGTCTGGTTACATAGTTTATCTCAAATCATTGCCTGTATACAGTAATAGTCACTGACTTCTTAGACCTTGCTGGAATGCAAAACATTGTTAGGAAACCAAGAGACGTTACACATCATCTTCCATATAGCTGGTTTTCTTTTTCTATTTTAAGAAATGTTTCTTTACACTGTCAGGCTTTGTGGGTGGAGACAGACAGATACAAGTAGGTGCCTTAGTGAAAGCAGTGAGATACAAACTCAGATTTCAAGAAAGATGTTAAAATGCAGACATCACAGACTGGAATTTACAGGTGCATCAATAGTTGAATCTTTCAGATACTGTATTCATCTACAATTTTTAAAGCATTATTTTTTTTTCTGGGTGCAGTGAAGACTCCTAGATTTATGTATATTTTAGTTTGAATCATTCTCCATACTCTAATATAGTTTGAAAATTGTGATGGTTTCCTTAAACCTTTCATTTGCCAGTGTAACGATTTCTACCTCATTACCATCTAGAAGAAATACAAAGAATAAGTATATTGTGCCTGTTTATTTTGGGTTTAAATATTTTTGATGCATGTTACTGACCTGATTCTCTTTAAATCAGCTTTTCTTGACCCCTAGACTCCACACGTTTTTCCTCTTTTTTTTAAATTTTCTGCCATGTATCCATCCTCATTAGTACCCCTCACCTGGGCTCCTGATTATTTAATATCTTGCTATTTCATTAGTAATGCACATTTAATACTTTCTGACCCAAACCATTCACTGACACAGGATCTGGACTCAGAAAACGGAATGGGGTCACTTTGGAGCTCAGAGCCACACATGGTTTACTAAATCCATCATCACAGAACCCTCCCAGATACACAGTTTCTTCCTCTTCATCAGGGTTCTCACACATAGGGAGAGGGTCACCTGGCTGGCTTAGTCAGTACAGCATGTGACTCTTGCTCGCAGGGTCATGAGTTCAAGCCCCATTTAGGTCATAGAGCTTACTTAAAATTTAAAAAACAAAAACAAAACAAAACAAAAATCCTTAAAAACGAAATCGCCAGGAGAAACTATTGGATCACGGGTGACAGGGCCATAAGTCTGAGGCAGGTCTGAGAATTTGTATTCCTTACAAGTTCCCAGGTAAGGCTTGGGCTGCTCGCAGAACCACACTTTGAGAACTGCTCTAGATGAATCCTTGATTATTCTTTCTTTCTGTTGTTTCCATCCAACTTACTTCATACTTATTTCTATTTTTTTCTATATCTGGAATAATTCAACAGATTCCAGTCTAAAAATGATCCCATCCCACTAAAAACAGTAAATATGAAATTTTATTTAATTTCAGTAGCCTTTATACTTAATAGTCACTGATACAGTCCATACTGGTAATACAAAATTAATTAATAAATAAATAAATAAATAAATAAATAAATAAATAAGAAAAAAACTTTATCTACTTTATCTGTTATATACTTACAATTTTCCTACGGGTTCAATTTTATAGGTAAGCAATTTGGAGCTCAAAGAGGCTGAGCGCCTAAGGCAACTCAGTCAATAAATGGAACTAGGATTTAACCTTAGGATCTGTGTAGGCTATGCCCCCTTTCATCCCTTCCTACTTCACATAGAATACTCAGACCAAGAGCACTGTCCCCACCTGGGAACTTGTTAGGAATAGAGACTTAGGTACCATCTCAGACCTACTGAATCGGAATTTGCATGTTAACAAAATACCCAAATTTGCCAGGTGAGAATTACAGTCTGAGAAACACTACCCTACACTACTGTGCCTCCCTAAAAACAAGTAACTTCAGTGAACTTCTTCCCCCAACCAATTTGAGTATTTGTTTTCACTGTTCTGCGCAATGCAGATTTCCTCTCACTCAGGCTGGGGTGTGAATTTCAGTAAGCGTGTATGTGTAGTTTCATTTCTCCCAAGCCAAAGCAATTTGCAGGCCGTATCCTAGGTCATGTTACAATTTTATGTACATCTAGCTATTTGGAGATTAAAGATGGATACTAATGTCTCCAAATAATTTTAATTACAAGAACAAATAAGAGACAAATGTTATGGTGTTCAGAGAGGGTTAAATGGTTTACCTCATCCTCCAAAGCCCCTCCTCCAAGGGATCTCATACAAAGTCACAACCGAACATCCGATTACTTGCACAAAATTGGACAACAGATGCAATATACAACTATAGTTTATTCTTGAGCACTTTACAAATTAAGTAAAACTGAATTAACCTTTATTTTCAGATAAAATCCTTCACCAAAGATCAACTCAGAGAACTTGTTATCTTAATAAATATTATTTTTTTAAGCTAAAATACTCAGGCCAAGCAAAACTGTATCAATACTATGCCAGAAGCCTTCAAACAGGCATGGCGATCTACAAAGCAAATTAAATTTTCTGTTACTATCTCAGACTCATGACCCTATCCCTCAACCCTTCATCTAAAATTGCCACAAATGTTCTGTAACTGGGTCAGGGCATACTTGCTTGGGGGAAGAAAGACATATTAAAGAACATTCAATTATGTCTCAGACATAAGGAGCAAGTGGAGCAAATGTAATATCCTGTCATAAGATTTGAGCATAATTTTCCACTGTGTCCCAGCTTTCATCCTCAATTGTCAACATGTGACTATCTTCCCTGACACTCACCAAGAATGTTTTGACTAAATCGCTAGAACTTATTTTTAGTCAGTGTTTGTTTTGTTCCACAGATGTATTACTTGTGTTGTCTATGAAATTGGGCTTCCCATGAGATCAGATCAGCATCGTTTCTATGTATTCAAGTCTGAAATATGTTCCACGATTCTAATATCTTTTCCATTCCTCAAGATTATAGTTTTATTTTCCTTAAGTGCCAAACTTGTGCAGAGACTGACAAATTTACCGTATCGCATGAGGTCATAACAAGGTGGGCACTTGAAACTCAGCAGGTAAGTGCTAAATTGCCTATTCAGGACTCTGAACTTACTCAAGGTCAACAGGAAAAGTAAAGCACAGTAACTGGCAAGCTTAGCTGCATCATTCATGACTCTTCTGCTGAATCATTAGCTCCTTGCTGGCACATTCAGCAGCTTCTTATATCAAACGTCCCAAAACCGCAGTCTCTTGACGCACACATATACTCTAGGTATTCAGTGAGCCACAGTCAGTAGAAGGAAGAATGCAAAAAAAAAAAAAAAAAAAATCAGAACATAACAATATCTTAGCATAAAGTAACAAGACTGATTTCATAAGCCAAAGAATTAAGTGACATAACAATACCGCTAAAAAATTATAGGCACATGAAGCACCTGGGTGGCTCAGTCGGTTAAGCGTCTGACTTTGGCTCAGGTCATGATCTCACAGTCTGTGAGTTCGAGCCCCACCTCGGGCTCTGTGCTGACAGCTCAGAGCCTGGAGCCTGCTTCGGATTTTGTGTCTCCCTCTCTCTCTGCCCCTCCCCTGCTCATGCTCTGTCTCTGTCTCAAAAATAAATAAAAATGTTAAGGAAAAAAATTTTTAAATAAAAATAAAAATATTAAAAAAAAATACAGGCACAGATAAAGAAGTAGATTTAGGTGCAGGTATCTGTACAGACATAGATTAAATATGGATTGAGTTATTTTGGCAATAGAGCTAGCCTATAATAATTTCCATGAGGTTTTTCTTAATACTCGTCTTTGGGTCAATAATAAGCTCTCATGCATGCCTTTACTGCAACTACTAAAAGATAACATGTAATGCTCCAGATAATCTATAAATGTTCCCACATAGAGAAGAACAAAGGAAAAGACAAGGCAGGTGAGCAAAGAAGCAATGTGAACCTGGACCAACATGCCCAGATTTCTTCCATCACTGACTGTCACCAAGAAACGATTTGTTACACAACACAATGGTCATCCACCATGCTGTCGACCTCTACAAGTTAGAAATATGCCCAAAATGCAACTGACTTCAGTTCTTATGAATATTCTCTCTTTTCACTTTAAAATTTTTCACGTTTTTAAATTTTCAGTCTATATCTGTGTTTACTTGAAGCAGAAACCTCAAATTGAAAACTTCTGTTTTAAAAAAAAAATAACTTCTAAAAGTACCTCCTTCTAATGCAACATCTTTTACTATGGATTCGATTTACCCGTTCAGTTCTATACTTCAACAATATACCCCTGTTCATCACAGCTTTTAACTCATTTACTTCCCAACTTAGTTCTGATTCTCTTAGTATTTCCTTATGTGAAGAATCCTCTCTTTCCTTTTTCGGTTATTTACCAAGGACTTTCTTCAGCCCTTATCACGTCTTTCTTGGGATATGGTAGCCAACACTGCTGCATTCCAGACAGCACCACAGGGCATATCATGAGTTGAAATCTCAGAACTGCAAAAACCAAAGTATCATCATCAAGTAACATGTAAGTGGTAAGCTGTCGGGCCAAAGTGTGATGATAGCCTGTCAATAGTCAAAATGTTCAGAAAACAATTCCCAATCATCCATCTGCTAACTCATTGACAGTCAAAGTAAAGATTTCCATGATTAAGCCATCATAAACAGATGTTAGAACAAAGAGTACATATGGGAGAAGAAAAACGTTCTTGCCAATTAAAAATGAATGTAGGGGTAGCTTCCCATTAGACTAGAGAAGGAGAAAATTTACCTCCTTTTTGACAGTTTAGGAGTTATATTCTGTAGGCTATTTCTATACCCAGTCACTGAGCAGCACTTACACAACTGAGTCTATTTATTCTCCGAAATTAAAAAAAAAAAAAAAAAAAAAAAAGATTGTCTTCAGTTCATTCCTGTGTTAATTCTCATGATTTACCAAAGTCTGCAATAAATAACAGGTAAGAGGTTAGCTGTCAGATTACCACAGAATACAGCATAAACTATATGTATTTCAATCTTGTATTAGCACAATTTAAGTCCAAAATAGCATCATTAAAGGGAACAATTACTCTCATCATTCCTTCCACCTAATTCTCACCTCTCACAAAGTGTGTATCATATGTATACTGTAGGAAAAGGCACTGAGAGGCAAGAACATGTGATATACTTAAAGGCACACTTCCCTATAGTGAAATAAAAGTGAAAACCTGTATTCCATGTTAGCTCTGAAGCCACTCCTCATCTATGAAATGCAGATAATGGTAACTCATAGATTTTTATGACTAACAAGAAAAACTGCATATGCCCAGCATTTGCTATACCAGACTGACTTCATAGAGATGTTCATGAACATTGTATCATCATCAGTGTTGTAGAACCTTGGTCCTTAAGGCAGACTGTGCAAGGGGGGATTGTATCAAAGTGTCATCTTGGGAATATTTGGAGTTTAGGGAATCAAAGGCTGAAGGAGACAGTTTTCTACTTCAGACATTATTGAAGCATGATAAAATACTTTATGTATGCTGCTCTGCCCAGCTGCATGATCTTGGACAAATTATCAAAACATTTCTAAGGTTCTCCATCTCTTAAAAAGAAATGATAGCACCGTTCCTATATAGTTTCTGAGGGCACTCAAAATGATCAACTATAAAAGAAACATGACACATAATAAGCATGCAACAAACACTAGCTATTATTATTAATCAATAATCTCTATACATGCATCCACAGATATCTACTAATAGGCCTCTGCACTAAATATTTGATCCCTATGGATAAATAGTGCAATAGAAACACAGCAAAGCTGCTGAACTTCAACTCTAGTAAGGCTTGCCTCATGTTTCAAACACTAAATTGTATCTGACATTTCATTTAAAAATATCAGAGTAACTTAATGGAAGCCAAACCCCCACACTCACTTTAGAAAGATGTGATTTTGAAAGGAAATAAAGTCCTCCCCATTATTACTTGGACAATGGTAACTTTAAAACAATTCTCTGACAAATTTTTCTTTTATAATGCTTAGAGTTTTGAATTATTTATTGATATCTAAAATGTAAAAAGGACAACTCTACATCATGAAAGAATTTCCATTAGCACTGGAGAATGGATTTTAGAACAATGATTTTAAAAGCTGGAAGGAGCACCTGGGTGGCTCAGGCTCAGCTGGTTAGGTGTCTGACTCTTGATTTCAGCTCAGGACATGATCTCATGACCCATGAGATCAAGCCCCATATTGGACTCTGCACTGGGATTCTCTCTCTCCCTCTCTCTCTGCCCCTCCCTTGTTCATGTGTGTATGCATGTGTACACACTGTCTCAAAATAAGTCAACATTTAAAAAAAATAAAATAAAAAGCTGAAAATCAAAGTTAGAAGAAACTTTATTCTAGTTATCTGGGGAGATGGTAGGGTAGGAGGACCCTAAGCTTGCCTTGCCCATGGCCACAACCAGATAAAACCCAACATCATCATAGATACCCAGAAAAATGAACTGAAGACTGGCATAACAAACTCCAAAACTAAAGGGAGAGAAGAAGCCATATCACACAAAGTAGAAGAGCAAAGGCACAGTCTGAGAGCAAAACAGACCTTGGCTGCCAGTGGTGAGGAGGGAGCCAGTGGCACAGAGAAGGGCAGAAAAAAGACATTCACATCAGGGAGCCCACAAACAGGGTGGGCAAATCTCTGTAATATTTGCTTTTGAAAGTGAGAGGGGCTGAATTTCATGAGTTCTCTATATCAGCAGGACTTAAAGTCTAGAATTTTAAAAATCAGTGGGCTCAGCTCTGGGAGAGCCCAGAAGGCATGAAGAAGCCGAATCCCCACCCTTGAAGAGATAGCACAACCAACAACCTGGTGCAGATACAGCACAGAAGGAGCAGTCTGAAAAATGCCAGGGGTAGACAGGAAGAAGAATGAGTTGCTCATCTCAGAGGACAGCCCAGAGACAGGGATAACAGGGAGACCAGTCCAGGAACAAAGGATCTGTCAGGCACCATTTCCCTTCCCCACCTCCCCAATATACACAATTGCCACCTGTGGGAACCAGCCCTCCTTACCTAACTTTCTTGCACCAAGCCCCACCCCTCCTAGTCACTTACCCCCAGAAAATCAGCACAAACCCTGTCAACACCACATTGCCTGACTCATGCATTTTGCAGGACCTCAGTTTCAGCAATGGCAGGGATGCAAGTCTCGCAAGCAGACCACCACATAATCTGCTACCCACGAGAGTCAAAGAGAGCTTCTGCAGACAACTGGACTGAAGCAAAAAGAGAACAAGACTCAACAGCAGAGCATGCACAACACATAGGAGACACTCCCTGAAGTGCCAGGCCCTAGGAACAGGGGACACTGCACCACAGGACAGAACAGAACCTCTTCTTCATAAGGCTATTAAGTCCAAGAGAAGTAGCCGAGTTTCCAAACACACAGAAATACAAACCCAAAGTCCAGCAGGATGAGGAGATAGAGAAATACCTGCTAAATCAAAGAACAGAACCAAACCACAGCAAGAGACCAAAGTGAACAGACAGAATACACCTGACAGAAAACTTAAAGTAATGATCATAAACATACTCACTGGACTTGAGAAAAGAGTGGGGGACATCACTGAGACCCTAACAGAGACAAAAAGAACCAATCAGGTCAATAATACAATAAATGAAATTAAAAATACACTTGATGGCTGGGGCACCTGGGGGGCTCAATCGGTTAAGTGACTTCGGCTCAGGTCATGGTCTCTCAGTCTGTGAGTGTGAGCCCCACATCAGGCTCTGTGCTGACAGCTCAGAGCCTGGAACCTGCTTCAGATTCTGTGTCTCCCTCTCTCTCTGGCCCTCCCCTACTTGCTCTCTCTCTCTCTCTCTCTCTCTCCCTCCCTCCCTCTCTCAAAAATAAACAAACATTAAAAAAAAAATTTTTTTTAATACACTTGATGGAATAAATAGCGGGCTAGATGAAGCAGAGGAACAAATTAATGACCTGGAAGACAGAGTAATAAAAAGTAACCAAGCTGAGCAAAAGAGAGGAAAGAAAATTATGCAAATTAAGAATAGTCTTCAGGAACTAAGTGACTCCATCAAGTGGAATAATATCTATATTATAAGGATCTCAGACAAAGAGATAAGGGGGCAGAAAATTTATTTGAAGAAATTATAGTTGAAAACTTCCTTAATCTGGGGGGGGGGCGGTGGGGAAACAAGATATCCAGATCAAGGAAGCAGAGAGAGCTCCCTAAAAATTCATTCCAAAGAGGTCCACATCAAGACACATAGTAGTTAAAAGGGCAAAACATAGTGATAAGTAAAAAAAAATTTAAGCAGCAAAAGAATACAGTTACATAGAAGGGAAACTTTGTAAGGAAACTTTGCTGGCCAGAAGGGACTGGAATGATATATTCAAAGTCATGAAAGGGAAAAATATACAGTCAAGAATACTCCATCCAGCAAGGCTATCATTCAGAATGCAAGAAGAGAAAAAGAGTTTCTCAAACAACAAAAGGTGTTCATGACCACTACATAAGCCCTACAAGAAATATTAAACTGGACCCTCAGTGGGGAAACAAGAAACTAAGACCATAAGTGACAGTATGAAAAGTTAAAAACAAAAAGCAGGGAAAAACAAATATTTCTGTAAAATTCAGTCAAGGGGTTCATAAAAGAATGCAAGATGACACCATATACTTAAAATGCAGGAAGTGGAGGAGTAAAGAATGGGTTTAAATTTAAGCAACCATCAACCTAAGAAAGTCTACCTAATGCAGAAGATGTTATATACAAACCTAATAGTAACCACAAATCAAAAACCATTAATTGATATGCAAAGAATAAAGAGAAAGGAATCCAAGTAGGTCACTAAAGAAAGCTAACAAAACATGAGAAACAGCAAGAGAAGGATCAGAGAAAATCTATAGAAACAACCACAAAACAAGTAACAGAATGGTAATACATACCTACCAATAATTACTTTTCATTTAAATGAACTAAATACTCCAATCAAATGACACAGTGTGACTGAACTGATAAAAATTTCAAAAAAGCAAGACTCCCCTACATACTGTATAAGAAACTTATTTTAGACCTAAAGGCACATGCAGATTGAAAATGAGGGGATGGAAAAACATGGATCATAAAAATGGATGTCAAAAGAAAGCTGGGGTAGTGATACTAACACAGTACAAAACAGACTTTAAAAGTCTAAAATCAAAAACTGTAACAAGAGACATAAAAGAATACTATAATAAAAGAGCTATCAAGAAGATACAACAATTGTAAATATTTATGTACTCAACATGAGCATCAAAATATGTATAACAGTTAATAACAAACATAAGGGAAATAATTGATAGTAATACAGTAACAGTAGGGGACTTTAACACCACAGTTATATCAATGTACAGGTCATCTGAATAGGAAATCCTCAAGGAAAGAGTGGCTTTGAATAACACACTGGACCTGATGGATTTAACAGACATATTCAGAACATTCCACCCTAAAACAGTCTAACACACATTTTTTTCAAGTGCACATGGAACATTCTCCAGAAAAAAATCACATATTAAGCCACAAGTCTCAAGACATTCAAAGGTATCAAAGTCATACCATGTATCTTTTCTGGTCACAATGCTACGAACCTAGAAATCAACCACAAAAAAAAAAAAATCTGGAAAGAGCACAAATACATTGAAGTTAAATAACATGCTACTAAACAATTAATAGGTCAACCAAGAAAACAAAGAAAAAATCAAGAATTACACTATAACAAAAATAACAACACAATGGTTCAAAATCTTTGGGATGCAGCAAAATTAATTCCAAGAGGGAAGTTTATAGCAATACAGGCTTACCTAAAGAAGCAAGAAAAATTTCCAATACCTAACTTTATATCTAAAGGAGCTAGAAAAAGAACAAACAAAACCTAAACCCAGAAGAAGGAAGGAAATAATAAGGATTAGAGTGTAAATAAATGACAAAAAAGCTATAAAAAAAAAGAAAAAAGAAACACCAGATCAATGGTATTTGGACACCACAAACAATAAAATATCCAGGAATAAACTCAACCAAAGAGGTAAAGGACTTGTACTCTGAAAACTATAAACCACTGATGAAAGAAATTCAAGAGGACGCAAAGAAATGGAAAGACATTCCACGCTCATGGATTAGAACAAGTATTGTTACAATTTCTGTACTTCTGAAAGCATTCTCTATCAAATATCAAAAGCATTTTTCACAGAATTATAACAAACAATTGACAATTTGTATGGAAACAAAAAACCTAGAAATAGCAAAAGCAAACTTGAAAAAGAAAAACAAAACTGGAAATATCACAATTCCAGACTTCAAGTTGTATTATAAAGCGGTAGTATTAAAACAGTATGGTACTGGCAGAAACACAGACACATCAGTCAATAGAACAGAAAACCCAGAAATAAATATACCATTTTATGACGAATTAATCTTTAACAAAGGAGAAACAAATATGCAATCGGAAATAGATGGTCTCTACAACAAATGATGTTGAGACACCTGGACAGCAACATGCACATGAAGGAAACTGGACAGCTTTCTTACACCATACACCAAAATAAACCCAAAATGTATTAAAAACCCAAATGTGAGACCTGAAACCATAAAAATCTTAGTAGAGAACAGAGGCATGAATGTCTCTGACATTAGCCATAGCAACAGTTTTCTAGATACATCTCCTGAGGAAGGGAAATAAAAGCAAAACTAAATTATTGGGACTATACTAAAGTAAGTTTCTACAAAGTGAATGAAACAATCAACAAAACTAAAAGGCAACCAATAGAATGGGAGAAGATATTTGGAAACGACATAGGTGATAAAGAGTGTCTAAAATATGTGAAGAAATAGGAGCGGCTGGTTGGCTCAATGGGTTGAGCGTCTGACTTCAGCTCAGGTTGTAATCTCACAGCTCATGGGTTCAAGCACCACATCAGGCTCTGTGCTGACAGCTCAGAGCATGGAGCCTGCTTCAGATTCTGTGTCTCCCTCTCTCTCTGCCCCTCCCCTGCTCACAGCCTGTCTCTCTCTCTCCCTCAAAAATAAAGATTAAAATATATGAAGAAATGATACAAATCAATATCCCAAAATCAAATAATCCAATTAAAAATGGGCAGAAGACATGAATGTCTCCAAAGACGACATCCAGATGGCCAACAGACACAGGAAAAAATGCTCAACATCACTCATCATCAGGGAAATGCAGCTCAAAAACCACAAAATATATCACCTCACACCTGTCAGAATGCTAAAATCAAAAACACAAGAAACAACAAGTGCTGGCAAGGATGTGGAGAAAAAGGAATCCTCATGCACTGTTGGTAGGAGTGCAAACTGGTACAGCAACTCTGGAAAACAGATGGCAGTTCCTCAAAAAATTAAAAATAGAACAATGCTATGATCCAGGAATCACACTACTGGCTATTTACTAAGACAATATGAAAACACCAATTTAAAGGGACATATGCACCCCTATGTTTATTGCAGCATTATTTATAATAGCCACATTATGGAAACAGCCTAAGTGTCCATTGATATTATTATTCACTGATAGTATTATCCAGTCTTAAAAATAATGAAATCTTGTCATTTGCAATGATAGAGCTACAAAGTGTAATGCTAAGTGAAGTGAGTCAGAGAAAGACAAATACCATATAATTTTGCTCATACATGGAATTTAAGAAACAATACAAATGAGTAAAGAGAAGAAAAGAGAGAGATAAACCAAGAAACAAACTCAAGTATAGAAAACAAACCGACAGTTACCAGAGGGGAGGTAGGTGCCAGGATTGAGGAAATAGGAAATAGGGATTAAGGAGTATACTTAACATGATGAAAATAAAATATTTAAAAAGCCACCGTGAGCATTCATGTAACAAAAACAGACAAAACTAAAGTTGGCCTTTAAAAACAAAAGGGAAAACTCAGTGTGAATCCCTACTCTCATACTCACTATACCTATGGGACTCTGAACGACTTTATTTTCCAAAGATAGTTACAACACTATCTTTCACCCCACCCATGCTCTTCATACAACGCGCCTTGACATTTATCCATTAAGTGGTAAGGTAGATAGATATCCTTTCCTCTTGAATCTGGGCAGACCTCTGTGATCATCTCAACCAACAGAATACTACAAAAGAAACATTTGAAACTTTCACGGTTTGATCATAAAAATAGCCCACACTTCTGTTTTGCTTTTTTCAACTCTTCTTGGATCTCAGCCCCCATGCCTTGAAGTGCATGTAGACAGCACATGGAGAGGCCGGCCATGTGTAGGGGTTCCAGTCAACACACGAGCTGAGAGCCCAATCAACAGAAACATCAGCTACTGTACATGTGAATGAAAATGTCTCCAAACAATTATAGCCCAGATGTCCATTATCCCCAGCATTCAAGTGTTCCCACTGAGGCTTCACATATCATATTCTCACCCTGCCCTGACCAAATTCCTAACCCCCAGAATTTGTGAGGCTGATACTTATTTTACACCATTAACTTCTGGGGTGATTTGTTATGAGCAATATTAAATGGTATAGTACCTGTGGACAAGTTATATATTCTCCCTAACCTTCATTTTCCTCAATCTGTAACAGAAGGAAAATAGTACCTCTAACACAGGGCTAAGGTAGAATATATGACATAGGTAAAAATATTAAAGTGTAAATAATATTCACAGCCTTCTCCCTCCCCAGGCTGCTCAGTAAGATTGTGTTGATTTGCTCCAGGGAATTCATGATACTGATTAAGATAGTGCATAAAAATGGAATAGTGAAAAAAAGATGAGAGAGAGAATAAAAACACCAAAAGACACCTTGAGAATAAAAATATCCATATATGTAAAGACTAATTTTAGGAAGTTTTGCTAAGAAACATATTTTAGGGTATAATTTTAAGAAGTTTTGCTATGTAACTTACTGCCATGTACCTTGAAGATACCTTCAGTATTTAAAGACAGCTCTGGGATATGCAGACATTACAGTCCTCTGTATAAATAGTTGTGTTTACATTGAATGAAACTGGGCTGAATGGCCTTAAAGCAAGAGGCACAGGACTAAGCTTCACTTGGTTGGGTTTCACCAAGTTAAACACAGGGCTTGTTACACAAAAAATTAAGAATCTCATGGATAGCATCTCAAATAATAAGAACCCAATAAAATAATACCTAACAATTAATCTTGGGGTCTGATATATAAATCTGTATTAGCATTTTCCTAGCCACATAATTTTATTTAACATTACCTTGCTAGAAAAAAACAAAGTTTTATTTGAATTTCATTCGACCTTATTTTTTGTATCAGAAAATGCATTCTTTTAATTCTATGAAAACAAGAGTTCTAAAGTATAGATTGTTTTTGAGAAGTATTGAGTGAATGCCTTTTTTTATACTATGCACTCCCATTTACCAAGAATTATACAAAGGAGTATATGCATTTTCCCTTCAAAAAGTCTATATTCTATTTGGGAATCAAAGGAATAAGAATATGAATGAGTAAACAAGTAAGTGTCAGATTAAAATTTAAGAATAGAGAAGTCTTCATAAAAAATGTGAAGAAAATACAGATCAAAAATGTAATGCACTCAAATAATGTCCATATTCTGAAAAGATGCAGAAATTTTTCCTATAGGTAAAAGTGCTAACTGAGGCCTCAAAGGAGAAATAAGACTGAGTATGCAGAAAGAAGTAAAAAAAAAAAAAAAAAGGCATTCTGATGCAGAGTATAGAGCTGAAAAGCTTTTTTGTGTGTGTTGGTTCCTCATTTGTTTTGGTTTCCTTTTAGTAAACTGGCTGAAGCAGAAACCTTATGAGAACTCAGTAACAAAAGTTATTTAAAAAAGGTGGGGGCTGGGGTGCCTGGGTGTCTCAGTCGGTTGAGCATCCAACTTCAGCTTAGGTCATGATCTCACAGCTCCTGAATTCGAGCCCCATGTCAGGCTCTGTGCTGACAGCTTGGAGCCTGGAGCTTGCTTTAGATTCTGTGCCTCCCTCTCTCTCTGCCCTAACCCACTCGCATTCTGTCTCTGTCTCTCTCAAAAATAAATAAACATTAAAAAAGGGGGGGGGGGCAGATAAAGATGAGTCTATGGTGAGTTTCTCCCATAGTTAAACCTTGAACAACACAGGTTTGAACTGCATGGGTCCACTTATACACAAAAACTTTTCAGTCAATACAGTACAGTAAATATATTTTCTCTTATGATTTTCTTAACATTTTCTCCAACTTACTGTGTTATAAGAATATAGTATATAATACATATGACATACAAAATGCATGTTAATTGACAAGCTCTACTATCAGCAAGGCCCGGTCAGCAGTAGGCTATTAGTAATTCACTTTTAGGGGAGTCTAAAGTTAAATGCAAATTCCCAACTGCACAAGGCAGGATGGCACCTGAACCCCTGCCTTTTTCAAGGGTCAACTATTGTCATCAAGGAATAGCTAACAATTTCAGAAGGAAACATCAAGATGACATCTTTTGCAATGCCTGTTCTGAAAGCAGTGTGTAGGATGAACTGGAAGAAAAATTGAAAGCAGGTTAGCTATTATTAGTTACCACCAAGTATGTGATAATATAGACCTGAATCATCCAAAAATTGTATTTTGATATCACTAAGTATAATGCCTTGATTTAGAAATGAGGAAACTTCAAATCACACGACTACCTGAGCTAAAATGGGGCAGAGGTAGACTAGAAATAAAGTTTTTACATTTTAATTCCACTCTTTCTTTGATACCATGAAACACCTGCTAAGTCTACATTGTTAATGCAATATCCTGACAATTGATTATCTAACCTCAGTTTTCAACTGAATAACCCATCTCTGGAAACCAGAAGTCAGGGCTCATGACACTTCAAGAGAACAGATTTTAGTATCTCTTTGAATTTTCATGTTCCAGAATTTCTCTGTAAAATAACATCACATCACTGCCATTAAATTACATTAGAATAAGAGTAATACATTTGTATGAGCCTTATCACAGTGAAGTCTATATAAATCACAACTAGAAGTGTCTGTCGTAATAAATTCAGTATTGAGATAGTGGGGCAATTTACTTACCACTCTTGACATTTAAGGACTTCTCTCCGGCAGGCATCCGAAGAGTGTCTACATGAGGACATGTAATAACAAATTTTGTGTATGTCTTACTTTCATATATCCATTTGTTGTGTTTCTGCAATGTGCTTAGAAGACTAGAAAAAGTGAGAAGGAAACAACAGAAATGGAGGCTCGACCTGAACTTTGACAGAAACTGTGGAAACATCCCAGTTAACACTGCAGAGACAAAGTTATTCCCAATGCCCATACAAGTCACAATTCCAGAATAAGCATTGTGAGTACATTATACAAAGAGCTTTCTGATAAACTCTGAAGAAATGAACAGGTTTAGAATAAGAACAATTTCATATGTGTAGGGTTAATTGTAGCTAAATGTTATTGCTTTAAATCTTGCTCTTTGTCATCTGTGAAATTCTTAATGCTAAAGTTTAACCCATTTATAAGAACTTATGGGGTTTTTTATGCTGAATACATGATTATCTCTGTATAGAAAACATGAGATTGCTCTATGATCATGGCCAAAGTCAACGCATCACTACCAACTGGCTACAATATACTGAATTATATGCCAATTATTTTGAATAGTAAGGTTTTTTTTTTTTTTAAATACGTCATAAGCTAAACTGAGCAAACTCATAAATTAACATGGTCAGGGTCACAATCATCCTCTGTAAAAAACAATCAAAATTTTTTAATGATGGAGTCATCAACACCATCTCACTCAACACCATTTCACATCCTTCTTGGTCTATCCTCCAAATGAAACTATTTTGAAATACACTTTGTAACCACTACATTTATTTACACACACATAGTACATATTAGGTATATACTATCTAATAATGCTTTTCATATATGTGGTTTATAAATTTAAAAATAAATTCAGAATCTTGCATGCAGATACTATTTAAAAATATTATAAAATTACTTTTTTCCCTCCAAGTCCACTATGTGCCGAGTGTATTTTTGACTATGTTCTTTTATGCTATTTTCTAGTAAGTTATTTTACATTTTTACCATTTTCCCAAAGAGCAGCAATCCTCAAATCAGGCCATTGTAGTATATGTCCAGATAGTAACATGTAAATATACATGAAGAGTCAGAGGAAAGGTCTTTCTGAGGCTGTTTTAAACAACTAGAATAAAGGGGAAATGATTTCAGCAGTGAAAGAATCAGCAGGGACAGGAAAGTGCCAACTCTGATTAGAAGCCTTGAAAGCACTAACTGCACATCTCAAGGTAAAATAGGATTTTCAATAACTCACCCTGCATCACAGCACTTGTAAGTGGTGAGAGGTGATTGGAGGGGGAAATAGAATTTGACCTTTTCTTAGTGAAGTAAAAGAAGAAGTTCATCCATTGAACTGGAAGCTTTTAGTGGAGTTACTGGAAGACAAAGCTACAGCTTGAAAGGAACACAAAGTGCAGAGCTTGGCAGTTTTATCCGAGAAGGTGCTTCAATGGGTTTACATTTGATTGAAACTCAAAGAATTCCTACAAAACCAGTACACCTTTAAGATTTAAAATTTCTCACACATTTCTCTACGAAATTCAATATACATAGAACGTTGCAAAATGCACTAAGTCCTTCAGAAAACATTATGCATTGTATAGCATAACAAAGCTTATTAAAAATTATCTATATAATTTTCTATATATAGGAAATAGAAAAATAGAGCTTGTGAGATGTTAAAGTAACTCTCTTGTACTGAGTTATATACAAAATATAGTCCCTTTCTCTTTCCATGTAGCAACTTTTTTTCATTTCATTGGATGTGACTGGTGTTAGAAAGTCTCAGATTTTCCCATTGGATGAAAATCCAGTTTTGTTTTAAAGTTTATTTACTTTTGAGAGAGAAAGCACGCGAGCGAGCATGCAGGGGAGGGGCAGAGAGAGACACAGAATCTGAAGCAGGCTCCAGGCTCTGAGCTGTCAGCACAGAGCCCGATGCGGTGCTCAAACCCACAGACCATGAGATCAGAACCTGAGCTGAAGTTGGATGGTTAACCAACTGAGCCACCCAGACGCCCCTCAGTTTTTTAAAAATCAGTTTTAAGTTAACGATGGTACTGAAATGGCAACACACTGCAGAAGCTAAATGAGGTTCGGTTTTGTTTTAGGTGTGTGTATGGCAAACTCTGTTTTTTGAAAATAAAGTTTTAACACCTATTTAGGATCTCTATCATTTATCACTTTAACCACGGTAACTTCACAAATCAAAATAAGTAGGGGTAAGTAATAACAGTTCCTCACCCTACAGTCTGTCTCTTGGAAGTGATTTTCAATAATTTCAAAGAAGGAAAAAAAAAGGACCATTTTATATCTAAAAAATCTGATGTGAGTCATTACTGATTTCTTTTTACCCAGCATCTTTCACCAAAAGGCAGTAAATCTTAGTTTCACGAATGAATAATAAAAATGAAGAAGTAGGTAATTGTCTGAACCACAGTATTACTTATCACTAGAAGCAGATATATTCACCAGAAACCCACTAAGAATCCATGTAAGAGAAATGTCACATTCCAAAGAAAGCACTAAGAAATGGGAAAAAAAATAATAATGTGAATGAATAAAACGATCAATCAGGAATTAAATAAGTAAAGCAATGAATGAGGGTGGTAGTCAAATGAGGGCTACCCAAAAATGTTCACGTCCTATTCCCCAAAACCTCTGAATATGTTACTCTATGTAGAAAAAAAATAATGTGCCAAATTAGAGATCTTGAGGTGGGAAGATTGTCCTGATTTATCCAGGTATACCCAATATAATCATCCTACCAGGATCCCTACACGAGCTAGGCAGGAGGATCAGAATCAGGATCAGAATCTGCCTAACAGAGAAGGCAGACGTCTGAGCAATGCAAATGTTGGTACTAAAGACGAAGGAAGAGGCCATGAGTGAAGGAATGCTGGCATCCTTAAAAAACTAAAAAGGGCAAGGAAACAAATTCTCCCCTTCAGCCTCCAGAAGGAATACTATCCTGTCAAAACCTTGATTGGGGCCCAGTGAATTCCATTTCAGACTTCCAACTTCCAGAACTATAAGGTAAGACATCTGTATTGTTTTAAGCCACTAACAACAGAAAACTAATATACTTGGCTAAACATTACTCCTCAATTTCTAAATCTGCTTTCAATTAAAAGGAGTCATGTTCATTTAAAGAAAAGTATGAGCAGAAGAACACAAAGAAATATGTGAAATTTTCTACTCCATCCATTTTCAGTGCAATACTACCCAATGCAATCAGGTATATAATGTATATTCACTGTGCATTTGGGAGGTGTGGCTCATGATAAGGGACAACCTATTCATCTATGACTTTTAAGTCAAAATTAATTAAGCTGAAAATGCCACCTCACCATCTGAAAGTTTATCTCACTGTTCAAACTATGTTAACAAAGAATACTTCAGCTTTTCAATTTAGAAATGACTACTTTCTTCCTTGTTAGATCCTAATCGGCAAGGGAATTCATAATTAAAAATAACTCTAAACCTTGAGAGATAAAAAGCCAACAGTCCTATGCTTCATATAAATATGCAAATTTCCTTTATGATTCTTTTAAACGAACCTGCTTTCTCTACTGTGCAAGGATGATAAGTATCCTATTGCACTAATAACCTTTCAATATTATTAACTATGTTTTCCTTTTTAGGTCTGAAATAAGTACCTGGTTGCTGGTTAAGAAAAATCTCTTGAGAGGAGTGGCTGCTAAATTGTATTTGTTTCTATAAACACAAAATATGTCATTAATCCAGTTTTATCCCAGAGAGGATAGTTGTTTTCCATGCATTATGGTGATTTTATTGTCTCTTATTAAGGAATAATGGCAAACTAAAGCAACTGCATTAACACAGTCTTGTAATAAAAAGTAACGTTTTTGCTTTTCTAATTAGTTACACTCATTTTATGAGAGAATGAAGCCAGATACGTTTGGTTATGTTTGAGCTGCAAAGTCTGTATTTAAAAAAAACAAAAACAAAAACAAAAACAAAAAAAACAAAGGAATGCCTTCCATTGATTTTTGGCACAGGTGTGCTAAGCTTCTGTGCACAACTGTTTCAAAAGCAAGGCCAAATATTAGCTGGAAAGAACTCCTCTTACCTCAAGAGGTATCCCAACAGCTACGTGCCAAAAAGGAGGGGGGGGGGCGGGGGGAAGAGCCTCCAAACAAAAATTGTGTACTGAAATAATTGTTCCCTTGTGTAATTAATTAGGTATATAGCTGGCCACTTGCCTTGCTGTAGGACCAAATATAGGCACAATTAGCTGCATTTGAGCAGTTACATACCTGTGGATTTGGAGTCACAAGTGTAAAGACAGTAGGTGCTTTGAAAAATTGGTTCTCAGCAATTTGTAGCTCACTTCAAACACAGCTACATATAATGTAATAACTTACCTTTCTTTAATATATGCAGCAGGTATGTCAATGAATTGCTTTCTCCTCCCCAACACCTGCTACTTTTCATAATCTTTACTCTTCTGTAAGTAAGTGACAAGATCTACTCTGCTGAGGATCTTTTTGTGAACAGAATGTAAAAAAGACATTTGCATGAAAACAGTTACTCGGATCATTATAAATGTCAGCCTTCCTTTCTCTAAGTCATAACTTTTATGAAATTTGATTATTTTTAATAAAGTGAAGGATTGATTCTTACTTTGCTTTACCCTAAAAGAAAAAAAAAAATCATCCATCAATTTAATGGGAGATTTTTGTTATCTTGAGTACATTCACAGAAACGAAATGCCAACGAACTGTGACACACTAGAGGCAGAAGTGAGTTTCACTGCAGCATCTGGCTAAACCTAAGGGTTGCAGTTTATATCTGACTTGCAGCCCACATACGAGTCAGCGGGTCTGTTCAGAATCACAAGTCAATAGGTCCGTGTATGTGTGAAGCAGATCCCAGTTGCCTTTTCATAAACACATGGTACAGGTGGAGGGACAGAAAGCTCAACAGTGGATTGGGAAAAATGGCCTAACAGAACTGAACGCAGAAGCAGTTTTACTACACCCTTGACATATGACAAGCAGGTGCTGTTTATGTGTGAGCACATCTCTTTCTACTTACAAGTTCCTACAGAAGGTGTTCAAGAGAAACTGTCAACTACCAGTGGAAAGAAAGTCAGCATCAGGTGAGAAATAAGTCTGGGTTTACACAACTAAAGTGTCCATAGTAGAGAGAATTTCCCAGGATCTAAGTTCTGTTAGACATGGACAAGAGGCCTGCATTCCTCTTACTGACTAGCACACTCCCAGCAACCAAAAACCAGGCCTGGTCCATGGTAAATATTTGTTGAATGATGAATGTGTACCTAATTTGAATCAATGTCCAGTAAATTCCAACTGTCAACTCTTTAAGACCTTCAGAAAAAAAACAGCTTTGAGCAAAAGTATGATTATTATACCTACTATGTTAAGAGATAGAATCTCTGTGATCCATTTGTGGTAGCGTCCAAAAGGAAAAGTAAGTTAACCATATTTACCGAGTCTTAAAAGACCAGGCTAGGTGATTTGGGGTTAAATCTTGCAAAGCAGAAAACTGGGTAGAATTGTACAGAGTTTATGACAGAACGGTTTGGATTGTTGGATGGAGTGTGGCAACCATCTTGAAAAAGTCTTGATAAGCAAACTTATCTTAATGTATTGGTCAGGGTTCTCCAGAAAAATAGAACCAATATATACAGAAAGAGATTTATTATAAGGGAATTACCCAATTATAGAAGCTGGCAAGTCCCAAGATCTGCAGGGTGAGTCCCAGCAAGTTAGAGACCCAGGAAAATTGATGGTTTAGTTCCGTCTGAGACCAAAGGCCTGACAGCAAGCAGACTCACTGGAACAGCTCCAATCTGAAGACCAGTAGGCTCAAGACACAGGAAGAGCTGATGTTTCATTTGAGTCCAAAGGCAGGAAAAAAAAGCCAACGACCCAGTGCAAAGGCCATCAGGCAGGAACAAATCTGACTCACTCAGGGAAAGGTCAGTCTTTTTGTTCTATTCAGGCCTTCAAACTGACTTAGATGAGGCCCACAGACATAATGGAGGGCAACCTGCTTTACTCAGTTTGCCAATCTAAATGTTAATTTTATCCAAAACACCACCAGAGAAATACCCAGAAAATGTTAAAAGTAACCATCAGCCTCAATACGTACACTAGTTGGTTCACATTTTATCCTCCAGGAGCCAGTGGGTAGGTTCTATCTGCTTGTTCTCAGGACAGTTTCACAAAGGGAGGACTGAAAAGTATTGTCTTGTCCTTATATTATTGAAATATGTCCATTTCAGTTCCCAAACTTTTATCTTACTCTTGAAATCTCCTGTTTAAAAAGATAAATCCTTAAACCAAGGATTTGGTTTACATTTCCCATCCATAAGATTTCATGATGATCTTATGACCAGCAAATTTAACATGTGCCTCTAAATGTGAAAATCACATTAGAAGATTGGTATTAAGATTTCCTATAACATTCTCACAAACTGCACGCAGATAATTGAGGAAATACTCTAGAGCGTAAAACATCTGGATAACTACCTCAGTCCACCGCAAACGGTGAGAGTGCACTCCTATTTCCCTGCCACATCAGTCTTGACAACAAAAATCAAGGTAAATTCCATAATTCCCGCAAAATTGTGATCAAAATAGAATTCCTAGTCAAGTAATTCAGGTCCTAAAAGAGAACATTTGTTCTGAGAAATTCATCTGGGGTGATTTACCAAATCTCTGCTGTTGTGGATCAAGTCCTGGCAAACTACAGCCCCAGGAGCCAAATCTTGACCCCTTAATAGTTTACAGGAACACAGCCGCTATTGTTCATTTACATACTGTCTCTGATTACATACTGTCTCTCCACCACCAAAACAGTCACAAAGCTGAATCACTGTAACAGATTCCATGGCCTGCAAAGCCTAAAATATTTACTATATGGGCTTTTACAGAAAAAACTTGGTTAACCTCTGGATCTACATAGACACAGAAGCTTTATAAATGGACTTTCTCTGCAGAACAAAGCTAAATGTTATTTCTGTAAAAGATTTTTCTCCACCAATTATCATAAAACTGCTTTTTCTTATTATCCTTTTATTTCCTTTTCATATTTTTTTATATGTGGTTTGTTAAAATTCTAAGATCACTTGGCCTTCTCAGTTTCCTCAGTAAGAAAACCACAACTTTACATGTGAACTAATAATTATAAGGAGCTTAGTAAGAAAAAAAGTAATGAAAATAATGATATTTAGCTGTAATATACCAAAAAATGTATCTACGTATGTGTGTGTGTGTGTGTGTGTGTGTGTGTGCACGCTTTTATATACTTTGGACTCAATATCCTGTATATTCAATGAATTATTAGAGATACATAATTGCCCCCCAAATGCCCAGTTATTGATGAAGTAATGCTAGCTTGTTCTCATAATGACAAAGCACCAGAGATAATCACTGAATGATTATTAATCTGGGATGAATATTCATTTAATCCATGTCTTTACAAGAAGCTTCACTACTGACAGGACACTAAATAAGTTTCTTTATGCCCATTTTAATTCTGTTTATTTGCTTTTCTACACTGCCATGACTTTAAACAAAGTAAATTCTGTTTGTAGCTTGACTTGGGAAGCCTTCGTTTCCTCTGTGTCCTACCTACATCAGCTCCCTTAAACACAAAATACAACTCTGAGAACAGTGATTAATTAGTTCAAAGATTTGCCATCTGTTTCACTTAAGTCCTACAAGGTGAGAAATGACAAATTTGGACTAAGAGAAAATAAATGTTAATGAGGCTGTGATTCTACCCTTTGAAACAAAAAAGAGTGGTGAGCCTCTCATGTGAGTCAGTGGTATGTCAGCAAATGTTTAACAATTGCCTTTTGCAGTTTGAAGTGGGGGACTTGATTTGTAGTGTTTGCCTATTTTTGAAGGGTAAATACTCCCACAGCCGATTTCAAGCTATCACCCTAATGTCACCAAATGCAGAGCTGGGAAGAGCTGCCCCATAGCACACTATATTACAGTTTCCCCTCCATACAGGTACAATACATGTAATCGAACTCAAGAACATAGAGAATGAAATGTGGTAAAATCAGGACATGATAGGTATCTAACATTAATTTGATTTTCGTATAATTTACTTAATTATAGACTTATTGTTAGTTTTCTTTTTTTAATTTTAACGTTTATTTATTTTTGAGACAGAGAGAGACAGAGCATGAACAGGGGAGGGGCAGAGAGAGAGGGAGACAGAGAATCTGAAACAGGCTCCAGGCTCTGAGCAGTCAGCACAGAGCCCGACGCGGGGCTCCAACTCACGGACCGTGAGATCATGACCTGAGCCGAAGTCGGACGCTTAACCGACTGAGCCACCCAGGCGCCCCTATTGTTAGTTTTTAATAAACAGCTGTGTTTAACAATCACCTCACAAAATTCTTGAAAATTTAACAATCGTCTCCTACCAGCTGGCTCAAGTCTCCCCTCAGGAGCGGGTACAAGCCAGCTCCAACACATCACTGCTGTGAGACTGTATTTTGCATAAAATATAACCGCACTTTTTTTTTTAATGAAAAAGAACCTTCTTCATTATTAGCCTTTTCATTATTAAACAAACTCCCTCAGCTTCACCTACTCCCTGTCATTCACAGACACACATAGGTACATACATGCACACAGTTTTATGGAACTTAACATCTCCTGGAACAAGGAATATAATACCCAACGGTTGTCACTATGGAATTGACAATTTCTCAGTGTTTTTATGGGCCGAATGCAAGACATCATTAGTTTCCAGTTTTGAAGGGTCTTTATCAAACTGTAAATCAGCATGTAAACTTCTAGTGAGTCAAGATAAGAATGTCTTAACCTTTGCAAATGCAATGCATAACATAATGCACCAGACATCACAAATACTCAATAAATACTTGTGAAATAAATAATGAATCAATTAATATTGCTCTGAAAAAAGATCCCATATTGTTCCCCCCAAATTTCCACAAACCAAATATTCAATAACAGACTGCAGCTAGCTCTTTGAGAAATCTTCAGTGGAAATATTTTATCCTGCAGCAGTACAGATTTCAAACAACTGCAGACACAAATGAATTTTTAAGGACTTTTAAGGATTCTATATACTTCAAAGGTTCGATTTAAAGATTGAATTACCCAGGAAAATCAACAAAGCCTACCACTGCATAATACTAAAGGCTTTACATATTTATAGAGCACCTAGAAAAGTATCTAGTTTATTTAAACTTCAATAAACTTCTATTGAAAGAAAAACGCCTAATTTGGCTAACAAAGCATTATAATAATACCACCGCATTATTAAATAAGAGCTCCAAAATGCTAAAACATTTGTAAAAAAGAGAGAGAAAGAGAGAGAGAGAGAGAGAGAGAGAAACAAAGACTTAAGCTGACCAAGTTCTTTTCTAAAGATAATGCTCAAAAGACTTGATTAGGCTACAATTGAAAATATTAGAATCTTAAATCATTGTGTTTTTTCAAAACATTTTGGAATTTTTGTGAAATATATATAAATTAGTCCTTGAGTGTGAAAGTGGTAGGAAGTCGGGGAAATGTTTTTATTTAGTAGATATTGAACACCAAGTCTTGTCACCCAGGAATAAGTTTTTCAAAGGAAAAGTCAAAACACTATCAGTCTTTCTTAGCCTGTTAATGTGACTTACTAAAGACACTCACCCCTGTATGATTCCCAGATAGAACCTTCTACTCTCAGGTCAAAAACCCATCATAGGCCTTCCAAATATCACAGCAACATTCTATTTTGTTTGTTTGTTTGTTTTTTCATGGAGACCCTAATTTCTCCCTCCTCTATCAGGAAACTTCTCAGAAAACCAAATTTTCTCTCCTGATTTTTGCCTCTCTTCCTCCTTTGAGTTTTGCCTGATTTCATCTACCCACAATATTGGCAGCTAATAATTGTTTTCTTTACCCATGCCAGCTTCATCTCTGGCAATTCTCTAAATAGGTTCTCCAATCTCTGATTGCTTAACACTGTGAACACTTACGCAAAAGGTGACTGTGTTGCATACAATTCTATAGGACCTTAGCATGGGTAGACTACCGTAAGCCCTTAAAGATACCCTTAAAAGTAACTGAATTGGTATAACTGGAAAGCATTCCAACATTCAAAAAGAAGGACCATCTGTTGTCAAAACATCTGTAATTTAGACTGAAATAAAGGAAGATTTTTACCACCAAAATCTATGCCTGTTGAAGTTATTTCACAACCCTATTCTATTAAGATTTCCTGTAAGTATATACATATTCACAAAACTTTAAAATACAAATGTTCCATAAATGTGGAGTTTATTAATATTTGGGCATAGTTATTTAAGAGGTGTTTTATTACCTTTCTATTACCTTTCTATGATAAGATACAATTTTTTATTTCTCTTTTCACAAAGCTATTAAAAAATAACTTTTGAGACTTACAGTCAAGGCCAAGCAAAGAACAGCTTGGGTAGAAGAAACATGAGAAATAGAATATATCTTTCACTACCATACTTTTGTCAATGAAAAGCTTACTTACAATAATTCATCTAACAAATATTGAGAATCAATTTTGTAGCAGAGATCATACTAAGTACCAAAGTTATAGCAGTGAATGAAACTAGAACAAGTCTCTTAATGATGCCATACCCTCAGTGTTTGCAGGTGTAAAATAAGGAGTTTATGATAATAAGCTTCCATCTCTAAAATATTATAGTCTATGAAATAGAAACAAATCATATCAGATGAATTCCTTTTAAAAGCCACATTAATAGTTCTTCTCTTCAGCATCTTTATTATAATAAACAGGAAATGAATGAAGGAAGTCCAAAGGTACAAGCTTCCAGGTATAAAATAAGTCATAGGGATAGTATGTACAGCATGGTGACCACAGTTAATAACAAAATAGTAACCAACTTAAAACTAATGTACTGAATGGCTTGTTAAAAATACTGTGGTTTTTGACATGTTGGGGGAAGATGGCTGAATAGGAGGATCCTAAGCTCACTCATTCCACAGACACAATAAGGTAACACCCACATGGGTGTAAATAACCCAGAAAACTACCCAAAGACTGGCACAACAAATGTTCCATAGCTAAATGTAGAGAAAAGTGTACCTAAAGAACACAGAAAGGGTGGAGACAGGTCAAAAGCCAAATTGACTTGCAAGACTCTCCACTGGAGAAAGGCATGGTTGACATGGAGAGAGGGGAGGACCAGAACCCCATGCTGGGGACCACAAAAATGAAAGATTGATATGGGAAAAGTAAATCCCCCTAACACATGGCTTTGAAAACCAGAGGGGCCTAGCCATCAGTGCGGCCTAACACTTGGAAATTAAAAAATCAGCTCTGGGAGAGCCAAAAGGGTGGAATCCCCACCTTCAAGAGACAGTACAACAAAGAGCCCCATTGAGATATGATATAAAAGCAGCAGTTGGAAAAATGCCTAGGGTATACAGGAAGATTTATTCACTACTCTCAGAACACATGCTGGAGGTACACGTATCTTTGGGAGACTTCCCCAATAACAAAAGATCTGGCAGGTACCATTTCACTCCCCCACCCCCAGCCTAGATACACCAATACCTGTGGGAACCAGCATAGTGCAACATCTCCACCTAACTTGCTAACAGCATGCCTACATCCATGTTCTTCTGTGGGGTATATAAAGATAAGTAATATGACTGATAGAGAATTTAAAATAATGGTCATAAAGATACTCACTGGACTTGAGACAAGAGTGGAGGATCTCAGTGAGACCCTCAACAAAGAGACTGATAACCAAGAAGAATCAGAGACGAAAAACTCAAGGAGTAAATTAAAAATACACTAAATGGAATAGATAATAAAGTAGAGAAAGCAGAACAGACCAGCAACCTGGAGGACAGAGCAATGGAAAGCAATGAAGCTAAACAAGAGAGAAAAAGAATAAAAAGTAAAAATAGACTAAGAGAACTCAGGAACACCATCACGCATAGTAACACATGCATTATCTTAGAAGAAGAGAGAGAAAAGGTAATAGAAAGTTTATTTTAAAAAATAACTGCCAACTTCCCAAATTTGGAGAAGGACACAGATATTCAGATCCAGTAGGCATAGAGAACCCCCAAGGAAGTTCAACCAAGACACACAGATATTAAATGGCAAAAAGTAGTGACAAAGAATTTTAAAGCAGCAAGAGAAAACAAATACATACAGGGGAAACCCCATACGGCTATCAGCAGATCTTCAGCAGAAACCACAGGCCAGAAAGGAACAACATAATATATTCAAAAGGTTGAAAGGAAAAAAAAAAAAAAAAAACCTCCAACCAAGAATACTCTATCCAGCAAGGCTATCATTCAGAATAGAAGGAGAGATAAAGAATTCCCTGAACAAAAGTTAAAGGACTTCATCACCACTAAACTAGTCCTACAAGAAATATTAAAGGGGACTCTCTGAATAGAAAAGGAAACACCATAAGTAGGAATAAGAGAAGTAGAAAACACAAAATCAGTAATATTAAATATATCCATAAAAATCAGTCAAGATATTCACAAAATTAAAGGATAAAAAGTATGACACCTTATACCTAAAATGTGAGGGGTGGGGGGAGAAGAATACAGAAAGGTTCACAAAGAATACAGATGGTTCACATCTAAGCAACCATCAGCTTAATATAGATTGCTATATGCCTAAGATGTTTTATATATAAGCCTAACGGCAACCACAAATCAAAAACCATTAAAAGACTGCAAAAGAAGAAAAAGGAATTCAAGTATATCACTAAAGAAAACAAATTGTGAAAGAGAGCAAAAAAGGAGCAGAGCACAACTACAAAAACAACCATAAACAAACAACAAAATGGCAATAAGTATATACCTATCAATAATTACTTCAAATGTAAATGGACTAAATGCTCTGTAAGACATAGGGTGACAGAATGGATAAAAAACAAAAATTACCCCTATATAAGATGGGTGACATCTATAAGATACCTACAAGACACTCATTTCAGACTTAAAGACACATACAGATTCAAAGTGAAGGGATGGAAAAGCATTTATTGTATCAACAGATGTCAAATGAAAGCTGGGATAGCAATACTTATTTTGGACAAAATAGACATTAAAACAAAGACTGTAACAAGAGACAAAGGAGGACATTTTATAATCATAAAGAGAACAATCCAACAAGAAGACATAACAATTCTAATTATTTATACATGCAACTTCTAATTATTTTATACATACATAAAGCAGCGAATAACATACAGGAAAGAACTAATAGGCATACAGTAATAGTACAGGACTTTAACACTCCACTTATATCAATGGATCGATCATTGACATAAAAAATCAGTAAGCAAACAGTAGCTTTGAATGACACACTGGGACTACATAGACCTAACAGATATATTCAGAACATTCTATCCTAAAACAGCAGAATTCACATTATTTTCAAGCATACACAGAACATTCTCCAAAACAGATCACATATTAGGCCACTAAACAAGTCTCAACAAATTCAAAAAGACTGAAGTCCTACCATGCATCTTTTCCAACCATAACACTACAAAAACAGAAATTAACCACAAGAAAAACACAAATACATGTTCTCTGGAAAGAACAAATACATGGAGGTTAAATAACATGCTGCCAAACAATAGGTCAACCATGAAATCAAAGAGGAAATCAAAAAATACATGGAAACAAATGAAAATGAAAACACAAAGGTCCAAAATCTCTGGGGTGCAGCAAAAGCTATTCTAAGAGGTAAATTTATAGCAATACAGGCTTACTTCAAGAAGAAAAAAAAAGTCTCAAATAAGCAAACTAATCTTACACATAAAGGAGTTGGAAAAACAAAATCCCAAACCAGTAGAAGGGAAATAATAAAGATTATAAGAGAAATAAGCAAAATAGAAACTAAAAAACAGAACAGATCAATGAAACCAGGAGTTGGTTCTCTGAAAAAAATTAACAAAATTGATAAATCTTTAGTCAGACTCAATGACAACCAAAAACAAAACAAAACAAAAACAAAACAAAACAAAAAATAACCAAAAAAAGCATGCACATGCAAGAGAACTCAAACAAAATCACAAATAAAAGAGGAGAAATAAATGACACCACAAAAATTCAAAGGATTATAAAAGAATATTATGAAAAAATATATGCCAACAAATTGGACAACCTAGAAGATTGGATAAATTACTAGAAACATAACCTCCCAACACTGAATCAGGAATAGAAAATTTTAACTGAATACGAGCAATGAAATTGAGTCAGTAATCTAAAAACTCCCTCGAAACCAAAGTCCAGGAGCACAGAGCTTCACAAGTCAATTTTACCGAACATTTAAATAAGATTTAATACCTATTCTTCTCAAACTATTCCAAAAAGTAACAGAACAAAAGGTTCTAATTTCATTTTATGAGGCCAGCATTACCCGGAAACCAAAACTAGTTAAAGGCACCACAAAAAAAAAAGAAAAAAGAGAGCTTATAGGCCCATATCTCTGATGAATACAGATATAAAAATCCTCCCCACCAAAATTACTAGCAAACCAATCCAACAAAACATTTAAAAAAGCATTCACCACAATCAAGTGAGATTTATTCCTGAGAGGCAAAAGTGGTTCAATATTCACAAATCAATGTGATACATCATATCAACAAAAGAAAAAATAAGAACCATATGATCATTTCAGCAGATACAGAAAAAGCATCTGACACACTACAATACCCATTTATAATACAGACCCTCAACAAGATAGGTTTAGAGAGAACATACCTCAACATAATAAAGGTCATATATGAAAACCTCACAGCTAACATACTCAATGGGGAAAAACAGAGAGCTTTTCTCTTAAGATCAAAAACAAGACCAGGATGTCCACTCTCACTGCTTTTATTCAACATAGTATTGGAAGTCCTAGACAGCCATCAGACAACAAAAAGAAAGGGCATCCAAATCAGGAAGAAGTACAACTTTCACTATTAGCAGGTGAAATTATACTCTATATAGAAAACCCTAGAGTCCATCAAAAAAAAACAAAACACCACCTGCTAGAGCTTATAAATCAATCCAGTAGCACTGTAGGACACAAAATCAATGCACAGAAATATACTGCATTTCTAGAGACTAATAAAGTAGCAGAAAGAGAAATTAAGAAAACAATCCCATTTACAATTACACCAAAAATAATAAAATATCTAGAAATAAACTTAACCAAGCATATCTAAGTCCTATACTCTGATAACTATAAAACACTGATGAAAGATTGCACACACAAATGGAAAGATATTCCATGCTCATAGGAATATTTGGGAATAACAAATATCATTAAAATGTCCATACTACAGAAAACAATCTACAGATTTAATGCAATCACTCTCAAAGAACATTTTTGACAGAACTAGAATAATCTTAAATTTTCTATGAAACCACAAAAGACCCCACTAAGCCAAAGCAATCTTGAAAAAGAACAAAACTGGAGGTATCACATCCTAGATGTCAAGATACCTGACAAAGATTTAGTAATCAAAACAGTATGGTACCAACACAAAAACAGATATATACATCAATGGAACAAAACAGAGTGCCCAGAAATAAACCCACCATTATATGGGCAGTTAATCTTTTATAAAAGAGACAAGAATATATAAAGGAAAAAGTCTCTTCAACAAGTGGTGTGGGAAACCTGGAAAGCAGCATGCAAAAGAATGAAACTGGACAATTTTTTTTTCACTATACACAAAAATAAATTCAAAAAGGATTAAATACCTATTTGTGAGACCTGAAACTGTAAAAATCCTAGTAGAGAGCACAGGCAGTAAAACTTCTCTGTCACCCTTCACAGCTATATTTTTCTAGACAGGTCACCTGAGACAAGGAAAACGAAAGCAAAAGTCAACTATTGGGACTGTATCAAAAGAAAAAGCTTCTGCACAATGAAGGCAAACAACCAGCAAAACTAAAAGACAACCTGATAAATAGGAAAAAATATTTGAAAATGATGTATCTGACAAAGGGTTGGTATCCAAAATATATAAAGAACTTCTACAACTCAACACACACACAATACACACACACAATACACACACACACACACGTGCACGATCTAATTAAAACGGGTAGAGGATATGAACAGACGTTTCTCCAAAGACGACATCCAGATTACCAACAGACACGTGAAAAGATGCTCAACATCACTCATCATCAGGAAAATGCAAATAAATCAACAGCACAGTAAGATATCAACCTCACACCTGTCAAAATGGCTAAAACCCAAACCACAAGGAACAAGTGTTGGTGAGGATGTGGAGAAAAAGGAACCCTCTTGCAATATTGGAAATGCAAACTGAGGCAGCCACTGTGGAAGACAGTTTAGAGGTTCCTCAAAATATTAAAAGTAGAACTACTATGTGATCCAGGAATCGCACTACAGAGTATCTACCCAAAGAATATAAAAACACTAACTCAGAAAGATATATGCACTTCTGTGTTTATTGCAACATTATGTATAATAACCAAATTGTGGAAGCAACCCAAGTGTCCATCAACAGATGAATGGATAAAGTAGCAGTGTATTCCGTGAAAAAGAATGAAATCTTGCCATCTGCAGCAACAAAGATGGATCTAGAGGGCATAATGTTCAGTGATATCCATCAATGGAAGACAAATATAATTTAATTAATATGTGTAACTTGAGAAACAAAACAAATAAGGGGTGCCTGGGTGGCTCAGTTGGTTAAGGGTCCAACTCGATTTTAGCTCAGGTCATTATCTCATGGTTCGTGAGATAGAGCCCCACGGTGGGCTCAGAGCTCACAGCACAGGGCCTACTTGGAATTCTTTCTCCCTCCTCCCCAAGCACACACATCCTCTCTCTCAATTAAAAAAAAATTTTTTTCAAAAAGGAACAAAACAAATGAACAATAAGAAAAACACAAACCAAAACACAGACTCTTAACTATGGAGAGCTGATGGTTACCAGAAGGCAGGTGGGCAGTGGGATGGGTGAAACAGGTGAAGGGGATTAAGAGTACACTTATGATGAGCACTGAGTCACACAGAAGTACTGAATCATCATGTTGTACACCTGAAACTAATATAACATTGTACACAACTATACTGAAATCAAAAATTTTTTAAATAATCAAAAAATCCTGAACTTGTTTTTAATTTTCAGATTAGGGTGATTTTTTTTATTAAAGGGACCCTTGAAAACTAATTTTAAGAACTGTTTTGTTGAATATGGTTACAGAAAAGTTTACAAATCACCCAGGAAATATCAGCAGGTAAATAAATCCACATAACCCTCCAGATCAAGAAACAATGCCCTCCATGAGTCTTCTTTGTGTACCCTCCCAATCATTACCCCTTTCCCTCCTCCCAGGGGACGTTTATCATGAATTCTAATACTACAGTTGGAACTTTCTATAAATTGAAGTACGCAGTATTATTTTTCCCAGACTCCTTTATTTCATAAGGTCATGTGTGCATTGTTGCTTCTAGCTTTAACTTGCCCATTTTCATTGTGTAGAGTATCCCACTGTGTAGAGTATTCCATTGTATCAACGTCTCACAATGTACTGATCTATTTTTGAAGAACATTGGAGTCACGTTCAAATTAGAGCTTACATGAGAAATGAAGCTATGCTCATTTTTACTCGAATTTTTTGATGCACATGTACATGAATTGTTCTTGGATATACATCAAAGATAACATGCTGAATCATTAAAGTAATTTAAAGCAAGAAAGTTTATCTGTCAGGGCTTTCGTTTGTTTTGTTAATATATATCCTAAATGTATTCCCACATTCATGTGTTTCCAAATAGATAAGCTAAAAGTAAAACTACAAAATTAATCATTTAAAGACATGATAGTTAACCCAAGCAATCAGAATCCGTAAGGAGTAACCAGTGTTGAGATAAACACACACACACACACACACACACACACACACACGTGCACACACAATTGGGTTCTAATGTGTTATTGACATTACCTTGAAATGTAGTCATCAAGGGCCAAAATTTTAAAATGAACCAAGAAGTTCCTCAAATCCTAAAATTTAAGTGATTTCAAATTGTTTCATAATTTTTCAGAAATGCCTCTTTAATTCTTATAATTCAAGTTAGCTTTATTTTGAACACATCCCATTACTGGGTGTACACTACAACTTTTGGGTTCTGTATGTGCTAAATTCTTAAAATGAGTAATTGTAGGGGCGCCCGGGTGGCTCAGTCGGTTGAGCATCCGACTTTCGGCTCAGGTCATGATCTCACAGCCTGTGGATTCAAGCCCCACGTCGGGTTCTGTGCTGACAGCTCAGAGCCTGGAGCCTGTTTTGGATTCCGTGCCTCCCTCTCTCTCTGCCCCTCCCATGCTCATGTTCTCTCTCTCTCCCTCTCAAAAATAAATGTTAAAAAAAAATTTAAAGAAAAACTGTACTCTGTAGGCTGTATTTTTTTTATCTAGGATAATTAGAATTATTCTTGAAGTTTTTTTTAATGTTTATTTCTGAGAGAGAAAGAGAGCAAGAGGGAGAGAAAACAGGGGAGGGGCAGAGAGAGAGGGAGACACAGAATCTGAAGCAGGCTCCAGGCTTCAAGCTATTAGCACAGAGCCTAACGCAGGGCTCAAACCCACAAACCTCAAAATCATGACCTGAGCCAAAGTCAGACACTTAACTGACTGAGCCACTCAGGTGTCCCATAATTATTCTTAATTCTACTGCTACAAGATCTCTCTTAAAGTATTCTGATAGTACAATTGATGGCTGGAACAGCAAACTGAATATTGTGGCAGATAAAACAGTAGTATGCCTTAATCATTATACATGCCAACCACAGTTTTTGAAAGGAATTGCTAATTTTAACTCTGCAAGAAATCCTTACTTAAGGATTATGCAAATTAAATTTCAGTGAATCCCAACACTGCGTCCACAATCCATAAGAGTAAATTAGTTTTAGTTTCTGGCAACTATAGCACTTACATATTAGCCTTTTTCTTAGCATGTGTCCCATGTGTGGGCTCCCACTGTTTAAACAAGTATGCAAGTACACACTTAGAGAAATCAAAAGACTAAGAACTTTAATACAAATAGTTATAGTCATTGTCCATTATCAGTAGACCAATGACTACTTAGAGATTGTGTAGCTGGCAAATCATGTACTACACAATTCTTATCACTGTCTAGTTGTAGCAAGTTTATTTTTTCAAAAATTAACACTTATCCCCTGGAACATAGAAGAAAAAGTCAAACTTACGCAGGTGGCAAAACATCTGATATTTTCAAAATCACGATAAAAGTCAGCAATGCAGATGCACAAATGATAGGACCAGGTTTTTCAAGTACTACTTGAGAGAAGCACTACCACTTAGCTGCAGATACTCTGATTAAATTAAATGATTCATCTTTTAAGGCGCTGTTTAAATCTGAATTTCCCTATTCACATGATGAGAAAGGGCTTCATGTGTCACCAATTACAGTGACCTTGCTCACCGGTGATAGAGAATGGAATATAATGCAGTTTCAGCGATAGCCTCCATTATAATATGGACAGGATTAAACATGACAGAAAATTGATCATTTTCCAGATAGTTTAGGCCAGTCACAGAGTAATCAATCAGACTGTTGTACAATTGATGACACAGAGGTCAGACAGTCCATATAACTAGGTTCTTTTTCATCATACTATAGTTCACCCAGGTAATTCAGTCATTATGACAGCCAAAATTTGTGATTGATTAGGTGATTTTCAGTTCAGTTCTGAGACAGCCTACATCAACCCCACTGTTTACCATTCAGTACATTACTTTTCCATTTGAAATGAAACTGTCTCAAAGTAAATAATAATTTTTGAGGCCAAATAGCTTTAATAGCTGCTTAGTGGAAACGCTGGCTGAAGAGCCATCAATCTAGCTTAATCCTAGTACTGCTTTAATCCACCTCCACATGTGCTTTAGTTTCAAAGTAACTAAACAGTAATAGTGGGACAGTAGAACTCTAAGAGTGCAACTAATCTTTCCAATTAATTGTGCAATGGCCAGACGGAGAATTCAAATCATTAGACTGATTAATAAAAATCAAAAATTAAGTTAAATTCACATAATCCAGATCTCCAAAACAATGTTCAACTGTAACATAGCCTGGGGGTCTCTTTCAGTTATGAAGATTTCCTTAAGAAGATGCCACTTAAAAACAATTTTAGGGGCGCCTGGGTGGCGCAGTCGGTTAAGCATCCGACTTCAGCCAGGTCACGATCTCGCGGTCCGTGAGTTCGAGCCCCGTGTCAGGCTCTGGGCTGATGGCTCGGAGCCTGGAGCCTGTTTCCGATTCTGTGTCTCCCTCTCTCTCTGCCCCTCCCCCGTTCATGCTCTGTCTCTCTCTGTCCCAAAAATAAATAAAAAACGTTGAAAAAAAAAAATTAAAAAAAAAAAAAAAACAAACAATTTTAAAGGGCTCATGGCAGCAGGATGAAACACAGTGGGAGTTTATTCCTAGCAGAGCAAATTTCAGAATCATAGGTAGAAGGCCATGCAAGGGCACACTGTGACCAAGGAATAGCCCATAGGTCAGCACAGTTGCAGCAATGCAGGAGACCCAGCCAGAGGGGTACACGTGGGTTTCAGAACTGAATTAAAAAGCTAAAGATGCATCATTAAAGTATGATGATGATGAGTTTTAAGAAAGAGAGGTGCTCTGAAACACGTTTTAAAATTACCCTAAGGTATCATGCAGCGAGGATTAAAGCAGGATACGTCTGCAAATACAAGCACTTACAGAAAAGGCCGCAGTCCAACAAAGACATAAATTTGAACTTGGGCAATAACTGGGATGGTCAGGAAGGTTCAGAGAAGAGTTGTTTAACAAGTTGAATAACGAGATTTAATGATCAACTGAATATAGGCAAGGTAAAAAGAACATTCTGGAACGATATCTAAACCTCTGCCTCTGCGGGAAATACATGTTCAGTTTGAGATGAGAAACTTAAGGTTCCTGAGGTACTTTCATATGGAAGTCTCCAGTAGGCAGCTGAGATATAGGTTGTTGGACATATGAATGACCCGATTATTGGCATACACAAGAGGTAGTTGAAGGCATACAGGTGGGTGAGGCCACTTTGGGAAAATATACTCAAAGAGAAAAGTTAACAGGACCCTGTGGAATATCGATAAGGCTACAGAATACCAAAAAAAGGAAAGTAAAAAGTGATACAGGTCTGTTTCACCAGATAAGCTTTGACATAACTATAGTGGTACAAGATAATTAGTCATTTTGACAGCCTAGCATTTCTGCTCATTTCAACAATTACCAGTTCTACATAGCAGGAACACTCCCCAAGCAGTCAAGGGTGGGGAGAATTTCAAGTTGGCAGGAGTAATCAGCAGTGGCAAAACCATCAGGAGGTGGGTACTAACTACTGTGACGTGAAAATGTTTACTAGGTATGTCTCTGTGGAGGTTTTTGTTGAATCCAGCAGTAGTGGGCAGAACATACATCCTGATAATACAAACGGACACTTGCTATGTGTTGAATTGTGTCTCCCAAAAGGCTATGTGGCAGTTCTGATGTCCAGGACCTCAGAATGTGATCTTGTTTGGAGATGGGATTGTTGCGGATATAATCACTATCACTCGATTAGGGTTAGTGTCCTTATAAGCAAACAGCCACGGGAAGACATATGTAAGGAGACCACCATGAGAATGACAGAGACTGGAGTAACACAGCTGTAAAGCCAAGGAATACTAAGAATTGACAGCCGACACCAGAAGCTAAGGAGGAGAGCCAAGGAAGGATTCTCGCCAGCCTCAGGAGGAACATGGCCCTGCTAACACCTGGATTTCAGACAACTAGCCTCAGGAACAAAGTGAGAATTCATTTGTTGTTTTAAGGCACCACATTCGTGGTGCACTGGTACATTGTTACAGCAGCCCTGAGGTAAAGGGACGGTTCTGAACCAGGGTATGCTTGATCGCTTTTCACGTAGTCTCCTGGTGGTCGGATATCTATGATCTAATTTCAGCAAAAGGTCTGAGTTAATTCAAATTTAATTGAGAAATCATTCATCTTTGTATTTTTAATCACATGATGTCAATAAACAAGTTAACTGAATTTATACTTCAAAAATATATATATTCTTCTTGTCGGGTGCCTTATTTAACCGTTGTTACACATGGAAGGTTAACTAGATAATTAAAGTCGTTTCCTGGAAGATTAAGGTCAGAAAAAATAATTAACCTGAATCATCTAGGTGATAAATTTTTTAAAAGATAAAAAAGGGAGGATCGGTGGTATTTTCTCTTGACCTGTATATAAAAATGCTTCAATTTTCAGGTGACTTTTTTCATGTAAGGAATATGCAAAAGTTCTAGTTTTTAAAGATACCCATTAAGCTCTCAGAGGTCTTACTTTTCACATATATTTTTCATTATCACTGTATCTCTCCTAGCAGCAAAGAATATTCTAATAATTTTTTTAGCTAGAATACCGTATCTTAAAGTTCTTGGAATAACCTATGTGTTTTATGTTTGCATTCTTTCAGGAGAGAAAAATATATATATTTCAAGAAAGAAAAAATATATCCAGCACCTGAGGCAAAATGTAAGGAGAGAACGCGCCAACAAATCTAACTTGCACAATAAATCTGTTCTGTCAGATCCTTGACAGGCATGTTTATGTTGACCTCTTTTTGTTTGGAGAGGAAAGAAACTGGTGTTGATCGAGAGTTACAGTAGAATAAAAAATAAATTGGGACATGAAAGAGTGACATGGATCCCCCCCCCCAACCCCGCCATCCCCAGGTCAGGACTCTGTTTATTTTTGTTAGTTTGTTATGCTTAGAAATGCAAACTGCAGTGAATTTCCCTTTATACTTTCTTACAAATGAGAAATATTCCTTTCTTTGCAAGTTTCACGGAAGCTGGGAACACTAATACAATAAATATTTCAATGCTTGATTATGGTTGTACCTGTCTTCAGTATTCAAAATATTTTATTCTGACAAATAAAAACCCTAAGCCATTGGTTCGATTTACTAGAACAAGCAGCTTTGTATCATACCTATCTGTTCACTCCATCCAAATCTCCATTTGAAAGGTAAGTCATAGGACTTAGAAGTCTGTATATATGTCCATGAACAGATGTATATGCGTCCTTTGTTTTGTGTTCAAGATCTTGGATATACTAGACAGAAAACTTTTTATTGCCACCTTTTTAATGAAACACACTGGAATCCCAGATCTCTTTTAATCCTCTTAAAGTGAAAAAAGAAAATGTCTCTATATATAAACAGATCTGGATTTCACAAAGCACTATTATAAAAATATGAGATCTAGCACAGTAGCAAGAAAAAAAGGAAAAGAAAAGTAAGGTACTGGAGATCAGAAGTAATGATTATTTTACATCTATGACAATTCTAATATCCTCTCAGGAAAGGACTCAGTATTATCAAGTTTTGTTTTGTTTTGTTTTTACATAAGGTTGTGACACACAACATGACATAAAATTGGTAACAGATATGCATATCCTATGCCTAAAACGTGGGTTTCGTTAGTGAGCGAATGCTGCAGCTCGGTGGTGTGGGGGTGTATAATTGGGCGTTAGCCCCACAAAAAGCCAGCCTGCACGACATCTTCTCCAGCCGTACAGCTGGGCAGCCAGGCCCCTAGGTGACCACTAACAAAATGGCCACTCGCGTGTCCTCTATGTAACAAGTCCTAGGCTGAATGCTATAGTGATCCAGAGACTTGGACAGACATAATAAAATGCAAATTATACATTCCCTAGGAGCCACACAGATAAAGGCATTTGGGAGAAAAGAGTACCTCTTTCAGTTGGGAAGATCAAAAAAAGCTCTGAGTTAACTAAACTTATCATGGCAATCATGTTGCACTATACACATACATCAAATTATGATGGTGTACATCTTAAATACAATGCTGCATGTCATTTAGAACTCAATAAAACTGGAGGAAAAAAATGCTCTGGGGAAGAGATAACTTTTAACTGACTCTGAAGGATATACAGGATTTAAAAATACATCAATGAGGGTAAAACAGCATCATGGGCAGAGGAAATATGTAAAAGTGGGGATTATAAGAGTATCTATTTTATAATAAATGAGAGGGTCAAATAAGATCCTTTCCAAAGTAAGAAGCTATTTTCCAAAATCTGATTTTATTATGTGATTATTAGTCAGCTGAAATGGTAAGGTGGACCCACCAAGTTCAAAGACTTGGTAATTCCAATAATTTTCCAGTTTGTTCACAGGACCTTCAGAGCCCTGTTTAGGGGAAGCCCTATTTAAAGAGAACCACAAACCTTTGTTGAGAGATCCAAAGGACTTCCAAGAGCTTGAATACATACTGCTAAAATGCATTAATTTTCCTAACAGTTTATAAATTTAACACAACTCCAATAGACATTTTTTAAATTGAAAAAATGCTCTAAAATTATTCTGAAAAGATAAAAGGGCAAGGATTTAAAATTTTTGAAAAAAAATAAGAAATTTTTAACACTTAAACTTGTGGAGTCAAGAATAACAAGGCTCTATATAACAGGGACATTTAAAAATACTTAATTGAAGAGAATAGAAAAAAAAAATTTAAGACCAACAGAGCTAACTAATCTGTATTTGGTGAATATAACAAGTCAAATAGTTTGAGAAGAAAATGTACTTATCAATAAGTTTTGTTACATCAATGGGATCCCACCAGATGCATCAACTTCAGAAAACACTTTGTGGTTTGCAGCTGATCTAAAGCAAAATGTATTAGAGGCTTCACTGAAATAAACAAGTTCTGGCTGAAGAGCAAGAGCTCCCAACCAGTGTCAACACAGGCAACCTCCAGACAGCTTAGAGCATTCTGGACCAGAATATGGGCATGTATTCTCTGCAAGCACAAGCCCAGTAATAACCCAAGATGCTAGAGAAAAACAAAGCCCCATATAAAAACGACAGATAAATAATTTTAAAGCAAAATACAGAGCTGCAGGTATTGTTGAAAACAACTTTGGCAAACAAGATTCCAGGAAATATTTATTTGTCTAGGGATCATACGGCAAACTCTTGGGTAGTCCACAAGGACTACGATAATGAGAAATAATGCAAATTCCTCAAAAATATTATATGGTGCTTTTATATTGCCCAGTTTTTCCCTCTCCCCTCTATCCCCAATCTGAGTCCCCTTAGGGGCAGGTATCGTGTCTGTTCATTCTTGTTTCTCCACCACAGGAGAGAACCTGATGCATGATTGGAAATTAATCAAGACTTAATAAACATGTGAATTAACCTTTAAGTTTATGAGACCTCTGTTTTTAAAATATTCTCCACCAAATCTTTATTTTGTTATTAATTTTTTCCAATACGAACACTTTCTTTTTTGGTCTTATGGCTTCACACCTCCCACAGAGTACACGAATGATGGCTTGCAGAACTGGTTGATGTAAATCACCATGTTTTGTGATTTAAGCCAACAATGCACACTTCCTCTTCTGGGTTTTATAGTGGTTAACAAACCTAAGCTATTTCAAATTACTTATATAAAAATTATACTGCTAATTTTTGAGGTAAAAAATATTAAGCTCTATCTCCAATAAAAACAGAACTCTTTAAGAACTGAGAGACATAAATTCGTTTTCTCATATTCTGTTCACACTAATGCTCCCAAAAGATAAGTTTTTTTTAACATGAGTCTTTTTAGTGAAAAGAATACATTTCAAAAACACTAGCTTTCCTCTGAAGAAGCACAGAAAACTAGTAATATTTAATAATTGCCATGGAAAGCTATAGCCTCACAGTGCAACTCCAGCAACCCCTGCTCCCTTTCCCTGTGATTCCAGAATTGTGTCTCTCTTCACTTGATTTATTCACTGCCATATCAAAGGCCTATGATAATTCTTACTCCTCCAGAGCTCTGAGAGAATAGCAGAAACATTATACTTCAAAGAACCCTGCTGCAAAACCATAGAGCCACCACAGAAGCAGTCAGATCTTTATTTCCCTTTTAGGGTGACTGATAAGAGAGCAAGATTATAATAACGGCTAACCATTCTAAAGTGCCTACCATGTATCAGATACTGCTCTTACTCTTGCTATATATACACAGTTCATACACACACACATATACATACACACATTTATATGAATGCATAATATACAGTTTATACAGACACACACACGTGTGTGTGTGTGTGTGTGTTCCACTTAATCCTCAAAACAACCCTACAAGACTTTTGTCATCATTGCCTTCATTTTATGGATAAGGAAATTGATGTACATAGAATAAGATCGTTGAGTTAATAATTGGCCATGACTGGGATATGGTTACTGTGATCCCAGACCTGACACTATTAACACAAGGCTCTACTGCCTTACTGGGGCAACCATTCAACCATCCAGTCTTTTACACCAAAGCAAAAAGATCATTTTCCCCTGTCCCTTTTTCAAAAAATTTTAAACATTTACTTACTTTTGAGAGATAGAAAGAGACAGAGCATGAGCAGGGGAGGGGCAGAGAGAGGGAGACACAGAATCCGAAGCAGGCTCCAGACTCTGAGCTGTCAGCACAGGGCCTGACACAGGGCTCGAACCCATCAACAGCAAGATCATGACCTGAGCTGAGGCCAAACGCTTAACTGGATGGGCCACCCAGGCACCCCTCCTCTGTCCTTCCTTAATGTATGCACATTTGATCCAGGAATTGAGGTTTTCCTATTTTTAGATGGTTAAGTGGTTGAGGATTATCTCTCCCATCAAAATGATATTCCCCATGTGGTTATGTTGAATAAACTTATTAACAGCAAATTTTCTTCAGGTAAACTTGAGCTTTCACAAAAATAGCTGATCTCCATAAAAAACCACCTTTAAGTGGTTTCAGTCACAGCAGGTACAACTAGATATTTAAAGTGTCCCATTACAATCCGAGGGATGAAGTCTTTTTGACCAAGGCTTTATCTCCTCATCTGCTCTTGTTCAATCCCATTAGTAATTAGATGATTTCCTTATCAAGCTCAGGGCCTGGTCAAATCAGAGTCATTTCTACATTATTTCCTGTCCAAAAGGCAAACTTGGCTCTTGTTCTAACAGCACCATCATTCACCAGCCAGTAATTTCCACAGGTCTTTGTTAAGAAGAGTAAAAAACAAAACAAAACAAAACAAACAAAAAAAAAAATGACACCCATAAAGCCTATAGGGAAATAATGGTTCTAAAATACACACACACACACACACACACACACACACATAAGTTGCTTTTTAATATGAAATCAAAGTACACAGCCAATCTGCATGTTCTGTACACTTCATTCCTTTTTTATGCCCATTTTCTGCCTCTACATGTTCGGTGAATTACTACTGTCGGTCACACATTGTATTAGGTACCATCTTAGGGAATACAGAAGGAAACAAAGTTCCCTAACCTTTTGAAATGTACATTCTATGGGAGCAGACAGAAAACAAACTCATAAATAAATATGTAAGCAAGCTGATTTCAGGTAGTAATAAGTGCTATGAAGGATATAAACAGTGTGATGTGACAGAAAATGAGAACCAACGACTGAGGAGGGAAGGCAGGACGTAGGGTGGCAGAGCATAGATGGGGTCAGCCTTACTCAGAAGAGATCCTTTTAATTGCGAAATGAAGGGTGAAAAGGACACAGCCATTGGAAGGGCTGGGAAACCATATTCTAGGCATTGCCTCATTTATACCTCCACGTGACCCAGTGAAATAAGCATTTTAGAGAAAGGGACGCATTTCATAGTCAAAAACATTAAGTTTTTTAAATGTGGTAGGAACTAGGACTCAAGGCCACCAGGCCAGGGCTCTCTTATCAATTCTCAATAATAAAATATCTGCCTACAATAAAATTCATGTTACTTTTCTACGTGTGGTTTTCCAGATGATTTAAGAAAAAAATGAATGACTCAAAAGGTTATTTTATCCCTTGAATAACTACAATCAAAGCCTGAATCATCCTATAAATGATTTGTGGGGACTTACCGTTGGACAATCAATAAAAAACAGTATGACAAAAACGTAACTCTTGGTTTTAGAAGGTCCAATTTCTGCTATCTTATTAATTCTATTTGCTTTGTACTAATGAGTGTTCAATAGGCTATAGTATAACAAGAAATAACATGTATTTTAAATACTTAAATGCAGTCATCGTTATTATATCTAATGTACGGGAAATGTAATATGAAGTAACTACTTAAATGTATAAATGTTATGTTTATAAACATAATGTATTTCATAAATGGTTTTAAAAAAAGCCAAAATAATGAATTCCTAGCATGCTAGGTAGGACCACTTTCAACTCACTGGTGAAGTAAGTATGCGTTTGTGAGAACCTTCAAATTGTATCTTCAAATACTTGAACAATGAGAACACAGTTTCAAAATTTGTAAACTGATATTTATCCTTCACCTGCCACCACCCCACCCCACCCCCGTGCACACAACTATACATACTAACTATACCTACAAACTTCCTTCTTAAAGTCTAAAATCTAAACTATTTTGCTACCCTCAAAAAGGGACGAAGAAAAGAGAGGACAGGCCGGCTCATGACTTTTGTGTTGTTAGAAACGTAGGAAACAGCTAAAAGTGTTCAACACATAATATAAAACTTGTAAAAGTTGGGGGGGGGGGGTTGTGCTTCGATGAGAGAAAAGGGGAAAATGATAAGTACAGAGGCATTCTTGAGGACAAAGGGGCCCTTAACATCCACCCAACGAAGGCACTTGGACCCTAAGAGAATCACTCGGAATCTGTCTGCTACCTGAATTTAGATTACGGTCACAATACACTAGTGGAGTTCTATTACTCTCTAAGTACTCCCAAGTCATTCTCTTCTCCATCCTCTTGACCCTAAGGATTTTAAAGTTCCACATTTTGATAACTTCCATTTTAGTTCAAGTGAGTAAAAGTACTGAAATAAGGTGTGTAGAAGAATTTAACATATTTCTTTAATGGTAGACTCACTTTCAGTACATTCCAGTGTCAACGAAAGAAGGGTCTATGTAGTGAATTTTAGAGGTTTAGCACCTGCTCTCCCCAAACTAGCTGAGGGTTTTCAGTAAGGCCCTGGGGAAATCCGCCCCCACCCCCGGCACTGACCACAGAAAATCAAATTCCCAGTACATAGATAACATGTAGTTGGGTCTGAGGTTTGAGAACAATCAGTTTGATACATGGAATGTACTTAAGAGAAATCTGGATTCAAATCTTTATTGTGACACTCATACATGTGCAACCTTGTAAAACAAGTAAAATAAAGATGTTCTTTGACCTTCAATTTCCTCATTTATAAACATTAAGCAATACCCCAATCTTGCAGGGTTATTTCTATGATAAAATGCTCTATCGTAGCAAAAACATTAGGATTAGTCTTAAAAATAACACTTCAGTTGTCCAAAAGTGATTCTCATTTTTCTTTTAGTAGTTGGAGAGAAAAGAGTTAATGCACCTGGTTTAATATCAATTCACTGTGCTTACTATCAGAAGTCCCTGGGGAAGAGCAAAGAAAGCAGATGATCTCATCTAATCTCTTTGTCAAGAGGATAACTGGACCTTGAAGCAAATACAGGAATTATATTAGCTATGAGGAAGGATCTTATCTATTGAATGTTCTTAACAGGATATCCATGGTCGTGCACTGCTTATATAAAATAAGTCTAGCATTGATGGATTCATGAGAAATGAGTCCTTGGTGTAAGTCACTTAAGTTAGGGTCCTAGATATTTGATTTGTCACAGGACCCACTGTCCCATCTTCCATCACCCATCCCTCAACTTTTGAAAATATACAACATTAAGGCAGAGCTAGGTTAGGTAAGGTAAAACTCAACAAGGCACGTTAATTAACTGGATTTTGGTCTACATTTGACTCTAGATATGGACTGTAATATACATCTATTAGCTCAGTGTGCCTTTTTCAATATTTACAGATATTTTGAACAGTACTTTGTACAGATGTTGAAAAGAAGACATTCCTATAAGCTGTCCAGCCATGTTATTTTTTTGTTTAGAATTTTTGGGTTTTTTTAAAGAAAATTTTCAACAACTACAATGCAATGATCTGCTTTATAAAAATATTTTGGAAATTATGATTCATGGACAAAAACATCCATGGATTTCCATGCATTAATTGTGACCATTTCCTAAGAGACCGGAGTCCTAAAGCCTGTGAAACTATGGAAGGATTTAACATTTCTCTGGGTCCATTTTCTAACTGAAACCAAAAGAAAAAAATTTCTGCCCCAATTTTCTAACTTCACAAGGATGCTTTAGAGTCTCCTGATGACAGATTATAAGAAAATATTTTAACACGTCAGTGATCACTATACAAAACAATGTGAGCCACAGAATGAATAACGGGAATTACTAAAAGCCCTGTACTGATTTATACACTTTTCTTACATATATTATTTAAATCTCTAAATAGACCAAAAGATAGGTATAATTATCTACATTTTGCAGATGAGTAAATTAGGTTCAGTGGGGACAGCTGGCTAATCCCAAATCCTATATTAAGGAATATGAAAGAGACACTTAAAATAGTATCAACTGAGTAATATTAGAAGATCTAAGAAGAGGGTTTTGGAATCATCAGGAATTGTGAAAGGTCTGAGATTTTATTCGACGTTAAAGCTATGGAGTTAGCCTGTCATAGTTCCATGGTTGCTGGTAGGATAGAAGACGCCTGGGTCAAAGACAAGAGACAGCTTATCACTGCAATAGCAGTAGCCAGAATGTCAGCATTTGCGCTATTTCCCCAAGTTCCAATTCCAACAGAGCAATACAAAGGGGCTCAGGTGACATGTGTTCACCCAGTGGGTTGTATTCACAGCACTGACGTTAGTGAACCATTCATAACAGACACTGAGAATGACTATCCTTTGCACCAGGAGGAGACGCTGTATGCATCTCCTAAGGCTGCTGACTACAGAAATATGAAAAGATAGTCCAGAACAAAGGATGTCAGTGCCTCACGAGGCATGAAGAAATGTGAGACGCCCACGGAGAATTGTTTCCCAGTGATGTATTACTTGTTTCACAGTCCCTTTCTATTTGCTGACAGTAATTAAATGTAACGAAAAGCAAACACAGGTGGCAGCAACAAAATGGCAGAGATCTTGAACCATTCTGCAGCTCTTCAGGCCTCCACATGCAACTGATAACACGCAACCATTTTCCACGCTGGGATTTATGCGGTGTTTAAAACGTGATTAATAATCATATGATAAGATGAAGAGTAATCTGAGAACTCTATCCTTGTGAGAATGTTCATGGAAATTGATTATAAGATACAGAGGATACAAGCTAAATTAAAATATCAGCTTTTAGATACCATGACATTAAGCATCTTTTTCACACCCCCATTTGACATTCTTTTTTTTTAACCAGAGTATTAAAACAAGTTTTAAATGACAGAATTTTCCAGTTAAAACCAACTATGATTTCTCTTTACTAGGATGACTGTTGCTAAAGCATCACACTGAGAGGCTGTCTCAACTTGCTGTATAACTTCTGTATCAGAAGAAATTCTCATGGAGTTTAAATGAAACAACCTTGACTTAGCCATAATTAATCTATTTGATATGTTCCTTTTACTTTCTGTGAGCAAGTAACAAAAGAGCTCTAATTGACTAAAATTATAAATGCAATGCTGATATAAAATAACCATTAGCAGATATGTGGCCTATTTATAATTCTGCTAAAGCTGCCAACATTACCCTAATTCTTAGTATCAAATGACCAGATTAGTAGATAACTTTTTACAGCTGATGGCACATTAAATGGTTATGATTAGAAGAAAAAAAAATTTCAAACCTAGTGTCCTAGCTGGATTGTTTTACAGACTCTGCCCCTCTGGCACACTGTGGCTTTTCTATTATTAAAGTCCTTACAGATCTATTTTTTAATAATTCCAGAAAACACTAATTTTAAAGTTCTGCTCATTGACTTAGAGGCTTTTAAAAATGTGAACATAATATTGCAGCACAATGGTCTTTTTACCTAAAGTGTTAGGGTCTTAGTAGGTGACCAGGATATGAGTCAGCTGGATATTAGACCAGCTTGATATTAGTGCCTTGTATCTCTTAGCCCCAGATTTCTTCAATTGCCGTGGTGTCCCCACTTTCCTTGGAGGTTCATTTCACTGAATTGTGATATTTGCGTATCTAAAGGTCTCATTTAAAGGCATCCTCTCTCTCTGTACACTTAGTCACCAGTAGGTTCAAAAAAGAATGAGGCATGTCAATTTTAAAAGTGGTAAACTTTGAATAAAAGGCAGGAGAAAGCAGACATATGGTGGACTCCTTCTTTCCTTTCCATCAATTACCTATGTAGATAAATCTGCAGGAATCCACAATCAAGACCCCATTTCACAGAGACCAGGGAGAAAGGAAGGAACAGGTTCCTCTGTGAAATTAATATATACCCTCTAACCTCCCTACAGTCTTAGTAGTGATGAACAGACATGTAACTGCAGTAACAGAAAAATAAGTAACACGACCCGGGTCAACGGACTATGCCATGGATTCTCAACTGGAAATAACCATAGCTGCACCAATGCAGCAATCCAGAAACTGATCGAGCAGGCAGAGAAGCAGTTTCGGGGAGCCAACAGAGAACATTTGGTAGGATTTCTAATAGTGTGAAAACCATGAGAAGAAACAAAACTGCATGAAGCTTCAGGATCAATGTGTGCATAAAACAAATGCATTCTTAGCACAGATATAACCTATGTATCCTCTTTTTCCATATGTGGTTTCCTCACTTAATGGTTTTTAACTGTAAGTTATGTATATTAGGAACATGCCATCTCATCCTGTACTTCTAATTGTTTCAGAATAACAACACATATTTTTTGGCATTATCTGTGTGCCAGGCCCTCTCACTCATGCCTCACAACAGTACTAAGAAATAAATGCTACTACAATTATCCCCAACTTTACAGATAAAGAAATCAAGACATGAGGATATTTAGTAAATTTCCCCAAATCATAAAATTAGTGGATGGTATTGGCTGGGATTCAAAACCAACCAGTCTGTCTGCAAAGATCTATCACTTAATCGCTGAAAGTGTTCCCCGTTTAGGGAATGTTTACAAATAAGAACATATCCCAGGTCAATAGCTCACGGAGCTGATTACTTCAGAAAATTATTAGCATATGCACAGTCCGACATGCTACAGAGCTATAAATAGGTGTTCGTATGTATACCTGGTATGTGAGTTTATTTAAGAGCAAAGGATGGAATTCATTTGTGCCCACAATATCCAGGCACCACAAGGACTTCGTAAAGAAGCAAAAGCTTTAAGAAAATTCTTCTTTCAGTATGTAAATATCAAGTATTTTTCTTTACAAACTTTTTAATACACCGAAGATGTATTGCTGTTCCCAAGACACACACATTTGTACACACATATATCCCGCACCTGGTACACTGGAATAATGTCAACTGTGTTTGCTTCAATAATTACCTTCAACAAACACATGTAGTGATTTTATCTGAATGTCAGCTCCCACATGACACTTTCCTTGTCTAGCTAAGGCCTTGAGGAAATAAATTAATGGATCAAAACCTGGGAAAATTCTAATCCAGCTCTTGAAACATTAAGGAGATCCAGAATTTCTAAGATTTCCCCAGAGGTACTACATTTCTTCTTTTCAAGTAACACTAATAAAAAGGCAGTTAAATCATACAAGGAAACAGTCATTAGAAATAACAACATGTTACATACCCAAAAACCAGTAGGAAATTATTACTACAGTGGAAATCGACCACTTTTTATCTGTTAACTTTACAAAATACAGATGTCTGGGTCGTCTCCTAGAGATTCTGATTTCATTAGCCTTGGGTGTGGCTTAGGTAGTCAGGATGTTTTACAGCCCCTGGGCACTTCTCCTGTCTAATCCAGGTTGAGAATTACTGCTCTTAAAGGAATACTTGACTTGTGTGAAAATGCAACCTTATGGCCTACTTTGTACTTGGGAGTCAGGGGTCATGTAGAAAGTTGGCTGAATAGTACTTATGGACCATGATCATGACTAATAAATGAGGGCTTAATATTTTGAGGTTCTTACCCATCTGGTTAACATTATGTAAGAGCTCGGATGATGTAGGCTCCCTTGACTTTACTACAAATATAAGCATAAAGAATCCAACCAGGAAACCTATAACTCATGTTAATTCCTCTCAGTGAGCCCCCCACTGCAAACATTACATGACAGAAGCAAAAGCTTTAAGTGTGGCAGGATCTGCAGTTACCCCTATGACCTCAACTTCTACTTCCCCTTTCTTCACAGTGTATGTGCTATGGCCAATCCAAATGTAGGAGAAATTCCCCTCCAACTCATGCCACTTCATGACTCCATGCCTTTGCATAAACAATCCCCTATGGACTGGTGAGGAGTTTGCAAAGTAGTTATGAATATGTGTGTTTTTACTAGTTAAAATTTACCAGCACTTATTACTATAAATTGTGTTCACCTTAGGATGGACCCTAATACCCAAAGAGAAGAAGAGGTTGCATGACCTGGGACCCAGGCAGACACAGATTCCAGGAACCCGTAATTACACCACCTGGATTACACAGCTTCCTCCCACCTGTGCCAAAAAGAGGCCGGATGGTTTGGATACTAATCTTCTCTGATTTTGCGCCACTTCCATCTATAGGCTAATGTCCAAAATGAGTGAAATAACCCCACCTAATTGTAAGTAGGCTGGGAAGTGAGACACAAGGTATGTTAAACAATTGAGCATCACCACATTAATTAGTGATGCTTTTACAAGACTAGAGGAGGGGGTTCTGCATGTGTTCTACAGTCCATAATTAAAAAGCTAAATTGATTTCACTTAGGTCAATTAGTACTATAATTCACCACCAGCTCTCTATATGCTATAATCCCAAACACAGAAACATACTATTTGGGGGATAACTTGCAATAACATTTGGCTGATTATGAAATTATTTATAATTAGATTATGTTAAGAGGACCAAGGTTCCAGGGCGCCTGGGTGGCTCAGTTGGCTGAGCATCTGACTTTGGCTCAGGTCACGATCTCCCAGTTCGTGAGCTCTAGCCCTGCATCAAGATCACTGCTGTCAGCTCAGGACCTGCTTTGGATCCTCTGTCCTAGTCTCTCTGCACCTCTCCCCCCGCTAGCACTCTCTCAAAAATAAGTAAGACATTAAGAAAAAAAAAAAAAAGACCAATATTCTAATTTAGTCACAATGTGATCCAGTAGTTTCATATACTGCACCTCTAATGCCAGCTAACCTAGTTTATACCTAGCATCTGATAATAATGACACAGCCTGACTGTGTCATTATAACCATCTCAGTATCGTTACCCAACACTTAAAGTATATGCTCTATTGTAATTTTTTTTTAACCAGGATGCTTATACTCATTGATCCAATTATTTTGTTGTCAATTTCTGCTTTTAGGAAATTCATTCCAGAGCTTTTCATTATTCACCCATTACTTTATCTGTTTGGACTATTTTTCATAGCAGGAAAAGTACTCTAAAAATACTCTTTTCCTTTCTGAAATATGTTTATAAAACTGGAAATCTAGGCTTAATGAATGCCTGCATATATAACTTAGTTCTAAATAGTTGACACCAGATCTTTTCAAAGGAAAAGGTTTGGAGATTAATACATTTCAGTATTCTAAAACCACCTTAAGTTGTTCACCACAAACAGTAGTACTCAACAGTTATATGAAACAAATATTGCAACTTTTCCTACATAGTTATTCAGATTAGCCATTGAGACTACAGATATTAAATAAATTTTTGATTTACTGGCATATATAAACTATGTGTAAAGTAAATTAACTCATTATTAATTGAAACATTTCACTTATTTTAATGTAAAATTTCCTGTGGCCAGTGCACATTTTATGGACTCAAATTTTAAATAACTTGGTGCCATTTATGGAAAATTCATGGATTGATTAGTTTCCATACAAAACAGGTTTCTGATGAGGAAACAAAAAAATAATTTTTTCCTTAATGCACAAAAGCATTAGAATATGGAAAAAGACTATTCTTCCCAAATACCAATGTACTACTGCCAATGTTAAGTGTAATCTATTTACCCTACTTATAGCTAGATAGGTTTTTTAATTTTTTAATGTTTATTTTTAAGAGAAAGAGAGAGAGTGCACACGCACAGTGGAGGAAGGAAGGGAGGGAGGGAGGGAGGGAGAGAGAGACAGAATCCAAAGCAGGCTCCAGGCTCCAAGCTGTCAACACAGAGCCCAACACAGGGCTTGAACTCACGAACCATAAGATCATGACCTGAGCCAAAGTAGGATGCTTAACCGACTGAGCCACTGAAGCATCCCTATATATATTTTTAATTTTTGGAATGTTTTCCCTCAAGAGTCTTAATACAAAAATATCCCTTTGATTAATTACATCAACCAATAAGGTGGCATTTCCAAAGTACTGAGGTTGTATAGTGATTTTGTTTAATGCAGATATGTGTCCTGAATGGTGATTCAGTTTAGTATGTGGATGATAAAAGGGACAGAAATTAAATAGGCTTCATAAAGCCCCTAAAGTTATCTTCTGCAACCTGAATAGAAGACTGTTATAGAGTGAAAGGTCATGGTCTCTTTGAACTCAAGGGAGAATAAAGTATCACCTCCAAAGAATTTTAATCCTCTGATTTACTATATGATCTATACTCAACATGCCAGCATAAACTATGAATTCTTCCATAATTAAACTCAAATTTAATTAAACTTTCTAATTTGAGTAGTAAAACAGCACCTTCTTTCAGAGGTAGGCCTTGATTTGCATGCTCCTTCACACTGACATTACTTGCTATTCCATGGCAGGTGTACAGTTTCTTTCAACTTGTCCTAGCTGAAATCTGACTCTCCTCTGCATCTCTCCCTGTCCAACTCACATCCCATAGTCCTCAAGATCTCATGTCAATGATGGTATACTCCTTTTTCCCCCTCTCATCTTCTGAGTCATGTAGGGTCTTGTAATTCACTGTAAGCTGTTTCAAGTGAATCAAGGAGGCACTCTAGACTTGGATAGAGGAATGAAATGATGGAACTTGTTTTAAAAAGATAACTCTAGGGGCAACTGGGTAGCTCAGTCAGTTAAGCATCTGACCTCAGCTCAAGTCATGATGTCGGGTTTCGTGGGTTCAAGCTCCACGTGGGGCTCTGTGCTGACAGCTCAGAGCCTGGAGCCTGCTTCAGACTCTGTCTCCCTCTCTCTTTGCCCCTCCCCCGCTTGTGTGCTCACTTGAACATGCTCTCTCTCCTAAACATTTAAAAAAATTTAAAAGATGGGGCGCCTGGGTGGCGCAGTCGGTTAAGCGTCCGACTTCAGCCAGGTCACGATCTCGCGGTCCGTGAGTTTGAGCCCCGCGTCAGGCTCTGGGCTGATGGCTCGGAGCCTGGAGCCTGTTTCCGATTCTGTGTCTCCCTCTCTCTCTGCCCCTCCCCCGTTCATGTTCTGTCTCTCTCTGTCCCAAAAATAAATAAAAAAATGTTGAAAAAAATTTTTTTTTAAAAAATTTAAAAGAAAGGTAACTCCAACTACAATGTTGAGAACAGACTGAAGGGATGGAGGAGTGGCACCAGGAAAACAATAGACTGTTGCAATAACTCTGGTGAGAAAGGATGCTACCAGGGTGGTAACAGTAGAGGTGATAAAGACAGGTTAGATTCTAGACTTATTTTGAAGATTAAGCCACCAAGATATTTTGACTAAGTATATGAAGTATGAGAAAAAGACAAAACCCAAGGATGACTTCAGCTTTCCGATATGAGCAACTTAAAATAAAAAAGGAATTGCCACCATTGAGTTTAGAAGGCTCAGGTAGAGACTTGGGGAGAGGGAGATTAAGGATTTGGTTTGAAATATACAATATTATGACTGATATGTCTATTATATTTCTAGGTGGACATGCAGGCAATGGTCACAGGCCACTGGAATACAAGAAAGATGCCTGGGGGGCGCCTGGATGGCTCAGTCGGGTAATCGTCCGACTTCAGCTCAGGTCACGATCTCGCGGTCCGTGAGTTCGAGCCCCGCGTCGTGCTCTGGGCTGATGGCTCAGAGCCTGGAGCCTGCTTCCGATTCTGTGCCTCCCTCTCTCTCTGCCCCTCCCCCGTTCATGCTCTGTCTCTCTCTGTCTCAAAAATAAATAAAACCTTAAAAAAAAATTAAAAAAAAAAGATGTCTGGACTGATACAAATTTGGGATATAAAGGATTTTTAAGGATTAACTGACACTGCTATATAGTCCCACCTAAGATGCTACTCCCTTACACCTTGAATTACTTATAAGATACATCTTAATAATGTAGCCATCATTAAATTAAATGAGAAATGTTAGAATTAGCCTAATTGCTTCAATCAAGCCCTTTTAAATGTTTTACTTATTTACTTTAAGAGAGAGAAGGCATGTGCGTACCGGTGGGGGAGGGGCAGAGACAGAGGGAGACAGAGAGGATCCCAAGCAGGCTCTGTGCTGTAAGCGCAGGCCCGACATGGCGCTCGATCCCATGAACCATGAGATCATGACTGAGCCAAAATCCAGAGTCATCACTTAGCCAGCCGAGCCACCGAGGCACCCTGAATCAAGCACTTTTAAACAGAAAATAAACATGGTCTATCAACTACAGTGAAAAAATTAAAAGTAAAACAACAACAACAACAACAACAACAACGGCAAAACATCTAGTTGATCTCAGTTGAGCTTGCCTATGGCTCTCTTTCATCAGAGGCCAAAACCGGGCACAACTTAACAGTAAGTGATTTTTTTTTTTAATTTTTTTTAATGTTTATTTATTTTTGAGACAGAGAGAGACAGAGCATGAATGGGGGGAGGGTCAGAGAGAGAGGGAGACACAGAATCGGAAGCAGGCTCCAGGCTCGGAGCTGTCAGCACAGAGCCCGATGCACTCGAACTCGTGAACCACAAGATCATGACCTGAGCCGAAGTCGGACGCTTAACCGACTGAGCCACCCAGGCGCCCCAGTAAGTAATTTTTAATTCACTGCATTAGGTCTCTTCAGTCATTTGCATGAAATAAAAATCCAGATTGATCTTGAAGAGCCAACACGTGTGATCTGGCAGTGCATCTGGACAATCAGTATTTGGAAATTATACTTTTAACTCGATCAACTGAGACTCTTAAGGCAAGTAACTCAGGCTCAAAGGTAGCATTGCTTAAGAAACATTTAATTTTTGAACTTAAAGGTCCTTTATTATTTATTAATGCTATATTACAGTGTTTCCTCATTGCTAGAGGGGGAAATTTACCCTATCGTACTTTAATGTTTATTAAAACCACTTTATATACTCCTCTCTGCCTCCCCTCCAAAGTACAACAGGCAAGAGAATCCTAAGTCACTCTCAAATACCAAATGAAATTAAGAAGAGGAAAATAAAGAAAACTATTTTCTTTTAATAATATGTGATTATTTAAAATTGGTAAGTAATTAAATGAAATAAAATCAATTCTTTTCTGGCATGAAAAATACTATGCCTATTTTGACAACATCAGAAAATATCCTTTGAAGTAGAGAAATATTCAGAGAACATTCAACAAAATATCAAAAATACAGACTGTGCTCTTAAAAGGTCATTCATGTTTTGAGGAAACAAAAAAAAAAAAAAAAAAAAAAAAAACCTGATAAACAACAAAATGGACAACATTCCAAATGGCAAAATTAGATCTAGAGGTCTTGTACTTTTCCCCAGTCACAGTTCAGAACAGAATGTGAAATGAAAATATTACTATATTAGAAAATTTTGTATTTGCCAGTGATTCAAAGTAATGAAAAGGCTAAATCTGGCCAACTGACAGATCTTGCTTTTATTAGAGTATTCTGGTTTGGTAAATTGGAATTTGAGGCAGTTTATCTTCAATGCAATAATACCAGGTTATATGGAAAAATAATAAAAAGCACTGTTTCTACTTTACTGTGAGCAATTTACTTTTGGGGGCTAAATAACTTGCTTCACATGAATTATGCAGTACCCATTGTCTTATTGGTATAATGGAAGAAGACAATCACCACCACAGGATTAACTGACTCTGGGAAGCAAAGGACATTTCCTTCGGGATTTCAAGAAGGGCAGAGCATGTTTTAGCCATGTTGATTTTGCACAGCCTAAAATGTGTGGCCATTTGATTATTGTAAAATATGTTTGAAAAAGAAAAAATACAACAGAGTTTCAGGAGGTACAATTTCTCACAAATTACAAACTCGGTGGGCAAAATTATATTTTTCTTTCCTATAACTGAACTTAATTTCTTCCTGACTTTTCATTTCCCCAGAGAGAAGGAAACTTTCTCTAGTCACATCCAGATAAATCTGGCTGTTTTATCACCTGAAGTTTAAACTCGGTAAGCTTGAGGTCTTCCTTCTCCTGCTCTTCCTGGGGGGAAAGAGGTGTGGATGGGAGGGAGGAGGGCTGGTATGGGGTCAGTGTGGTATACCCACTTCTTAGTTTTGATCTATCCTGGCCTTTCATCACTGAGATGTATGATCATTCCATCACGGTATGTTCAATCACACTGTCACGGTTGTACTCATATCCACATCTACCATTCAGGTGCCTGCATTCTCCCATGCAAGAATCCACAGAGGATGGTCTGTCCACCACCTGGGCTCCACTTACCCAACCCATGTTTCCATCTATGCCTGTATCCTTGTGTCATGCCTGTGAACCTTCCTCGGACCACCAGCTCTAAGCATCATATCCATGCCTCCCTAGGCACATGAAATAATATTTAAGTGTTCTTTGTCCCCTACTAGGGTATCCTAAAGCTGCCTTCAGTCCCATCTGCCTAGCTACTCCATATAGTCATCTCTATCCTGCTCTTTCCACCTAGAGTGGTAGAAGTCTTTTTCTACCATACTTACAGTTTCCTAGGTAACCATGGCATAATGTAAGCTCTAATACTCTCCTCTTTTCTCAATCCCCATGACCTGAAGAGATCAATCATCTTCTCCCAGAGGTTTGGAGGTGAATGTAGAGCAACCTATACCAACATCTAACTCTCTTACTTAATAGCCAAACTTTCCCCCCTTTACCATTAATTTAGAGGCCCTTCTCTAGTCTCATTCCACCAATATATTCTTCTTCCAATGTATTTCTTTCTTACACCTGGTTTCAGGCTTTAAAGTGAACAGCCAATGTTTTAACATCAAGTTCTACAGTTTCCCCAAAGAACCTTTCCATCCTCTCAGTTGGGACATGTTGCTCAAATGGAGTACAATCATTGAATTTCAAGACCTGGTCTTCATCGATTTTATAATAATCCAAAAAAAAAAAAGTCACAAAAATTAAGATACTGTTATATAATGTGAATAATGTTACAGAGGTAGATGATCCTAATCCCACGTTGGATCTAAAAGATTCTCTAACAGTGTTATGAGAGCTGAAGAGTGAATATGAGTTAACCTGGTAAAATGGTGAACCAAGTGATGAGGACAGGAACCTTCTTGGCAGAGGGAGCCCCCATTAAGACCAGGATAGCTGTCGTGCAGAGAACAGGGGAAAAGAGAAGCCAGATGGGGTTGGAGACGCATCCGGATCAGAAGACACAATGCCCAGTAGGAAGAGGTAGCCACTGAAAGGTTTTATCCAGGAGAGTGACATGATCAGATTTTCATTTAGTTTAAAAAAAAAAAAAAAAAAAAACCCAAAAACCTCTGGCTACAATATGGAGACACTGGTGAATACAAAATGCAATCCTTGCCAGCCCTGCTTCTCCACCTCCAAAATAAATACACTAATATGAAGGGTTTATTATAGAAGTCAATAAAATGCTGTAAAAGTAATAATGGCATAATGCTTGACACAGAGTCAATATTTATAAGTGTTGCTACAATGATCAACAAAGTTTCATAAAATTAAAAATCCAGATTATCACAGTGCATTAACAAAGAAAGATAATCAGCTTTGTAGCCAAATATGCATATTTGTAATTTTTGACTTGTTGACCATGAATTTAATTACCCCATCTGAAACTACATTTCTTCACACAGAATCAGGGACAATTCCACTTATCTTATAGTATTCTTACGAAATGCATTAACTTGTGAAAAATGGCAAGCACTGGTCTGATACAGTCATTTCGGGCAAAGATTTTGTTTCCCCTCTTTCTTCCCAGAAGAATTAACTCTTCAGAAGTTATGTGGGTCATTTATGAAGTTGTATCAGACATCATCCTCGACAAACTGCTGCTTTTTTACACTTGCTGGGAGACTGCGGGTCTGAAAGCATTAATTCTATTTCCAAAAGTACCTAACTTACTGCAAGTTTACATGGTTGGAGAACAGGGCTCATTATAAAGAGGGGAATGGAAGGAAGGAAGGAAGGAAGAAAATGGAGAAATAGCAAGAGTTATCTCAATTTTAGCAGGAAGACAGTCATCCAACTCAAGCAGAATGGGATGAGCAAAGATTAGAAGAAGTACACAAGTTTTCCGTCTACCCACTTCACGTTTGGCGATGAACAGAAAAACAAACTCCTCAGAGCAGTCTCTGATACACAGCATTTTCAACTTCTATTTCTTGAGAAAAACTGTTTAGATGCTAATTTATGGATGTTTTCAAAGTGTTAACTACTTTCATCTTGCTAGTTTTATGGCCAACATATGCCTCTTCCAGAAAAGAGGGCGAATACTCAAAATCTTCAACAACAGATCTACTTTTCTGAAAGAGACACTGTAATTGAACAAATGGGAATAAATTTAGTCATTTCCATGGCCTTTCCAGTCAGCCCTATCCTCTAACGTATAAATTAGAGCGGCAGATGCGCCGGAAGTTTTCCACGTTGGTTTGTTAAAAGGTGAGCTGCCTGATGCCAGCAATACTGCAAACCGGACAGGGGTGATTTGGCTTTCACAGGTCTGTGGGCCAACACTAAGCATAATTTAGAAGGAAAAGGCCATTCACCCAGTCACTCAACCATTTGCCCCTGAATTCTCAGAGGCTGCTTAAATTTCACATTAGTTCTAGGAATGTGGGTCAATGCCAGCGTCCACGGCTATAAAAAATTGGGGCAAGAGACAGAAGAGACTGTCTAATCCATGTTGTTCATTTTAGCAAAAACACAGAAGTGTTTACCCAAAGATTTAAGTCTAATTTGAGAAAAATTTACGACTAAAACCAAGATAAACTTCCACCAAAACAACTAACCAAGTTCAAGATAATGATGAATTATTATTTTGCCTTCATAATGTTACTCTGTAATTTTTTAGTATTTTTTTTTCGTTTATTTATCTTGAGAGGGAGAGAGAAGGAGGGACAGAGAGAAAGGGAAAGAGAATCGCAAGCAGGCTCCGCACAGTCAGCACATGGTCCAATGCGGGACTCTAACTCACAAACCATGAGATCATGACCTGAGCTGGAATCAAGAGTCTGAAGGTTAACCAACTGAGCCACCCAGATGCCCCATATTCTGTAATTTTTTAACAACAAACTTCGATGTCAAGAATTATCATTAATATACCCCCAGATCTGAGATTCATCTTTGTTACAAGATATTTTGCATTTTCTGAAATTGAGATGCATCTTACAATTGTTAAGTAGACTTAATACAGTGTCCAGGAGTCAAGGAAATACAGATTTCTTTTTTAGAAATAGAAAAACTGAGGTTCCTAGGAACCATAAAAGTTATCCAACTTCACATACTAATATGTGAAAAAATGAGGCCAAAAAGCATATCCATTTAACATGAAAGCCTTGAGCTGTTCTATTTCCCTCAATCAGCCTGAAAGTTTTAGTCAGTGACAGAGCCCATGTCATCACACAGGACAATTATCTGTTGTTTGCCCAAGACCCATCTCCCCATGCCCTCTACCTACGATTTTTTTTAAGGAAAAGGAGGTCCTCAGTGTGTGGGAACCATGTAGTTTGGATGATAGAAGTCAAGGAATACAATCTCATTCATTTAATCACAGTGGTTGCTTCAGAAATGAGCAAAAGCTGATGGAAAAATATGGGTTTCCCCTGGACACAGAGGCAAGTTCAGGTTGAAACAAGCAGGGTCAAATCCAAGAATCTTGATACTAAGTATAGGGAGCAATCACCTTTCTCCTCCTGAATGTGCAAGCCAAAGCATGTAGCCCTGATTATTGCTGGCAGTCGCAATGCAAGCATGAGGGATATCAGTCTGAGATTAAAGCAGACACATGACAAAAGACAGAGCTGAGACAATCAGAAAAACCTGAGCCAAAGCCTAATATTAAACCATGTCTGAAACCTGACTTGGCTCCAGGGATTACAGTGAAAGGACCAACAATTTTCCTTTATTGTTTAAGCCAGTTCAAGGTGAATTTTCTGTTCTTTGCAACCACTGTAAGAATCCTACCTCTTTCACCACAAAGAGTCCAACCTAATGCCAAACCAACATCAAAACCCTATCCCATTCAAAACAAAGGTGTTGCCTTTAAGATGACCTACTGCTCAACAAAACCGCATGCCCCATCTAAGTCCAAGCCCAAACTTGTAACTACACTATCATTCTAATAGCAAATGTGCTAGTAAAACATCAGTTTGTATTCTAGCATGTAACCTATCATTTTAAGTTTAGTAACGGTGACCAAATCATCTCTAGTAATGATTTCCTTTATATAACCAACAGCCAATGAATTTACTGAATTTTTATACAAGTTTTACCACTGTATAAGTCAAACTATTTGTTTTATCTTCCAACAAGAGTGAATAGGATTAACTATGGATAAAGTGCTCCTCTGATACCCCACACAGTCTTTTGACTTACTCACTGCCCTTCACCTACTGTCCTTGTATCATTCCTGCTGCTCAGTGATCCTCACAGCTCTACCTAGCTTCACCAGTCCCTCAATAATTCCTAATCTTCACCTGCAATTAAAATAGAACCATTTTATGGACTTTTTGGTGGCTCAGTTGGTTGAGCATCGAACTCTTGATTTCAGCCCAGGTCATGATCCCAGGGTTGTAGGATCAAGCCCCACACTGAGCCATAGTCAGTACAGAGCTTCCTTGAGATTCTCTATCTCCCTCTGCTCTTCTCCCTGGCTCACACTTTCTCTCTCCAAAATTAAAAAAAAAAAAAAAAAAGAAAAAGAAATATAAATATTTTGTGTTCCACTTGCTCAAAATTTTGTCTTCACTATCACAAGGTGTCAAATTTTACATCAATTTTTAGTATGTGCTAGTAAGTTAATGGAAAACTGTCTCTACTCACTCCCCTTCCAAAAACTTCTCTCACTTTCCCCAATAACGTATACTCATTTTGAGTGACCATTTGAACATAAAAGCAATGTGCTGTTTTTCTAACTCCTTAGTGATCTTATTGCTGGAAGTTTTATTTCAGTTACACATTTAAAAAAGCAGACAGAAAACAACATGACTACTTGATTTAATATTTGGAAAGTGGACGGCCTTATATACACCTCAAATCATACAGTACAAATTACTGTCAATTATTAGAGTCAGCTCTAAAAAAAAAAAAAAAAAAAAGAACTTCTGTTTACATATCTCACTTATAAACTCGGCACCAACTTTTGATCTTCCCTAAAATGGAATTACACATGTGCCTGATGAAGACTTTTAGTCAGCTTTGCTGAGGTAACAACTCCTAAATGTCAGTGACTTTTAATGACGAACACTGACCCTACCACAGCCCAACATGATGGCAACTGTGGGCTGTCCATAGCCACTCCAACTCCTATCAACTCTACTCAGCTGTTTGGCTCTGCTCTAAAGGTATTCTCATTCCAGAACACAGGCTGATGGACAGGCTATCAAATATGTGTGAGACATGTTGTTGTTTTTATGGTACAGAGAAACAGCAAAGAGCCAAACACACAATGGTTCATTAAGCTTCTGCTAGAAGGTAGTATAATTTGCATCTCATTGGCCAAACAAGTAGCATAGCCAAGTTTGATTTCAATGGAGAGAAAAAAATATATGCCTTCTACAGTAGGGGACACTGCAAGTTATATGGAATAAGGGATAATGTGTAATCTCTCAGAGGCAAGCATCAAATAAACCATTGGGACAAAACTACAATCTACCAGAGAAGTTAAGCAAACCTTTGTTCCTTGCTTATTTAGCTTAGTTTCCTAGGAAAGACTAACTAGTTGCCCCCCAACCATTTCTCTTTTCCTCCTTGACACAGCTTGGTTACATTTCCCAATCTCTGTTAAATGTCTCATGTTGACCAGGTTCTGGTGAATGAAACATAAGCTGAACAATGTGAGTCATTGGTAGGTATGGCCTAAAAAAAACACTCCCCACATACAACCCTCCATTCTCTTTCGTCCAAGGACCTAGCCGAGTACAGGGCCACAAGATGGAAGGAACCAATCTCTGAGTTACTGTTTGGAGAAGAGCTGCCTGAAAAGGTCATGCCAAACCACCGTGGGAGTGAGAAGTAAGTTTTTGTTGTGTTAGGTCACTGAAATTTTAAGATTTTTTTCTCAGGGGGAGCCTATTCTGGCTAACTCAATGCATAAATCTAAAGACCTATTCATGTTTTCTTTTGATTTTCCTATCTGTTTTAAGGAACTGATCTTTTATTTGTATGTGAGCTACCGTAAATTACTTTTCATCTTCTTTACACATTCTACTTAAGTTAGTAGGCCACCCAAAGAAGGGATTGCCAGATCAAGGGAGGACATCGACTACATATTCAGGCAACAACTCGAATCTAATACATCCACATGCTATCATGATACCATCCAGAATGACACTAATCTCTCTCTTCAGAACCCTGTGTATAAGTAAAGCCATTTCCTTCCTACCTTAAAATCTTGTTCATTCAAGAGCTAATAAGCTAGATTCTCAGGCCAGGGTCTAGTCCAGAAATGTATTTCTCATCTCATGAGGAGGAAGCAGCAGGCCAGGATATGAATCAGCAAGCTATCTCAGGAAACAATAGCTCACATTCCTGGTAAGCCCTCTCACATCAACTAGTTGTACACTTTTGGTTAAGCAATAAATGAAGGATGAGTAGAAACACTTATTTCTTACTCCATCCTCACTAAATCCTTGCAGTGGCATTACCAACATCAGAGCAGCTGAAATAGTCTCTACTCACAGCTTTGTTAGGACAGTCACACGAGTTAATATTTATAAAGCACTTAAAATAGAAGTAAGCACATAGTAAGTGCTATAATAAGCAGCAATTTTCTAAATTATCCCCATTTTAGAATTAAGGAATTGGAAACTCAGATACATTTTTACAAGATCATGTAGCTTATGACCCACACAACTAGAACTCAGATTGAGGTCTTTTAAAGCTTTCAACTCTATACTGTGTATTTTACTTTTTCAAGCACATAGGTAAGTACCTAAAACCAGATTTACAGACCAAGTTTGTTGCTGTTGATTCAAAACCAATACTATCTTCCCAATTACCAAATTCCATCTGGCACAAGGTACATGCCAAACTCAAGTCACTATCCTAGAACTGCAAATGTTTTCAACACTAGAGCCTATGAGATATAACTGTATTTGTATAGTTATGATGACTGCCTCACTCTGACTCCAGAAGATATACTGTCCTTCAGGATCTCTCTGGGCGAAGCTGGGAAGCCCTAAATGAACCATATAATAAAATGAAACCCCTTGGAAGGAAAGTATTTAAAACAAAATGTCAACCTTCACTCCATTCCACAGACAGCACATTAATGAGGTTACCTGCTGAGAGAAAGAGCCCAGTCTTCATTCCTCCTCACTTCAGCAGTTCTCTTCTGGGGAATTTCTGCTTTGCCTCTTGAGGCTCATAAGTATGTTTCAAAATGAGAAAGTATATCCATTCTTTTTAATATAATGCTTCTCTCCCCCAAGTGTTTTCCTTAGAGAACAATAAATTTCTTATTAGAAATTGAGTCTTGGCATGAGGCTTCTCAATTTGCTAGAAAAAGGAAATATACTATGGAAGTAGGTACTAGAGTAGAGCAAAAGCTCTGTCTCCTGGGCCCACGGATTAGCAGAAATCAAGACCCGCCTAAAGGAAATCAGGTAATTAGTCTAATGAAAAACAAAAAAGAAATTCACTCTGGCTCTTTTTGCTGGCCCATCTTGTCAAATATCCTTAAAGTACCCGTATCGGTGGAGGACGTTTACCATCTTCTTACCAAGTGGAAGAAGAGCAATTCTTACTTATCCAGCTCCATCTTTACCCATTTATCTCTTCACCTGAAAACCTCTTCCTAAATTAGGTTTATACTTCTGGGAAAGCCTGTGCTTTCTCTTCTCTCTTACACAGAGAGTTTCATCTACCCAGGGACTCTCTTCCTGGTCAACTGACAATTTCTACTCACCAGTGGGTTTTGTCTTAAACATCAATGTCCCCCACCACCCACAACATCTATGCCTAGCTAATGTCTCTATGGCTTTGTCAACAATCTCTCCTCCCTGTAAACTCCGAAAGGACATGGCAATATCCATCCTGCATGTCACATGCAAAGGGCTCATAATAAATAATTTACACAATGAACTAGAATTTAGTTGGTTGATATTATACTCAAACAATGCTTAACATGTGAATGTCATGAAAAGCCACCTAAACTTTGGGACACTTCCAAAATAAAATAAAATAAAATGTTATGGAAATTGTTACTAACCTCAACATTCATTTTGGCAATTTGAAGGGTTCACTCTGAAAATCTGGGCACCAAAAGAGCTGGATATAATTTAACATTTCCTTAGAAAAGACATAAGAAAAAAAAAACGTGCCTGGTTTTCTATTAATATGTGAATTTTTTTGTACTGCATAATTTTTAAAACTCTGGTTACAATGGCATGTGGCAGGGAACTCGATGTTTTTATAAATCTTTATCTTCTGGTTACCCGTGTTTCAAAATGCTCAGACCCCCATTTAAATATGTGACCAGTAATTTTGCCTGGTTTCCTATTGTTGTTTTGTACATCCTAGACAATCAATCAAAAATACAATAAAAAATCTGATTAGAGGGCAAGAAATAACCTTTCATGACAACGTCTAGGCCACATATGATTTGTTTCCTGAAATTGAGGTCCTAAGTGACAATTCTGTTTTTGACCTTGTATTCATTCGAGGTTTTATGTCTGTACTTGTAATGAGTTGCCCAGCCTTGGTCTTTGCCTCTTCTGTTCTGCGGCACGTCATTATCTCTTTCTTGTTTCTTTTCTGTTGTTTCAGTCTATGATTTGCTAGGGCTTGTTCTTTTAAACCACTCGGTTGTTATCTGACACAGATAGCTTTTTTCCTGGGTACTTTCTCTTCACAATTCTACTTCCCACTAACCAGAAAAAAATGTCATCTGAAATATATGGGCCTGTTTTCTTCTCTGATACAGAATATACAGATCCACTAAAAAAATCTTTACTTAACAAAAGCCTGAAAATATTCTTTTAAGTTACCACTAGATTTTCTAAAATTAGTAAACAGACACCACTTAATCTCTAAATATACTGAAATTACTCCCCATTTGTCCACAACAATAGGGAAGAAAGCACTCCTGTTTTAATAATATAGTTAATAGCTGTTATAAAGACTAAATGGGTTAATTTATATATATATATATATATATATATATATATATATATATATATAGAGAGAGAGAGAGAGAGAGAGAGAGAGAGAGAGAGAGAGAGAGACTTTTTTAATTTAAATAATTTCAAAGCAGGACTGAACATTAATTCATCTATCCCTATGATCCAGAAATCATTCAAGTATCCTGAATTCTCTCAGCTAATTATTGTGAACATCAATAGGCCTTGCACTAAAATATAAAATTCATCTTTTAAATTGAGGCTTTCTGAGATCTGAATTAATGGGACTTGAGTGAAATATAATCCAGACTTTACCACTTTCTACCCAGATTTCATTGCAATAGCTTCCTGATCAACTTATGTAACTTCAGTCTTTCTCTTCACAATGACTTATCTTCCTTACTTTTTCATATTATTTCCCATTCTGCATCAAAAACTTCCAATAGACCCTAGTTTGTAATGTGTCACGTCCTACCTACTCTGCCCAGTTTTCAAGACCTTCCATTATTGAGTCCCCTACTTCCCAACCTTATTTCCCAATCCTCCTCAAATTAGCTTGTTATATTATAGTTAATTATTCTTTCTAAAGATAATGTGATTTCTTGTAAATAGACTCCCAAACCAGCTCCCTTCTACCTACATTAACTCTCAAAAACAAGGACATGTCACACGTTTTTTCTCTCCATGGCACCAAATCCATTAATGAGTGGGTAAGAAAGGAGAGAAAACTATATTCCCCATCAACTAGATGCCAGACACATATCCAGGCTTTTGCAAGCCTATTAAATTGAAACATGCAAAGCAGTTAGCACAGTTCTGTGCTTAAAAGGAGTTCAATAAACACTATTATTACTATGTTATTAATCTTATCCACAATTTGTAAAGAGATACAGATGGGGAAGCAGAGCTCCAAGCTGACACCTTAAAAAATAGTACTGGAATACTGAACCAGAAGGCTTTACTTAACAAATGAACTACAACTCTAAGTGATTTAAATAAAAAGGGATTTTATTACTTCAAACAACAAAGAAACCAGAAGCGGGGTAGCTCCATGACTGGTTAATTCAGTAACTTAATGATGTCATCCAACCAGGTACTCAGATTCCCATTCTGCCTCGCTTAGTGGGTTAGCTTTGATCCTCAGGCAACTTCCCCTAGTAAACCAAGTATACCATGGTAATTTTAATCTAAAAATGCAGACACGATTAAATTCAAAAGAAGAATGGGCACTTCTCACCACTGCAAAAACCTTCTGTAGGAACTCTAGAGCAAGGTAACCCTCCTGTTTTATTGACCAGTGCTTTAAACAATTGCTAGCAAGGAAAATGGGGCCAATGATGACTGGCTTGAGCCCGGAAGTACTCACCACTCTCAAGCGTGGGGATAAAGTAAACTTCCTCTAAAATGTATAAGAGGAAATGCATGGGGGAAAAAAAATCAAAGCTCTGTTATAGAGGATCAGAGGACCATGGCACCATCCAAAGGCAGCACCCATGACATGGATCATGTGGGGAGACAGATTTCCTACATGGAAATCCCACGTCTGCCACTTATTAGCTATACCACACAGCCAGCTCCTAACCCCTCCATTTCAACCTCTCGTCTGTGAAGATGAAATAATACCAACCAACATTTAGGATTTAGAGGATAATTTACCTACGATTTAAAACAGTGCCTGATGCACACAGTGTCCAATCATCATTAGATATTAATGGGATCCCAACAAAATAAAGTTTTCTTCTGAAAATGTTTTACTTCCTCTCTTCAGTGAAAAGCCTAATAAAAGAGTAATAAGCTTGACTCAGTCCCTGGGTGTTAAGTCACGATGGCTGATTCCCAATCCTTCTAGTAAAGTAACAGGAGAGCTGAGAGCGCTGGAGGTCAGCAGACAAAAATAGATCTCTAGACTTACACTGCGTTATCTGCTCCCTAGAAGACATGCTGGTACCACCAGCATCCTGGCCAATCCTCAGTAGAAGCAGAGATGATCAGATTTATTCTGTCTTAATGCTCCCTTGCAGCTGCAAACAGCTTCAAACCCAATTGGCGGTTGAACACCCCAGGCAATTTGCATCTCTAGAGAACAGTTTATGGTTAAGATTCTGAACATTTTTAAGAGAGAAATACCTAATGTAAGTATTAAGGAACAGCACTGTTAAAGTACTTGTTCACCACATCCAATGGAAAAAAGACAGTCTCTTTAACAAATTGTGCTGGGAGAACTGGACAGCAACATGCAGAAGGTTGAAACTAGACCACTTTCTCACACCATTCACAAAAATAAACTCAAAATGGATAAAGGACCTGAATGTGAGACAGGAAACCATCAAAACCTTAGAGGAGAAAGCAGGAAAAGACCTCTCTGACCTCAGCCGTAGCAATCTCTTACTCGGCACATCCCCAAAGGCAAGGGAATTAAAAGCAAAAGTGAATTACTGGGACCTTATGAAGATAAAAAGCTTCTGCACAGCAAAGGAAACAACCAACAAAACTAAAAGGCAACCAACGGAATGGGAAAAGATATTTGCAAATGACACATCGGACAAAGGGCTAGTATCCAAAATCTATAAAGAGCTCATCAAACTCCACACCCGAAAAACAAATAACCCAGTGAAGAAATGGGCAGAAAACATGAATAGACACTTCTCTAAAGAAGACATCCAGATGGCCAACAGGCACATGAAAAGATGTTCAACGTCGCTCCTTATCAGGGAAATACAAATCAAAACCACACTCAGATACCACCTCACGCCAGTCAGAGTGGCCAAAATGAAGAAATCAGGAGACTATAGATGCTGGAGAGGATGTGGAGAAACGGGAACCCTCTTGCACTGTTGGTGGGAATGCAAATTGGTGCAGCCGCTCTGGAAAGCAGTGTGGAGGTTCCTCAGAGAATTAAAAATAGACCTACCCTATGACCCAGCAATAGCACTGCTAGGAATTTATCCAAGGGATACAGGAGTACTGATGCATAGGGGCACCTGTACCCCAATGTTTATAGCGGCACTCTCAACAATAGCCAAATTATGGAAAGAGCCTAAATGTCCATCAACTGATGAATGGATAAAGAAATTGTGGTTTATATACACAATGGAATACTACGTGGCAATGAGAAAAAATGAAATATGGCCTTTTGTAGCAACATGGATGGAACTGGAGAGTGTGATGCTAAGTGAAATAAGCCATACAGAGAAAGACAGATACCATATGGTTTCACTCTTATGTGGATCCTGAGAAACATAACAGAAACCCATGGGGGGGGGGGGGAAAAAAAAAAAAAAAAAAAAAGAGGTTAGAGTGGGAGAGAGCCAAAGCATAAGAGACTGTTAAAAACTGAGAACAAACTGAGGGTTGATGGGGGGTGGGAGGGAGGGCAGGGTGGGAGGGAGGGCAGGGTGGGTGATGGGTATTGAGGAGGGCACCTTTTGGGATGAGCACTGGGTGTTGTATGGAAACCAATTTGACAGTAAATTTCATATATTAAAAAATAAAAAAAAAATAAAAAGAAAAAGAAAAAAAAAAAGAAAAAATAAAGTACTTGTTCACCACCACTAGAGTTTTATTAAAGAAGTAAGCTAATCCTTTTCATTACTTGCCAAGCCATTTTTGTCTGATCTGAGGAAGGAGCCTTGTGCACAAAGTCTCCTACGGCTTTGGAAAGCACAAATGGCCTCAAGGAGACACAATGATATAGATGGAAGTTGGCAAGCCATCCTGATGCATTCTGAATGCAAGCACCTAGGGCACTTAGTGATACCCCCTCCAAATGAATTCCCACAAGCACCTCCCTTGCTACATTGAGGACAGCCAAGGACCTACACAGACTGAGTTCCTAGGCATAAACCCAGGAATCCCATAGGTCCTGAAGATGAATAAGTAAATTAGACACCAATAATATCACAGGATTATTACAAGTAACCTCAGTAAATATGGCTTTATGGTAACTTGGCAGCATCTAATGAGCGGCACAACTATGTCCTCAAGGAGGTAGTGAATTGAATCAATGCTGCCACTTAAAGGTTTTAAATTTGAGGCAAATTTTCAATTGACTCCACTCACCGCCCACAGGAAATTTTAATTCACATTTTAATCTCCCATATCTAACCAATTCACCAACTAGTGTTTCCATTAAATCTTTTAGTAAAATGTGTCCTAGTCAGTTCAGGCTGCCATAACACAATCCTATAGACTGGGTGGTTTAAACAACAGAAATGTATTTCTCACAGAAGAAGGAGGCCAGAAGTCTGAGATCAGGGTGCCAGTAATGGTCCAGTTCTGGTAAAAGTGTTCTTCCTGACTCGTGGATGGCCACCTTCGTGCTGTGTCTTTCCATAGCAGAGACATCTTCTTCCCCTCTCCCCTCCCATTTTTGTGTCCAATTATTTACATATAAATGTTACTAAACATCCCCACAGTCAGAGAGAAAACAATCACATTTGTTCAATTTTAGTATGCCGTGAATGCATGGATATGAATTCATGTTTCCTACTAGTATTTTAAAAAGCTAATCAGGCTATTTTTGTTTTCCTATGTGAAGTTTTCTCCATCTGCTACATTTAACTTGTGGGAAATCACATAATAACTTTTTTGAAGAAAACATAAAGTTACCTATAAGTATAGCGATCGATGGATTTTCACAAATCAAACCCAAGTAAGTAATCAGAACACAGATCAACAGTAACTAGTATCCCAAGCAACCCAGCAGAACCAGACCTTGCAACCTCAATCCCTCCAGCTTCTCTTCTGTATTCCTGCTTAGTCCCTCTTTTAATATTTTGAGAGAGAGAGAGACAGAGAGACGGAGGGAAGGAGAGAGGATGAATGTATCCCAAGCAGGCTCCATGTTGTCAGCGGAAAGCCCAACAGGGGCTCAATTCCACAAACCGTGGGATCATGACCTGAGCCAAAATCAAGAGTAGGATTGCTTAACCAATTGAGTCTTCCAGGTGCCTCCTGCTCAGTCCCTCTTTCTCTCACGAGTAACCAGTATCCCAAACCTACCACTATCAACTTGGCCTATTTTTGTTTTTAATTCAAAGGTATGTAACATTTACTTTTTTGTACCTGGCTTATTTCCCTCAATATTACATTGTGAGGTACACACAACCATGAAAACCAGTTACAGATTGTAGATCTATAGATGAAATGTATAATAAAAGGAGGACATCAGGTTATCTTTATGACTTTTTCATTGGAAAAGATTTCTTAAATAGAAGGCAAAAAACACCCCAACAACCTATGAAGTAAAAGTTAAAAAATTGGACTATGTTAAAATTTTAAAAATTGCTTGTTAGCAAAGGACACTTTTAAGGGAGTGGGGAGAAAAGGAGGAGGAGATATTTGTAATACATATAACAGACAAAGAATTCTTATCCAGAATATATAAAATTCTCCCAGAAATCACTAAGAAACTGTAAACTCAATAGAAACATGGGGCAAAATCTTTAAGCATTTTACAAAAGAGGATAACCACAGAGTCAATAAACATATGACAAGGCACACAACTTCCTTAGTCTTCAGGAAAACACAGATTAAAACTACAATGTTACAGTACTACACGTTCAACAAAAAAAAATAACACATCAAGTGTTAGCAAAGATGTGGACAAATACTCCTGTGCTTTTGTAAATTGCTATGATCACCTTAGAAAACTTGCATCCTCTCACAGCCCAACATTTGCATGCTGTATGAGCCAGTTTTCTTCACAAGTGTATACTCCTGATAGGTAGGATTGTGTTTATAGTAGCACTATTTAAACTGAAAATGACCCAAATGCCCATTAAGAGTGAAATGGATAAATCACTTCAGGTCTATTCATATGGTGACATCTTCGACAGTACAGAGAACAAACAACTATTACAAGACATGACCATGTTAATATATTTCACAATGTTGTTTCATATGGATAATTACATCTAGCACCATTCATTGAAAAGATCATTCTTTCTTTTACCACACATCAGTGCTGCTTTTTTCCTAAATCAAGTCCATGTACATGGTTATCTTTTAGGCTTTCTATTCTGTTCCGTTGGTTTATATATCTTTATAAAATTGTATTATCCTGATTACAAAAGATTTTGTAATGACTTGATTTGGCTTTATTCTTCTTTTAAATACTTGTCTATTCCTGTACTTTGAATTTTCATAAAATTATAGAATAAGCTTGCCAGTGTTTACACACACACACACACACACACACACACACACACACACACACACCTCCTGCAGAGATTTTTATTATAATTTCATTAAATCTATACATCAATTTCTGAAGGATTGACAAATTCACAATAGTCTTCTAATCTATAAACATAGTATTTCCCTCCATTTGTTTAAGTCTTTAATTTTACTCATGAATGTTGTGGTTTCATTAGTTTTAGGTCTAAGTATTTGAGTTATGTTATTGAATGTAATTTTTTTTAAAAAATCTTTCCAGCTGTAATTGGTTTTTTGCTGGTATACAGAAATATACTTTTATGTATAATCTCATTTCTAACAATTTTGCTAAATCCATCTGTTAATTATACCGCTTTGCAGATTCTTTCAAACTTTCTACACACACAACTGTCTCTCCTGTGAATAATGACTATTTTACTTCCTCCTCCCTAAACTTTCCAACTCCAAAAAGAAGAATCATGATCTAATTGGATTCTTTACCTCAGCCAGGAGAGAGGAACTTCATGATGCCTGCCTGGCAGAATTTCATCATCGCAATGGACAAATGAATGCTATATATCTCTCATTGTTTTCCTCAAATGGGAGTTTTCAATATGGTTATCCTGTCCCTGCTCCACCACTGGATGAGGGTGAGGAAATGAGACAACTTGGTTATGAGTTCGCAGGTGGCTAGACTACAAGGAGTAACATCTTGACCTGAAGGAGCAGACCCTATCTCCAAAAGATTCTTGACTTCAAGCTGAGTACAGGAACAAAATAGACTTCCTTTGAATTACTTCGCTTGGAGAGAGGGTAGGTGTTACATCTACCCGTCTCACATTCCTCAATATTTATTTTCTTTATTGGCCACTGACCTCACCTGACTTTCCTCTTACCTCTAAACAACTCTTCTCAGTGGCAGCTCTTTCTCGGCCCGGCCATGAGGCCGCTTCTCCCAAGATTCTTGAGATAGGTCTGCTCCATTTGGATCTTTCAGTCCCTCCCCTATTGATTTTATCTGATAGCTAGCTCCAAGTATCTCACTTACAAGGTTTCTAGGTTGAACCATTTTAGTGATTTCCAAATTCTACTTGCTAGAAAGTTCTTCTTTGAAGGCCAACCAGAATTTCAAAAGCAATCTGTTCAATCTCAAAATCATAATTCCTCAGCAAAACTGTTCCTATACCTCTCTTCCATGTTTTCTAAATGGTGACACTATTATCCTCATTTGTAATGCTCAAAAAAATATCAGAATTACCTTTGGGTTCTCTCTCTCTTCCTCCATCTCCTTTCCTACATCCAATCAATAGCCACTGACACAACCCAAGCTCAAAGCTGAGTCCCTGGAATCCTAAAGTAGGGAAAAGAAACATGACTATCTTGCCCTCCGTTAATGACCCCGTCACACTGTAATCACGTCTGCATTCTCAATTCCATGCTTATCCCTCACCCAATTCTCAAAAACTATGTTGTTTTATACGCAGGCATTCTGGCACATAATGAAAGCTCTCTATGTCTTTGTGGGCATAAAATCACAGTGATGGGACACACTGGAGACTCTCACTAAATTTCTGGAATTTTTCCAACTCTGAGACTTCCTTCCTCTATTACATTTCAGGGAGGTATTCTAACTAAAACTCTCCTCCCCCGTCCTATTCTGCCTATATTATACTTTCCACAAGTCTGTCTCATTTCCTACGGAGACTTCCATCAGGTGTTCTAATGTTTGCTTAATTGACTTGAACAGCTGTAATCCCCTTCCCAGGGTAATAAAAAAAACCTCAACTACTGAAGTATGACTTTCAGCCTCTTCCCCGCCCATTTCAGAAGTCTTGCATTGCTTAAAATTTGGGGAGACTTTAGAGGCTTGAGAAAAATCTAATTTCCAGCCTGAAACTTCACAAGCAAGCTTCCTGGGCTTTCTTAGTTAACACATTCATAAAGTGTTCACAATTGAACTCACGAAAAGCCCGTCTCAGCAGGAACGGTGTCAGAGCCATCAAAAACATCAACAGACCCCCCTCTAACCCAACAACAAAGGTGAGGGAAGTGATCTTTCTTGAAGCAGGAATGAGGAGGAAATTATATAACACAACACAAATGAAAAAATTCTAAAATCCTCTCTCCAAATTAAAAAAATAAAATAAAATTAAATAAATAACATTAAATTAAATAAATAAAATAAAACCCTCTCTTCAAAAATTTAAACCACATCATAGTAGGTATCTCTCTCCCTACCCCACCCCACTCTTGCTTCTTCCTTAACCTTTGACTCTCTTCCCCCTCCTTCTCCTCCCTCATCAGGAGCACCCTTTTGCTCTCCATCTAGCTCTTTTTCCTTTAAACCAACCCTGTTATATCCCCTGACTCTGATTTCCTCTTTCCTAACACTTTGCTACTCACATCTAACCACCTTCAAAGACTGCCACATCTAACATCCAAACCTCCCGTCTGCCCAATTTCCTAAGAAGTATACTTGACCTTTGAACAAGGGGGGTAGGGATGCCAACCTCTCCCCATGTGCAGTTTAAAATTCATGTACAACTTCTGACTCCCCAAAATCTTTTCCTAATAGTCTACCGTTGACTATAACACATACTGCTAACAGTATTAACATACTTTGTGTGATGTATGTATTATATACGGTATTCTTAGAATAAAGTAAGGTAGAGCAAAGGCAATGTTAAGAAAATCCTAAGAGAAAACACATTTATAGTCCTGTATTATATTTAGGAAAAAAAAGTCCATGTATAAGTGGACTCATACAGTTCAAACCTGTGTCGTTCACAGGACATCTATTTATTTTATCTGCTATTCTGACTGCCTGGTGAATACATTTCCTACCTCACTGCAATCCATCTTCTGCCCTGTGTTTTACTTGTTGCATCTTCTCAACGTTAGTCAAAACTACCTTCATCCTGTGCCCTCAGACTAAACTCTCTGAAAGCAGAAACTGTTGCTTTATAATTTCTACATTATCACGCTTATTGTTTTACGAATATGAGCTCCACCAAAATTTAATAAAATGTAAATTTTTGAACATAAGTTATAAAAGCATTTTAATTTATGCAAAAGGTACAAACTTGGAATTCAGTGCAGTAGATAAGTACAGTTGTATTCCTTGTATTTGTGAAAATACACACAGCCAAAGAAGCCACGTACTAGATCTGTTTTCTTCCAATCGTTCATTCAATTTCACTCCCCATAAAATGGGTATTATGATATACTTACTGTGACTACTCACAGGGCTGGTAGGAGGTTCAGTTAATTAACATTTGGTGAAAGCTTTAAAATTCGTAAAGATATTTTATGGTTCCAAGATCCCTTCATCTTATTCTACAATAGTAGCATGGTCTAGTTTGTCTATTTACAATGAAAAATGGAAGGACATAAAGAATGGAAGCATATAAAAGACATTATGAATGCTGAAAACCTTGGAAGCATTTAGTCCTAAGATTTTGAGATATTCATTTTAATACATTTTGAAAGTGTATTTAAAGCAAAGATGACTTCTGAGTTATGGAATACTTTCCTTAAATTACAGCTCAGAAACTAGCACAAAAGTCAACTATTTTCTCCCATTAAGATTTCTGAAACAATACTGCATAAAGGAGCAGCTTCTGAGTTCATTTAATGGTTAATCTAATTTTAAATATGTGTGCCAATGTAGTGCTCCTCATTGGGGGAAAAAAAAAAGAAGAGCCTCCAATTAGGTGAATCAGATGCTTCTTTTCTAGTTTAACATTATAAAAATCTATAAATTCCCTGGTAAAATACATACATACACACCTTAACCTCTGATTGATACACACAGCATATAACACACATATTCCACACACACACATATTCCACATGTATACTCACAAACGCCTTTATGAAAATCAGGCAAAGATATAAATACTGTATTAATGTACTGACAATAGATATTTACATAAATAAGGCAAAATCATTATGGAATATAAATACAAAGTCTTCTTCTAAATTTTATCATCATTCAGTTTGTAAATAAATATACAAAGATGGAGATGTCACAAATATAAGTATCTACCTAATATATAAGGCATACATCTGTGGTGGTTTCTTGATCAACTATAAAATTTCGAAGGTGTCTATCTTCTTATTTTTGATGAAAGTCAGATAAACTGAAGCAGAATGAACCTTGAGTCAAAATGAACACAGTTTATGTCTCACATGGTACACCAATGATCCCATGAATCAGAAACAATTCTTTTAGTTGTATGTTTCTGGAAAACATTGATCACAATATTTTAATAGCAACAGCCTATAAATTTAACATAGGCTCTTGCTAGAGACCTATTAGTTCAATATGTAATATCCAATTTTTTTAATGTTTATTTAGTTTTGAAAGAGAGAGAGAGAGAAACAGCACAAGTGGGGGAGGGACGGAGAGAGGGAGACACAATCTGAAGCAGGTTCCAGGCTCTGAGCTGACAGCTCAGAAGCAGGGCTTGAACCCACGGACTGCAGGATCATGACCTGAGCCGAAGCCCAATGGTTAACCGACTGAGCCACCCAGGTGCCCCTGTAATATCCAATTTTAAAGGCATTATTACTGTCTTATAAATGCCACTAACAGAGCATCTCCTCCAATCTGAGCCTCCAACTGTCCCAATCGTCACCTGCAACACAGGCTCCATTTTGATTACTGTTTCCTTCAGGTGTTCAGGCTTATGACTGTAAATGTTGAAACAGAAGCACCTTACACATATGCCTTCTTCCACTCCTATTCATCTCCTAGTTAGAGCCACACCAATGCAATCAACCTGGTATCTTCTCTTTCCGGACTTCTCTTAACAAAAGAATAAAGCAAGGATGCCCTAGGCCCTTTTTGTCTTGACAGCCTCTGTCTTTTCTTAACAATATAGTCAAAAGCTATTTTGAACCAAATTCTGTTTTCCTCAGCAGACTCTTACCAAATCGCAGTTTCTTCAAGATGCAATTGATGGAGTGTTTCTACCCCTTTCACAAAGTTTTACAAAGTTACTTCTAGCCTTCAGTGACTACTGCTGCTGAGAGTTATCTAATCCAGCCACCCTCAACACTTATTACACAGCAGTCTGGTTCCATGCAATGGGTGTTAGATGGAAAAAAATCTTTCTTTACAACTGGAATTCTCAGAGTTTTTAACATGTGAATGTGCAGTGTGTTTCTTCATGAAGGGGAAAAGACTAGTAGCACTTGCAGGAATGAAGCTCTCACTGCAGAAACAATGTCTTAAAAATAGTGATCCATGAAACATCCTTGGGAAACACTGTTTTAAGCCATTATTCTAAAACTATACTGATGTGTCTCGTCCCCTGCTGTTGTATTTCTCTTCTAGACTCAGCTGGAACATTTAATGCACAGAGGCAGACTTAGCTCTACCCTCAGGCTCCAGGTACTAAGAGGTCTCAGATGACTCGACATCAACTCATCTTGCTGCTGTTTCCTGACATTTCCAAGCGTCCCAATCCTGGCCATTAGGTCTCTGCCAAATTACTGAGCCCACAATCAGTTTCCAGGAATGGCTCCCTGGGATGCTATCTTCTTCCTAGCTCCAAAGAATTGCTTTCTTCACAACTAGACTTTGAGTTGCTCTTATCATTTATTCTCAACTCTATGCCCTGTCCAAGAGACCAAGTGAATTCTAGCTAAGGCTTGGAGTCGTACCGACTGTGAACAACAGATCTGGTTCTCCACACGTTAGATATTCTACCTTCGCCGCAGGTGTCTGGTACTGACTTTTATCTGTACAGTTACATTTTCCATATTACCTTCTCCATATTCTTTAAATATCAGGCTCTATTTGCAAGTCTGGATTCTCTGTTCCAGCAACAAGGTCTTCCCCTAATTCATATTCTCACTGTACCAGGGTAGGTCCCTGACCCCAGGCCCCCCTGACCAAAGCTGTCCTTCATCCTAAGGCCCAAGCCACTGTCCTGGCACTAAAGATATAGGTTTTTAAAAAAGAAAACCAGGGGCACGAATCTTAATTTCGGCTCTGGTCATGATCTCACGGTTTGTGACTTCGAGCCCCGTGTCAGGCTCCACAGTGACAGCACAGAGCCTGCTTGGGATTCTCTCTCTTTCCAAATATAAAAGCTTAAAAAAATAGCTGAAGAACAAAATTTCCAGCCTTACTTATTGTACTCAATGGAATATTTTAATCTAGTAATTTTACTAGAAAAATAGTCTAGAAAATGTTAACATTAAATATCATACTAGAGATGGCCATCTGAAAAATTCTGCTCAAAATCTATTTCTACAGTAAATACAACTGCCAAACTACTTCATTTGTTGACTATGTCATTGAGGTGTAACTGATAGATAAGCACACCTTATTTTATGGTGCTTTGCTTCACACTTCACAGATCTGCATGTTTTTTGGAAACCTAAGGTTTGTGGCAACCCTGTGTTGAGCAAGTCCATCAGCACCATTTTTCAAAGGCACTTGCTCACTTGGTGTCTCTCTGTCACATTTGGGTCGGTCTCTCAGCATTTCACAATTTCATTATTAGCAGGTTTGTTATGGTGATCTGTGATCAGTCATCTTTGTGTTACTACTTTAATCGTTGTGAGGAGCCACAAACCACACCCACGTGAGACAGCTAACTTAACTGATACATGTTGTATGTGTTCTAATTGCTCCACGGACGGGCCTTTCCACAGTGTCTCTCCCTCTCCTTCAGCTGTCCGTACTCCCTAACATACAACAATATTGAAATAAGGCCAATTAATTACCCATAATAACCTCTAAGTGTTCAAGTGGAAGGAAGAGTCACTGGTCTCCCATATTAAATTAAAAGCTAGAAATGATAAAGCTTAGTGAGGAAGGCACGTCAAAAGCCAAGGCAGGCTGAAAGCTAGGCCTCTTGTGCCAAACAGTTAGCCAAGTTGTGAACACAAAGGAAAAGTTCTTGAAGAAAATTAGAAGTGCTACTCCAGTGAACACACAAATAAGAAAGTGAAATACCTACTGCTGATATGCAAAAAGTTTTCAAGGTCTGGAAAGAAGATCAAGCCAGCCACAACATTCCCTTAAGCCAAAGCCTAATCCAGAGCAAACTACTAACTCCCTTTAATTCTATAAAGGCTGAGATGAGGAAGCTGCAAAAAAAGTTTGAAGCTAGCAGGGGTTGGGTCATGAGATTGAAGCAGCCACCTCTATCACATAAAAGTGCAAGGCAGAGCAGTAAGTGCTAACATAGAAGCTAGAACAAGTTATCAAGAAGATCTAGCTAATTAAGGTAGGTGGTTACACTGAAGAACAGATTATCAATGTAGACCAAGCTGTCTTCCATTAGAAGAAGATGCCATCTAGGACTTTTCTAGCTGGAGAAGAGAAGTCAATGCCTGGCCTCATAGCTTCAAAAGACAGGCTGGCTCTCTTGTTAGTGGCTAATGCAGCTGGTGACCTTAACTTGAAGCACTACTCATTTACCATTCTAAACATTCTAGGGCCCTTCAGAATTATGCCGAATTTACTCTGCCTGTGCTCTTTACATAGAAAAACAGAACCTAGGTGATTGCACAACTGTTTACAACACGGTTTACTGAATATTTTATGCCCACTGTTGAGACCTACTACTCAGGAAAAAAAAAAGATTCCTATCAAAATATTACTTCTTGTTAACAACATACCTGGTTACCCAAGAGTTCTAATAGAGATGGACAAGATTAATATTGTTTTCATGCCTGCTAATACAACATCCATTCTGCAGCCCGTGGATCAAGGAGAAATTTCAACTTACAAATATTATTTAAGAAATACACTTTGTAAGGTGACAGCTGCCATATATAGTGATTCCTCTGATGGATCTAAGCAAAGTAAATTGAAACCTTCTGGAAAGGATTCAGCATTCTAGATGTCATTAAGAACAGTCATGATTCACAGGAAGAGGCCAAAATAACATTAACAGGAGTTTGGGAAAAGTGGATTCTAACATTCATGAATGACTTGGAGGGGTTCAAGACATCAGTGGAGAAATAAGTGCAGGTGTGGTAGAAACGGCAAGAGAACTAGAACCCGAAGTGAAGCCTGAAGAGGACACTGAACTCCTGCAATCTCATAGTCAAGTTTCACGGAGGTGGAGTTGCTTCTAACACACGGGCAAAGAGAGTGGTTTCTTAAGATGGACTCTACTTCTGGTGAAGATGATGCGAAGATTCTTGAAATGACAACAAAGGATTTAGAAGATTATATAAATTTAGTTGCTAAAGCACAGCAGGTTGTAGGATGATTCCAGTATCCAAAGAAGTTCTACTGTAGGTAAAGTGTTATCAAACATCATCACTGCTGAGAAATTATTCATGAAACCAAGAGTCAATTGACATGGCAAACTTCTTTTTTCATATTTTAAAAAATTGTCATGGCCACTCCAACCTTTAGCAACCACCCACCACACTAAGTCAGCAGTCATCAACATTGGGGCAAGACCCTCCCACAAGCAAAAAGACAACAACTCACTGAAAGCTCAAATATGTTTAGGATCTTTTAGCAATGAAGAACTTTTAATTAAGGTATGTACATTTTTTTAGACATAATGCTGTTGCACACTATATTGATTACAGTATAGTATAAATATAACCTATATGCACTAAGAAACCAAAAAATTCATTTGACTTGCTTTACTGCAATATTTGCTTTACTGTGGTAGTCTTGAACCTGCAAGATCTCCAAAGTATGCCCATATAAAAAACTGCAAGTATTTAATGGATACAAGTTGATGGGTTTGAACATGTATATATACATATACATATCATCATCACAGTAGCCTCAGAATTAAATTATCAGTTTGGATATGCTCTAGAATAGTTTCCCAAACCACCTCTCATGTAGTACCTTCAAAGTATGAGAATTTTAAGACAGTTGGCATGTTTTCTTCCAATACAATCCCTAACCATTGATTCTAACTAAAAATAGTGTACAACTGCTTTCAAAACTCTAAAGAATCACCTGAGAAAACTGCCTCACATTTAGTGATGAAATTAGGAGATGTCAATTTAAAACTCCTTTGCAATATTTTCAAATGTTTATCAGTCCACTTGAAGCTCTCCTCAAACAGGGACTGATTTCTGGAGTAATACTACAGAACAAGCACCATTTAACACAATTTCCTCCCACAGATACAGATCAATCAGAAATGATTAGAAACTATCATTTCAAGGGCACCCAGTGGTTCAGTTGGTTAAGTGTCCGACTCTTTGTTTAGGCTCAGGTCATGATTTCATGGTTCTAAAGTTTGAGCTCCATGGTGGGCTGTGTGCTAACAGTGTGGAACCTGCTTGAGATTCTTTCTCCCTCTTTTTCTCTCCCTCCCCCACTCATACTCTCTCTCAAAATAAACCAAAAAAAAAGCTATCATTTTATCTAGAGTATGTTATTTTTCCCAAACTGAAACTAGCCACCATGGGCACTTAATTTTAGAGCATAAAATATGTAGCTGACGTGGGACCCTTGCACCCATAATCCTCTCCTAGACATCTGGCTTGTCTGTGCCTGCAGGCTTTTTATTTCTCAGAACCTCCATGACCTGGAAGAATTCACTACCAGGAGCTGTCCTCAGAGACTCAAGAATCGGTGTGTAAATATCCAATTCCTTCATCTAATAGGTAGATTATTTCTGAGATATACATTGTGTTCCATTTCACGAAGTTCTTCTGAGAGATGGAACTCTGGGTACACATGACACTGCCCTAATAATGCTTAAAACTGGCTACACTTGCTTTCTTGTTTCTCTTCTCCACTTTGCTCTGAAATATTTCCCATGACCTTAGGCTTAAGGTAAAATGGATTCTTGCTGTTGTCAAGTTTTTTCAGCACCAACCTAATTTATGGTGACCATATGTTCATCGGGAGCTGGTTTGCCTCAGAATGTCTTAATTTAGGCCTATAATTGTGGCACGCTTATCAAGAGCACCCCCTTTCACTCAATAATGTCCTGCTTTGGCAAAAAATTTTATCATCACCCTTCATGGTCCTATTACTCTGCTGGCTTCTCAGTTGTGCTAACCTTATGAACAGACTAAAGTTTACACCTTGCTCTGCCCATCCTTACAATCTTTTCTATTTATGATTTCTTACCTCAATTTCTCGATTTCCTCAATTCTGGTTCTTCCCTTGGTACGTGACAACTCAGTACACTCATATCCTGCTACAGAAGACTGCATAATTATTAACTATCTTAATTAGGAATCGCTATTTTCTGGTTTTATGTAATGTGTAGAACTGGTTTCTCATTAATATTTCAAAGGTAAAAGAAAATTTTTTTGTCAAGTTGCATACCTTAATCATAACCCATGTGATCTGACTGAAGACAATCTGGGATGCCAATGGCAGACCAAGAAGGTGAAGAGAATAATCCAGCATTCCATGGGGTCAGGGTGGAACTATGAGGGAAGGAGCCACAAGATCTAAAGGAAAATGACAAACAGAAGTTCTGTATGAGCAAGAGAAAAATAATAGTATATGTTTTGACATTTTATAAGATGTTATTAGTAAAATCCTCTTCTATTTAGTTTAACAGTTGACCACTGGCTAGTAAGTTCTATTTTTCTGGTACAAAATGTGAGGAAGAACATTCATATTCAGAGTCACAAAGAGGAGCACATGTGGCAGTGTGGAGCTAGGTGAAAGCCTGTTTAACTAGAACACAGGTATTACTAAAGAGAGCAGCAAGAAGTATTTTATACCACTGCACCTAATTATGTTTGACTAAGGATGCTTCAGATCCACTTTTCCTGATTGCCTTTTTTAATATAATTGGGAAGATGTAATTTTTTCAAACCTGTCATGCTACCAATTTTAGCTTTTGATTCAAATAAATACAAAAAACTCAATGTATGCCTATTGAGTCTTATTATAAAAGAGGATTTTTAGAAGACAGATATCAAAATATGTTTTACTAACAATGATCAAAAAATAAATTATGCAAATACATCTCAATGTATCTTTTCCATGCATATTGAGAAACATGAAGTACCAGAAATGTACAAGTAGTTTCTATTCCATGAAAGATGTTGGCCTGAAATATTAATACATATTCTTAAATTATTTGTGATTTTTTTCCTTCTCATTTCTTCTAACACAAATGAAAGTAATATCTTACTGTTCCTTTTTTATTTAAAAATGCACAGCTTCCAAATTACAGAAATAGTTGAAGCAGATTTCTGACACTAAGGACACCTTTTAAAAATTGCCTTGATAATGTAGAAGCAATCCAGAGAGAAGGTCTGACAGAGTTGGCTGAAAAAAATAAAAAGCTTTGTGTAATGTTGAAATGAAAATAAGTTCACTTCCCAAGTTTAATTGATCATTTTCAGTGAATCTTTCTATACCACCCTAACTACCAGTATCATACCAGGACCATTTAACCAATATAAGCACGCACACATACATACACTCACACACACATACATACACTCACACACACAAACATATGGCATTGCCAGGCCTAGACAAACTCTCCTCCACAGTCCTTCACACACACACACACACACACACACACACACACACACACACACTCTCAAGTCCATCTTCTAGCAGCCAGGTTCAGACAATCCAGTGAAAGCCTTCAAGTCCCACAGTACTACAAAGAATCTACATGGAGGGAGCCTAGATCCCTGAACGACTGACTACCTGGCACAAAATCTCCGAGCAAATCCTGACACCAATTAAAAATAAAGATTTATTTAGTGAAACCACTATTATTTACCTAACACAAAATGACTCTGCATTTTAAATTATGATAGGATTAAATTGCCCTCCAAACAGGTTGAGCTGATTTACACACTCATCAGAAATATACTGAAGAACTTATTTAAGTACCCTAATAATTTGGATAATCTTTGTTATCTCCACCAATTTTACACATAAAATGGTATTGTGCTGCAACACTGACTTGTATTTCTCCTAGTGGGAGTATGACCATCTTTGCTGTAAGCTTGATTTATCTTTTCATTTTTCACCTATGTTCTAGGTCTGTTTTCTAGTGTTGCTAGTTTTTCTTGATCTGTAAATATTCATGATACAGTAAAACAAGTACCACTGCAATGTATGTGTGACATTTTCCCACTTTGTCCTTTAATTTTGATACTTTCTTTACTGTAGAATAATTTAGTTTTTATTAATGTATTTATTTTTCTGATAGCTTATACATTTTGTACCATGCACAGAAAAACTTCTCCCATTTATAAATGTTAATATCCTGTTTTCTTCCAGATTTTCTGTTCTAGTTACTTGATGCTGCATAATAAATGACCCCAAAACATAGCTTCTTAAAACAAATGTCATTCTTTTATTTTTTCAGTTTATTTATTTTTTAATTTACATCCAAGTTAGTTAGCATATCGTGCAACAATTTCAGGGGTAGATTCCTTAAAGCCTCTTACCCATTTAGCCCATCCCTCCCCTCCCACTACCCCTCCAGCAACCCTCTGTATGTTCTCTATATTTTTAAGAGTCTCTTATGTTTTGTCCCCCTCCCTGTTTTTATATTATTTGTTTCCCCTAAGTTCATTGGTTTCATATCTTAAAGTCTTCATAGGAGTGGAGTCATATGATATTTGTCTTTCTCTAATTTCACTTAGCATAATACCCTGTAGTTCCATCCATGTAGTTGCAAATGGCAAGATTTCATTCTTTTTGATTGCCAAGTAATATTCCAGTGTGTGTGTGTGTGTGTGTGTGTGTGTGTGTGTGTGTATGTGTGTGTATACACCAGGCCAACATGTATGTGTGTGTGCGTGCGCACACGCACACACACACACATACACACACACCTTCTTTATCCATTCATCCATCGATGAACATTTGGGCTCTTTCATACTTTGGCTATTGTTGATAGCATTGCTATAAACATTAGGGTGCATGTGCCCCTTCAAAACAGGACACCTGTATCCCTTGGATAGATACCTAGTAATGCAATTTCTGGGTCATAGGGCAGTTCCAATTTTAATTTTTGAGGAACCTCCATACTGTTTTCCAGAGTGGCTATACCAGTTTGTATTCCCACCAGCAGTACAAAAGAGATCCTTTTTCTCCACATCCTCATCAATATCTGTTGTTGTGTGAGTTGTTAATGTTGGCCATTCTGACAAGTGTGAGGTGGTATCTCATGGTGGTTTTGATTTGTATTTCCCGGCTGATGAGTGATGTGGAGCATTTTTTCATGTGCCTGTTGGCCATCTGGATCCCTTCTTTGGAAAAGTATCTATTCATTGGTTTTGCCCATTTCTTCACTGGATTATTTGTTTTATGGGTGTTGAGTTTGATAAGTTCTTTATAGATTTTGGATACTAGCCCTTTATCTGATATGCCATTTGCAAACATCTTCTCCCATTCTGTCGGTTGCCTTTTAGTTTTGCTGATTGTTTCCTTTGCTGTACAGAAGCTTTCTATTTTGATGAGGTCCCAATAGTTCATTTTTGCTTTTGTTTCCCTTGCCTTTGGAGACATGTTGAGTGAGAAGTTGCTGCAGCCGAGGTCAGAGAGGTTTTTGCCTGCTTTCTCCTCAAGGATTTTGATGGCTTCCTGTCTTACATTTAGGTCATTCATCCATTTTGAGCTTATTTTTGTGTATGGTGTAAGAAAGTGGTCCAGGTTCATTTTTCTGCATGTTGCTGTACAGTTTTCCCAGCACCATTTGCTAAAGAGGCTGTCTTTATTCCATTGGATATTCTTTCCTGCTTTGTCAAAGATTTGTTGGCCATACATTTGTGGGTCCATTTCTGGGTCCTCTATTCTTCCTTTGACCTATCGGTCTATTCCTGTGCCAGTACCATACTGTCTTGATTGCTATAGCTTTGCAAGCAGCTTGAAGTTCAGGATTGTGATGACTCCTGCTTTGATTTTCTTTTTCAAGATTGCTTTGACTATTCGAGGTCTTTTCTGGATCCACAAATTTTAGGATTGATTGTCCTAGCTCTGTGAAAAATCCTCATGACTCTGGAGATTTACCTCATGGGATAGTTCTCACCTAGGACCTCTTCTATGATTCCAATCAGACAATGCCTTGAACTTGAGTCCTCTCAAAAGTCTCTTCACTCATGTTATCTGACAGTTGGTTCTACCTGTTGACTGAGACCTTTCCATGTGACTTGTACTTCCTCTTAGGTCAGAGGCTGAGTTCCAAAACATTAGCATCTCAAAAGAGAAAAAATGCAAGCTCCAGGGTTTAGGTCATACTGTACCAGTCAGTAAGAGCCCAGATTCAAGGGGAAGAATACAGATTCCACCTTTTGATAGGAGGAGTGTATAGCAATATTGGAGACATGTTTTAAAATTGCCATTATCTTTAAGGCTTAATTTGAATACAATCAGTTTGATGGCAGAGTAATTTACATATAATTCACCCATTTTAAGTTTCCACTTGGATGAATTTTGACAAATGCTTGCAAGCATATAACCACCACAACCAATACGTAAAATATTTCTATTATCCCCAGAAGTGCCTTTTATGCATTCAGTCTCCCCCCTCCATTCCTGGCTCCCAACAACAGATCTACTTTCACTCACTCTACTTTGCCTTTTCTAGATTTTCCTATAAATGGACTCATACCGTATATAGTCTTTACAGTGGCTTATTTCATTTAGCATAGTGTTTTCAAAATTCGTCTGTATTATAGGTTTCGTAGTTCATTCTCTTTAGTGCTGAGTAGTATTTCACGGCGTGGATAGATCATAACTAGTTCATCCATTCACCTGTTGTTGGACATTTGTATTGTTTCCTACTTGGGCTATGGAGGATAAAGCTATGAATATATGTGTACAGGTCCTTGTGTGGAAGTGTCTTTTTATGTATCTTTGGAAAATACATAGAATTTGAATTTCTTAGTCATATGTAAGCGTACATTTCACTTTGTAAGAAACTAGGTCTTCATTTTTTATTCAAATAATTGGCCTATTAGTTATTTTTCTTTTAAGGAGGGAGTTTCTACAATTTGTTTCCCTGATAGCTGGTCAATTTTCTTAACACCATTATAATATAACACTTCCCTTATTGATTCAATAGACCCATATTACATGCCAGTTCTCCTATATATTTAGGTCTATATCTGGACTTTCTCTTCTATTCCAATTAGTGGGGTGCTGATGAAGGTGGTAATACTGCTACTTCACATTGCTTTAAACACTTTGCAGGTGTTAACTCATTTAATCTCTAAATCAATTCTATGAGATAAACACTATTTTAATAGTTAGATTAAACAAGTAAGACAAAACCCAGAAATACTAAATAATTTCCCCAAGATCCCACAGCCAGTAATGAATGGCAAAGGCAGGACACAGATCGAGGCAATCTATCTCCAGGGCTCACACATCCAACCAAGCACTAGGCCGCTCTGACTCATCAGTGTATTGCAAGTACCTCACTGTACATCATTCTAATATTGCATTAATCCCTGTGTGAATATGTCCCATCCCATACTTTATTTTCCATATGAACAATTTAATTAGCTTGGTTACTTCCCTTCAAAAACTCTTTTGGTATTTTTATTGTATAAAAATTATAAACTAATTCAGTCAGAATTAGCCCTTTTATAGTATTAAGTATAGTAATATTTCTCTTTCTAAATTCCTTTAAAAATCAGAAAATGTTTTTCTCAATGTCAATTTCACTTGATATATTTTCCCATGTCAAACAAAACCTGCTTAAAAAAAAGTGAGTACTCTCATTTTCTTAAGGAGAATGAATAAATAATAGTTTAGGGGAATTGCAATGTCAGGAATGTAGTAGTCAAAGATGTAAAGTAAGCAAAGTTCTCAACATGTACACATACATGCTTCTCAATCCCTCTCCATTTTTAGTACACCTTATATGAGCATCTGATCAACGGATCCTGACCTCCTCAGGTGCACGCACCATTACATTCCTCTTCCACCACCCCATGCAATCCATTACTACTCCTCTCAAATCTCATCCTTTTTTTCCTCTCTACAAAGTATACAAGGTAAAAGCTAACTTCCCAAACCCATCCATGTTAATATGCAGAGGATAAAAGTCTAGAACAGAGCCAACATCCAAAACAACCTAGCTCTTCAACTCTCTGGAAATCCAAGTATGATTCAACGGAGTCTTTCTCAGGACAATGCCCTATTTCTGTAATGTCACCAACATATATGAAAAATCATCCAAGTGCGGAGGCGGGTACAAAGTATTTGCAGAGGGGTAATCATGCCATGCCCTCTCATTTATGCACACTGGCTTTACTTATAGCCAGACTCAATCCAAACCTCTTCATACTGAATCTCTATTCTTATTTCTAAATTTAGACAATAAACACAGCATTATTCTCCATAAACCAGTTATTAAATTGCCCAGAAACTCTGTTCACTATCTTTCACACAGAAAGTTTACAAATTTCAAAGTTAAATACCTATTAAGAGAGTATATTAAGACAGAGGAAGTAGATTTTCTATGACCTGTAATTTACAAAAAAAGATAAATGATAATCAAAAAACAAACAAAAGTCTTCCTGAGAAGTCATTATCTACACAGGTGCCTTATGCATACATATATAACACTTCTGATTTGCCATCAGTGTAAGGTGGTTATGCCAGTTTTGAATTAGGTTTTTCCTTGTGTAAAACCATTTCTCCTGGGGAATTCTTCCAGAACAGCCACTTATATTGAGACTTAGGGATGCACGGGACAGCACAGTTTTGTCCTGTGTCAAAGCACTATTATGAAAAGACAGTACTCTAGAAATGGAGAGAATATTAGGGGTCATATAATTTGACTACTTATTAAAACCCAATTATTCCCTGAGCCAATGATGAGCAAACTAAAGTTCAGAGAGGGGAAGTGACTTGCCAAACATGACAAAGCGAGTTAGCAGCAGGGCTGACAATGACCTGAGAGCCTTGACTCAGAGTCATTGCTTCTGTGTGCTGCTCAGGCAGCCCCCAACTGAGTTTTGTCTGGTTCAAAGACAGTATATACAAGTTGATGTGTCTTTCCTAAAAACAGTTATTTTCCAAAATGGAAATATACTACTGTTTCATTAAAACAAGACTGAGTGGTGTGGTTTTTTTTTTTTTTTTTTTTTAATCAAGGCCTTTAGTCTTCTTATGCTTTATTTACATTCAAGTGTATCCAGGGACTTCAAGGTCAAAAATTAACCTTCAATAGTTTGTTATGTTACATGAATATGTTCTAGAGATTTGCTGTATTGAACATACAGCCTATAGTTAACAATATTGTGCATTTAAAGATTTGGTAAGAGGGTAGATATTATGTTAAGTGTTTCTACAACAACAACAAAAAGAACACAAGGTAATTTTGGGTGGTGTTACTTATGTCTATTACCTTCACTGTGATGATGGCATCATGGGTGTTTGTCCAAACTCAAATTATATACATTAAATACTGTAATTTTTGTATATAAATTATACCTTAATAAGCTATTAAAAATAATAATAAAGTACATATGAGCAATCTTGGTTCTAATCTATAAAAGTAATATCTGGGAATGAGGGACATATAACAAAAACTTGTATGTGTGTTCTTTGGACCCTTTTAACCTAAGGGAGCCAAGAAGAGAGAGTCTTACTTTGAAGGAAGAAGAGGGACTCACCAGAAGTCTCCTCCACACTTTCCTTCTTGACTGCAGATTCTAGGAGGAAAGAATCTAAAGCAGACTTGAATCCACCACTCTGCCAATTATCAATGTTTAAAAATAGCCAAATGCACTCACCAAAAATATAAGCATTATTACACTGAATTGTGTAAGTGTAATTGTGTAAGTGTGTAAGTTTCACCTGAAATGCTAACACACAAAAAAGCAATCTTTTGGGATACAAAGACTTCCATAATAATACAGTCTCCCAAAAAAAAGCTACATTTTGACAGATGGTTACTAATGTTCATGTATTTTCACTTTTTAAAGATGGTCTTATCTTTGCCCCTTATAAAAATACTTAATAATTCCCATAATGAGTCACGATATCCTGACTCTATGATTTAGATCTTGCAAATGGTTGATAGCATTGTTCAATCCCAGGTGAATCTGTCTACTGTGCTACCTCACTGACAAAAACAGGACAGCTTTCTTGGTCAAAATTTATGTGTCAGAGTAAAAAAAATAAGTTTTTGATTCTGCCCCTCACCCTGCCCCCTCCCACAGTCTCTTCCACCCCCAGTAAATGGCACTTCCTTCATCCAGTATTCAGAGCAAAAACCCTGGCAAGATCCATGACTCGTCTGTCATATTCTACATCAAATCTATCAGAAAGTCTAGAGGATATTATCTTGAAAATACTTTCAGAACGCTCACTCCCCACCTCCACCTTTGCAGCTTGCCACCAAATCACCATTTGGTATGGTAGCAGGGAGTAAAAGGAACCAAACTATTGTAATGATCTCCTAATTGGTTTCCCACTTCCCCAATAGGCCCTGTGGTCATTTTCCACAGAGCAGCCACAGTCCTAATAAAACTCAAGTCAGATAGGGTCATCTCTCAACTTAAAACCTTCTCATGGTTTCCTTCTCAGAGAAAATTCCAGAGTTTTACAGTAGCCAATGAAACTTTGTTACTGGCCACCATCTCCTTTATTCATTCCTTAGATCTCACAGTCCTCCTACTGGTCACCCAACATGTCAAACCCACCACTACCTCAGGACATTTACACTTTCTTTTACCTCTAACTCCAATGCTCTTCACAAATACACCTGTTTGGCTTCCTTTCTCCTTCAAGATTCTTTATGATCATCTTGTATAAAACAGTACAGGGGTGCCTGGGTAGCTCAGACAGTTAAGCGTCAGCGACCAACTCTTCATTTCGGCTCAGGTCATGATCTCACAATCATGATATCGGGGCTACATCACACTCCACGCTGAGCATGTAGTCTGCTTAAGATTCTCCCTGTCTGTTAGGCTCCAGTGGCTGGAATCTAACAGACAATTAAATGTTTTTCAAATGACTGAATGTATGAGAGTTTATGTATGTACTTACATACGTACATACATACGGATGGATGGATGGATGGATGGATGGATGGATGGATGGGAGACTGAAGGTATGAGAGTATATCTGTCATATGTATATACTTGGATGTCCACCTACACCTGTCTTCCATTTCCTGTGACATGTATTATATGTACCATTTCATCTGACAGCCATGACATTCTATTTGTGCCGTTTCAGGAGTTGGACTTCAGATTTGTTCCAGAATTCGACAATGTTAGTAAATCTGAATCTATTCACTATCATAGATTCTATAGTTCAGTAGTGCTGTATGACCTTAGAAATACTATCCCATGAAAGGATACACTTCACAACAGCCTAGGCAGTCTGTTCTCCAATTACACATCCCAGATCTACTGTTATCCACAATTTTCTCTTACTGGTGGCAATTTATAATAAGCATTATCATTACTATTAATCATAATCTAAATCAAGAATCCACATTTTTTTCTGTAATAAGACAGATGATAAGTATTTTAGGCTTTGGGGGTATAGGGTCCCTGGCACAAAACCATTCAATTCTGCAATCATAGGAAGAAAGCAGCCATTGACCACATGCACATGAATAGGCATGGACAGATTTAGGATGTAATGTGCTAAATAAACCCTGATCTAGGGGTGCCTGGGTGGCTCAGTCGGTTGAGCGTCCGACTTCAGCTCAGGTCACGATCTCGCGGTCCGTGAGTTCAAGCCCCGCGTCAGGCTCTGGGCTGATGGCTCAGAGCCTGGAGCCTGCTTCCGATTCTGTGTCTCCCTCTCTCTCTGCCCCTCCCCCATTGATGCTCTATCTCTCTCTGTCTCAAAAATAAATAAATGTTAAAAAAAAATTTTTAATAAATAAATAAACCCTGATCTAAATTGTTTATTAAAAATTTGGTCAGTGTGGTTGCTGGGCAGGGGGCAAGTTAATGAGGGTATAAAGCTAAGCAAAGGACAGAGGATTTTTAGGGATTCTCTCATTCATTTACGGTAACTTTTCTGTAACTAATCACCTGGAAGGTTTCACATAAACCATCTTACTTTATGGACTATCTGCAATAAACAGAACACTAAAATGATGTATCTGTCCCCTCCTACCAACAATCAGAAAGGAACAGGAAACGTTAGTCCGTAAGGATGTGATTCTAGATGTTAGTCTAGATTGATGTGATTGGCTAATGTTTTTTAATTAATGACTATGGGCTACAAAATAGATACCCTTGGTGTTAGATTTCAATAAAACATTTGATACAGTACTTCCCAAAGCTTTAAAAATCCATTCAAACTGAGTTTGATAGGACAGCTCCTGAACAGACTGCAAACTGTCAAGAGGAATGCAAACAATGGGGCATGAATGATAAATACCAGTCTGTCACATAAGGATCCTATCAACGGTAGTGCCCAGGGATTGGTGTTGAGCCAGTTCTTAACATTCATTAATGATCTAAAAAAGAGAGTAAACAGAGCTTTTTCATTACACTTGCATATGAGGACTTGAGGAAGAAGAGTGCAAACCAATAAATAGCAGAATAAATATGGCGAGATTACATTAAGATAGTGTTGGGGATGCAACTGTGAAATAATACAAGTTAATATTTTCTGAGATTGTTATTCAAGGAGATGAACACAAAAGTAGGGAAAAGAAATTTAAATTGAGTTCATTAAAAGATAATTCCTATTTCAAGACAGAAGTAATTGTGTCCTGAATAGAAAAACATCTGAAAAAGAGACATCTGCGTCACTGACTTGGGAGACACAGGGACGTCTAAGGCACAAAACCTCATAATTCCCTCATCAAGGACAAATTAATTTGCTACAATTATATAACAGACAAGTAAAAATTTTATCATTGTATTTTTAAATTATTACCAAGTAATTCACTGGGTTTAACTCTCACAAGACAAATATACTGCATCAAATTCTTAGCCCTTTCTTTGGGTTTTAATTGTTCATTGTTGCTACTACAAAAAATTCCAGAGGATGTGGTCCATGTTGTTTCCTAAGCCTAATCAAATATAAATTGCTAAGAATTTCCTGCAATGCTGGATGTAAATTAAAATTACTCCTATAAATTCACTGCTCAAATTATCTGACAACTGCTGTTGTATTAATTTTACTGCTACATATACTAAACAATTGCAAATTTGCTTTCTTGATAACATGATAATTACTTTAGCTGTTGTTCAGGTATTGCCACTACATACATAGGCATTCAAATTTAATATTTAAAACCTATTTAAAGCCAAAGATTTATCTCTGGTAAATGACCTAAGACAGAGTTCCTTCACTGCTCACCAAAATTACAGCTGCTGCCATAAAGATAGACCACACCCACTGGATCAAGACTAGGATAGACCTAGCACAAAGTTTCAGAGAGATTCTTCATGCATTAAATTTTAGCACTGACATCTTCAATTTCAAGCAAAATTGTACCAGAAGCAAACCCCCCAAAAAATCCCTGAATATCTAATACAAATGATTCTTCCAGTTGGTGGCCCAAATGCAGAGAAACTTGGAAAATGTCATGTCCATCCTCACAAGAAAAAAAAAGGGGGGGGGGAGGGGAAAAAAAACAAACCACCTTGAAAATGAACAGCTTTTCTTAGATCTACCAGAGAATTAAGGTCACAGGGCAAAGTGCTGCCCCAAAACTGAAACCACAGGCATATACAGAGAATCACAGCTTACTGGCAACAGAAGCCCAGAGGCAGAAGCCCACAGCTGGAGCCAATATCCATGGGAACACTTTGAACTATGTTTGAAGCATTGGTTCTTGGAGGCTCAGTGTGGCTTAGTTTGAGAGTTAAACATTCTGAGGAGGCCTAGTTTGGGGAGTCCCCACACTTTCCTGAGGTTCTCACTGAAAACTACAGAAAAATTCCCTTCCTGCTCTGGTCTGAGGAAGGAAAATTACCGTTTTGAAATACACCCAGAGCTCTGTTCTCCTTAACAATGCCTACTTCTTGCCAGAGTTTAACCAACCTTGGGGAAGGAAAATTTCCAATTCCAGCTCCCTCTAGCCTTCCACATGGGATCAAGGCAATATCCATCTTAAGCCCACAGTAGCCTTACATGTAGGAAAAGGGAAAGACAGAACTCAAGGTCACTGAAAGACTGAGACCTAATCATATAAAATGGTTCCTCTCCCCCCTTACTCATCACTAAGGGCTCAGATGTGATCACAGAGATTAAAGCTAAAAGAACCAGCCCCAGACCCTATTTAAAAAGTCTTTAGAAAAATTCAAAGACAGCAGTGAAGACAAAAACAAAGACTCTAACTCAAAGCTGAGCCTTTGACACCTTAGCCACAGCAAACAGAGCCTAATTCCTAACCAGATAAACCTAAACCTCACACTAAAAGAGTATGTATATGAGTTGCTTTTACCCAACCCTTCATTGCCTGCTCTCTAACAAGAAATAAGGCAAAAAACACACTCTGGAAGTATCAGAACCTGACTCACATATGGCCAAGAGCTTGGAATCATAACCGATGGAGATGTTAAAAGCTCTAATGGAAAAAGCAGACATCTAACAACAGACAGGTAATGTAAGCACAGAGAGGGAAACTTTAATAGAATGGTAGAACTCAAAAATACTAACAAAAGTGAAGAATGGTTTCCCTGGTCTCATTAACAGACTGGGCATGGCCAAGGGCGGGGGGGGGGAAATCAGTGAGTCCGAAGTTATATAAATAGAAGTTTCCAAAACTGAAATGCAAGGAGAACAAAGAAAGAAACAAGGGAATATTTAAGAACTGTGGGGCAATTGTAAAAGAAATAAAATGAGAATACCAGAGCAAAAGGAAGAGCAAATAGTTTAAATAATAAAACAAATGAAAGGGAATCTGCTCTGGGTGAAGAACAAAGCCATTCACTTTACCTAATCCTTGAAGTTTCCACCAGAAAGCTCTGTCAGAACCAGTGAGAGAGCAAAGCTAGTTACCATAGGCATTCGAAGTCATTTCCTGAAATCTTGAATCTCTGTTTCTCTTGCACCCGCTATACGCTAGACCTCCTACAAATGAACATGGTGACACCCAGACAATAGGCATCCGTACACTCTATTGAACATGCCTATCAACTCTATTATCCTTAAGGAGATTAACAGCACAGCACTTATTTGTAACACAAATGTGCTTCTATTAAACTTATATGCTCCCTCTACCTGGATGGGGGGTGGGGGGAGGGGGTGGAACACCATGTTTTGATCCAGTGGCAACCTTCCTCTAACCCACTTGTAGATATTTGGTTAACTTAGTACTTGTCATAGGGGTGCCTGGGTGGCTCAGTGGGTTAAGCATTGGACTTCAGCTCAGGTCATGATTTCGCATGAGTTTGAGCCCCATGTCGGGCTCTGTGCTGACAGCTCAGAGCCTGAAACCTGCTTCAGATTCTCTGTCTCCCTCTCTCTCTGCCCCTCCCCCGCTCATGCTTGTCTCTCAAAAATAAACATTTTAAAAAAAATTTTAAAGAACACTTGTGATAAATATGGCTAAGTTTTAATACAAATAAAGCTTGTATTTCCAAAGAACACTGAATAATGCAGGTGATTTTTAGCCTAATAAACTTTTTTTAAAATAGTTTTAGATTTCCTCCCAAATTACAAAAATACAGGAGTCTCCTATATCCCCCACCTACCTTGTATTATTAACATATTAGTACAGCATATTTGTCAAAATTGACACACAATAGTGATACATTAACTAAAGTTCATACTTTATTCAAATTTCCTTGGTTTTGTCCTTAACTTCTTCTGTTCCAGGACCCTATCTAGGATAGCATAACACATTTAGAAACCGTGTCTCCTTAGGCTTCTTATGGCTGTAACAGTGTCTCAGACTTCCCTTATTTTTGATGACTTTAAAGATTTAGGGTACTAGTGATCAGATATTTTTCAGTATGTTCATTTACTGAGGTTTGTCTAATGTCTTTCACATAATTCAACCGAAATTATAGTTCTGGGGAAGACCACAGAGCAGTGCCATTCTTATATATCAAGGGTAAATGCTATCACGCGATTTAACATTAATCTTGATCATCTAGATGAGGTAGTGATGTTAGGGTTCTCCACTACAAAGTTACTCCTTTTTCCCTCCTTTGCATACTGTATTCTTCACAAAGGTTAATTTGTTCAGCCCATGTTTGAGTTGGAAGTTATATGCCACCTCCTTGAAGGTAGATTGTCTACATAAATTATTTGGAATTCTGCCTTGTCCCTTCTCCTCCATTTATTTATTCTTATATATCAATGTGGACTCATGGGTATTTATTTTGTACTTTGGATTCTTCTCCAATAATACTTTATTTTGATGGCTAAGTTGTTCCAGCTTTGGCCACTGGGAGCTCTTTCAACTATCCCCTGTGTACTTTCACATACTCTCATCACTGTGGGGTTTTCCGGGGAACTTCCTTACCATCCTGGCACTAAAAGATGCTTCAGGTTCATCTTACTTCGACTGCTTATCCCAGTCTTAGAATTAGACATTCTTCCCAGGAACCCTGGTTCCACTTACTAGAAAATGGTATTAAAAACCAAGATCTGAACACTAAGTGTGCTGGTTGCCACTGAAATGTCATTGTTTCCAGGCTCTCTTAATTGTCAAAACAAGGACATATATGCACACTATCCCAAATACATGTATCTATACATGTATCTACATGTAACTACATGTACATATGTTAAAACACAGGTACATACTAATTTTCCAACTCCTATCCATTAACACATAGACCATTTCATCCTCCTGTCTTTATCTGTAACCTTCCACTACAACAGCAAGAAAACCAGATCCCATGTTCTGCCATACATTTATTCAACTATCCAACTCCCCTACACATGTATAGCAGTATAAGAATAGCTCACCTACACACCCACCAGAGACAACTTTATCAACCAGCATACAGTGCTTACGTACAGTTCCTTTTGCCTTTGTCTTCCAGGCTAGAGTTACTTAGGTCCATGCTTTTTTTCCCCTCACATACTTCAGTAAAATTGTTTCATACATTTGTAATAATTAGATTGTTTTTGTTACATTCTATTTTCTGTCCTGCAATCCCCCAACTTTGTAAAGTTGACAACACAGGTTTGAACACACAGGGTTTTTTTTAAATATATAAATACAGTATAATACTGCAAGTGTTATTTTCTCTTCATGATTTTCTTAATACTTTTTTCTAGCTTAACTTTATTGTAGGAATACAACATATAATCCATGTAACACGCAAAATACGTGTTAACTGACTGTTTATGTTATAGGTAAGCCTTCTGACCAACAAGCTATTCAATTCTTGGGAAATCCAAAGTTATATGTGGATCTTTTTCAGTAAGCTCCACACCCCAATGTGGGGCTTGAACTCATGACCCCAAGATCAAGAGTTGCATGCTCATTGACTGAGCCACCTAGGCACCCCATACATGGATTTTTAGCTGTGCAGGGTAGTAGTGCCCTGAGCTGCCATGTTGTTCAAGAGTTCACTGTGTATTAATAGCTCCCAGAAAATCAAATGCTAGGAACATAGAATTCTACAGAAATGAGAAAATCAGTCTTTTGAGAATATATCTCTAGTACATTTGACACCACCACCATCTGCTATGCAAAGTCATATTAGGGAAATGACATCTGAATCCCTCAAGAGGCACTCAGGGAAAAGCCTGGACTCTTACAAGTTCCTTACAGCTGGAAGTCAATCAGGTACATGGCCAAAATCTCCAAGAAATTGGGAGGGGTAAAGAGGATTTAATATCCTTAAGGAGAGGACACAAAGAGCTTCCTTGAGACCCCAACAGGATCCAGTATCTACTTTGGGGAGGGTTTGAAAGTAATAAAGCTTGCCATCAGCTAAGAATGGTGCTAATTCTGTGCATTAAGTTGTATCCTTCACCTACATTAAGAAAACTTGTAACCTTTGGCTCTATTTTTATAGCTTTCTATCACTACACAAGTGTACCCTAAACAACAATTTTATTTTTTTTCAATATATGAAGTTTATTGTCAAATTGGTTTCCATACAACACCCAGTGCTCATCCCAAAAGGTGCCCCCCTCAATATCCATCACCCACCCCCCCTCCTTCCCACCCCCCATCAACCCTCAGTTTGCTAAACAACAATTTTATAGCAGTTTGGGCCATGCCAGGAGAAGGACAATCACCTGAATCAGGAAAACATCAATAGAAAACAGTATCTGTCTAGTTTGACAGTCTGTGAAAGATGCAGTCTCTCAAATGTCTTCTCTAAGCTCTCTGGGAGTTCCTATCGCAAATCTGACATGGGTCTGAGTGGGTTTCTAGCTAATCTCTGATAAGAAAGGAAAGCACAGTTATCTACCATGATGGCTGCTGCAAAGGCCATGTCAAAAGTGACCATTCTCACTTGAAGATCACCTTAAACGTGATGATTTCACCACAATGTTGACAGGTCATCAAGAAGGTCATGAAGATCAGGTGGTTAAGCATCTGACCTCGGCTCAGGTCACGATCTCCTGGTTTTATGGGTTCAAACCCCATGTTGGGTTCTGTGTGTCAGCTATGCTGACAGCTTAGAGCCTGGAGCCTGCTTCAGATTCTGTGTCTCCCCCTCTCTCTCTGCCCATCCCTGGCTCATGCTCCCTCTCTCCATCTCTCTCCATCTCTCTCAAAAATAAATAAACAGTAAAAGTTTTTTAAAAGAAGGTCATGAAGAGGAAGGCCATGAAGAGGAAGGCCATGAAGAGGAAGGCGAAAACCATAGATGCCTTCTTCTAGGGTTCCAATGTCTTCCACCAAAATGATGAAAAGTGCTTCCAATGAAACAGTCCATTTAGGTTTTACTAATGTTTTTATTTCAAGATCCTGTTCAGTGGCCTCTGTTATGAATCCACAGGACTGAGATAGTAGACAATCTCGGAAAGATATCTGTACATTGAAAAATTCCCCTTCCCTTGAAAACGGTGCCTTATTTAAAGAACACATATATAACTGTTTGTTCCTTAGAATGGGGAAGCTCCTCAAAGCCTTAAGGTAAGAGCCCTTTTGAAATATCACATTGAGACATGCCCAGACTGACACACAACTCATATTTTTCATGAGACACACACACACACACACACACACACACACACAAACGCACACACCATCTCACTCCCCTGAACTAAATTTAATTATCTACTCCCACTTCATATCAAATCCTAGCATTATGGATAGATTTTTATTTGCATTTAAGACAAAGTAATTATGAAGCTTTTGGTCATACTCATAAATTAAACCAAACTATAAACAGAGATGAAGGTAGCTGTCACCAAATATTTAGTAAATCCAAGAAAAAGCTTTGGTCTCACTTGGATTTTTTCTATAGTGGACTATAGTGAGGAGTTTGGGTTCTGAATCCAGAGACATAAAAAATCAGCCACAAATCTCTTCCATTACTATTTGAAGTATAAATTTCCATAATATCATAGACTGATATAGGTCAAGCTACTAGGGAGGTTAGAAATCATCTGTCGCGTTTGACAGATGAGAAAACTGAGGCTCAGATAAATGAACACACGTATATTCAAAGATAAGTACTAAGAACTGTGTTAAGTCCATATATAAATTTACTGAGGATTAAATTCATTTCTGATCCTCTTCTTTATAGGAAGGTAGAATACTAGACCATTATTAGAGATACTAGTATAGATTAATTGCATTTAATCACTATTCCTTCAATATGAAATGCTTTTAACATCTAAAGATGTTTCCTTTTCTCTGTAAGACGTTGCAATATCCATGAGACCTCTCAAGAGGTAAAAGCATATTCCATTTTATTCCAGCTTTCATATCTGAACTCATAGAATCTTATAATTCTTTTCCTATAGGAAATACAATTTTATAGCAGTCTTCATCTTATAAATGGAGCTGTTTAATTTAGAGCCACAAAATGATCCCAGTGTGTTCACTGCACATTTATTGAATTTATAACTATAATGCCTTTGGATATGTATTATATTTGCCATGTATTCTATTGATCCATTGAAAATATTTTGCTTCTTATAAAAGGCACAAGGGGGCATTCATAAAGAAGTGAAATATGCCTGATACTTCAAGTTCTAACATTAAATATAATGGATTGGTGACACAAATAAAAGACTGAGCCAATACCTGATATTTTATTACTAGTTGTCTGTAATAGAATTCAGTTATCCTTTTTCTTGATACCTTAATGCAGTTGCCTTTAAAATGGGCTACAAATGCCCTGGGGGCACATGTGGACTTTCCAAGTAGTAGGGGGAAATGGTCAGTTTTAAGGAAATCAACTTTCAAGCCTGCCTAAACTGTATGTACTCTTTTCTAAAACTGATTTGCCCACACACCCCCTGAAATAAAAAGCATCATTCACACTGGACTTTCTTATTTCCTTTTTCACAATCTCTTTTTCTATTTTACAAAAGAAAGGAATAACATCATCCTAGTGTGTAACAAGTATCTGAGGCACCCACCAAGAGGAAATATTAAAATTTTGATGTTGATTATGAAGAAAATGAATAGCTTTAATAACAGGTAATATCTTCCTACAAGTCAGGTATGTCCAAATGTTTTGCTTTTAATACGATTAGAGGATCCAATCCCAAGCAGTGCTGTTGGCTGATAAACATGTTTTGCTGATAAATGTCCAAAATAAATATCACATGGTCATTTAACTTGAAAAAGTGCCACAGCAGTGAGTGCCACTGCTATAGACAAACTTCTGTTTCCATGGTTCCTTAGGACTCATATCCTTAAAAATGAAAACCAGAATTAAAGTTGCTTCTGAGCTCCCCCGCATCTAGCAATAACTAATGTTCAACTAAAGATTTATGAGCTAATTGAACATACTACATTCATTCATTTCAGTAAAACATGCATTTAAGGTTGTTTTTTTTTTTTTTTATTTAATGAATCCTCTAAATTTGTATCTGTGTTCTTTTGATCAATTGTGTACTAATGACAATTGCAACCATAACTTCAAACAGTTTAAATTTTTATCAATTAAGTCAAAAGAATTTTCTAATTAAATTTGAGGTGATAAAAGACTTTTAAGACATACTACAGGACATAAATATTACAAAGTTTATGAACTCAAAGTAGAAAAAGGGAAAAATATGTCTGATTTTTAAGGAAATTCTTGTTCGCTTCTTTTTTTAATGCCTCAAGATGGAAATCAAAGTATCTGTGCATTTAGGTAACACTGGATATACAAAGGAGTGATGCAATATTTTTAAATGTCTCTCCTGACAGTACACTGAAAATTTCATCCTTTGCAACTATTTACATTTATAATGGAAAAGTTAACATGTCAACTTATAAAGGAAGGAGGAGCATATAGGTTGTCAAGATACTTTTTAAAAAATGGGCGACTTAAAAAAATGTTTGAAAACTACTCCCATTAGGTAATAATATCTAAAGGGAAGACCAAGAGATTTCTAAGTAACACATTCAAACCTTCCCATCATTGGCTTGCGAAACACTTCTGTCATAATAATCATTTCACTATTAGTGTGCATTCATTGTCCATATTCCTGGAGTTCCAAGAGGTTGAGAACTTTGAGTTCCTCCCACATACGACCAGTCCCAGTATTTAGTACAGTGTCTCCATTAAAAGCACTCCATTATACTTCAGCTAATAGTATTTTATACCTCCCACCTAATTATTTTCATTTAGAAAAGCCATAAAATGCTCTGAAACAGAAAATCTAGGTGGGTGCCATTTGACAAATACCTCAAATCACTTTGGAATTCTCACTCAAAGCATACACAGTTTTAAAAGCAGGCAAGAGAAGGAATGAGATAGAACCTAGATGGTACTTTGATTTACTCAACACAGATATTTACTGAATACTTTCTATATGCCAGATACTATCCTAGGTAAAGGACACTAGCAATTAGGTCATGCCTCCCTATTTATGAGGGGTCCGCCTGCACCGTTCCCAGGAGCTGAAGCAACTTGAGAAGCATTAGATTCCACAAGCATTTGACATGTAAACAATTTAATTCTTCTATCTGGTTTGCCATTTATTAGCATGTTTCGCAAAGTATTTCACCTCGTACCTTGGGTTTTTAGCGTAGAAAGACCAACTTCAACTTTAGAAATTGGTCTGGGATATTGATTCTGTAATTTTTCTGAATTCCAAAATTATTCTTTTTTGATTTTATGGAAGGCACAGTATTTCCAGGTTTCAGTTTCCTTCAGTACAAAATTTGAAAATACAAATTAAGGATTTGCCATTACTTACTTTCTCAAGATAATATATAAGATTAAAGACTGTTAAGGCCTTATTTTTTTATTAAATAATTTATCCAAGCATGTAAACATTTAATTCTACTTCTTCAATCTTGATGAAATGCTTTAGAAGAAAATCATCACAAGAACTGAACTATATTAAGTCATTGAATTTGCCACTTTAGTTTTTTTTTTCCCATTTTATTACTTTTACTAAAGTTTTCCCAAGTCTTTCTTGTTCCTAGGCTCTAGCTGGGCCAAGTACTGCTCCAAATTCATCTCTTCCAGAAGACTTTTTAATAATAATGTGCAGGTGTTTTCAGAATCTAACTCTCACCAACATATTTTAAAAGGTAGGTCTTCCTATGTTCTCAGAGAACCTCTTTCATATCACCACATTATGCCCAGAAAGTGGCTTGATTACGCTGTTTCATGTGAAAGGTCTGATCCCAGAAGTTACAGAAACACAGGAATAAATGCACTACTAAAGAAACTAGCATAATTAAGTACTATTCATTGATTGCATCAGCTATTGATTATAGACACAAAATACTTAAAAATGCAATCAAATGTGGCTTAAAAAATTTTAAGGCAATTAGTAAAAAAAAAAATCATGGTGGGGGACAGGTTTTTTAACCTCATACAGGGGTCTTAATTCATATGGTAGTCTCAAATGTAAAATTGTAAAAGTAAACATTGAGGATCATAGAAACTGAGCTATAAAAAATAGAATTGGGTAGAACATAAGAATCCAAATATAAAGTAAACATTCTCCATGTGCCCCAAGGATGCAAAATGTGAAAATGGATTTAGAGATGGAAAATAAGCTAACACAGGACCAGGAAAAAAGGGTGAAATTTGCTATTAGAATTCATAATTTCATACACATTCGTTTTAATTGGGTAATACTAAAAGTATTTTTAATATCTGTGAACGTACAATATTCAATTAGAACTTAAAGATACTTTAAATGCAAAAAGCACAGTTTTAAAACTGAAGCTTCCATAACCCAAAAGGACACTGGCCTTTTCCTTTACTGTTAATCCTTTTGACTTTCTGGTAATAGCTTCAGATTTAGGATTATTACACACAAGGCAGTAGTGGAGTCATGTATATCCTTCCTTGTGCATATTCTCCCACCCATCTCTATGTATGTGGAACCGACAAAGAAGTTTTTAGAATAGTAAATTCATCTGCTCCAGTACATATTTTTATTACATCAGAATTACCAAGATTTCCTTCGAAATCCCAGGAATATACGTCTGTCTCTCCACCCCCCACTCTGCTCCCCCAACTTCTTTTCTTTTACATGCCTTATCAGTTTCCAATTCCCCAATTATTTAGGTCTCTTCTTCCAGAAAGTCTTCTCTGAAAGTTTTAAAAAAAAAAAAAAAAAAGAAGAATTTCAGATTATTTAATATTTTAAGTTGTTATTGCACATTTATTATTAGGGTTATTCCAATGACCTCAAAAGCTCCCCTCCCTCACCCTCAAGCACCTCTGAAATGTCCCTATTAGCTACCCCCAGAGAGAATATTGTCTTTAATAAAAACACAAAAATATGTGTTCTAGAAGTTACTCATACTGACAAGTCTCAGTTGTTTTTATGGAAACCATACACACACACACACACACACACACACACACACACACACACACACACACAATTGAAGATGCCAAACAGAATAGTACTTTTTTCTTACAGATTTGAGACAGAGAGGCAGGAAAGGGGACTTGGGACTTAGTTGAAGCAAAAACTCCACTTCTTGCTTAAGCACCAGGCAAAAAAGCCAAGAACATGGAAATATATGCACCATTTCCTGGACTCTGAGGGCATTTCTGATTATTTGCAAAAAAGGTTTTGTGGGATTTTTAAAATTATTTATTGTATATTTTTGGCTTTGCTGGTTTCTGTTGATGGACAAAATAGGCAGGATTTCCAGCCATCATAGGGGTTAATGATGGGGTTACACTTCATTAACACATCTTTCTTTCCTAGAGTGTGAGTGAGCAGTAGGAGGGAAGGTTCACAGTATTGCTCAGCATTGTACCTTGAAACACAGTACTATGCCTGGCATGTAAAAGGAATTTGATAAATATCAGTTCATTATTTGGGGGGCAAGGAAATAATCACCTTAAGCCGTCAAAAAGGCCAAATGCAAATTAATGCGAACCCCCAATTATAAAAAAAAATTAACAGGTCATCTATTTTGGAAATCAATATAAAGCCATTCGCACAAGAAAGTACCAGGCAATGAATATATCTGATCATGCAGGAGCTCAGAATTAGTGTTTTTACAACAGAATGATATTTCTATGCAAGAGTCTAGAAAGCATCTATTTCGGTACTCTTAATTTACAGAAAAAGCGATTGACCCTGAAAGGGTTCAGTTATTTGTCTAAGTCACATAGCTGGTTAGTTACAGAACTTGAATAAGAACACGGGTCTTTCTCCTCGTTACCCAACCAGTTATTTAGGGATGGAAGACAGAATATATCTGTGTAAAAGAAGATACTGTAAGTTCATATTTATAAGTCTTTTGACATTTAAGTTTTGTTCTCAATATTAAGAAATGGATATTGAACACAATGGAAAGTGATAAAGAATGAATCACTATACACTGAATTCTGAAATAAAATCGGAAATTATTTTTCTGATCTCCATCCTAAAAAGAAAAAGGAAAAAAAAATCTGTTCCTCTACTCACCCCACTTAAATAGGCTATCTTCACTCTCTATTCTGAAGGTAATACTGTTTACCTTCTAACAGTGTTTTTCATACATACATGATTTTTTGGGAAGGAACAAATTGGTAATTATCTCCACTAATGAAATGTGCAATCATTTCAGTCAGATTTTAAATGGGGCACAACTCGCATTCATAAGGCCCATTGAATAAATGCCTATTAGGTACAGTTTAATGGCTTAATGCTTGATTCATGTTTTTTCTCCCTGTACTTGATGCTTATTGCACATTCAGGGCAATTAGGAAATTCGCTTTCCCTTCCTAGTGTATATCTAATCCCCGTATTCAGAAGGCTCAGCAAAACAACAATATACAAATCAACATTTTACCTGCGGGAGGGAAGGTATCTCTGTTGATGATGGTACTCAAGATTTTGGCTAAATTCATTCTGTCAAAGTAAACTCTTGTTGAGCACTAATATGTAACAAATCATAATTATCATGTGCCTCAGAAATTGATTCCCGCAATACTTGAAAAAGAGCATTTCTTTCCCAGATTTAAGTCCCAACTAAAATTGGCAAAGTGTGTTGATAATTCAAGGAAAAAAAGTTTCCAATGAGAATTAAAAGCAACCTTTGAAAATATACCATTATATATGGAACTCTTCTACAAGAAACAATATATATCAATGTATTATATTATGCCTCCTGGTTTCTTTTTTTCTTTTTCCAAATGTACACACATTGTGTTAGGCTGTAGATACCAATAATAAAACAAGCCTGTTTTTATAGCATTTAAAAATTTTTAATATTAGTTAATAACTTCAAAGAGTGAAAAACTATTGTATATATGTATGAGAAGTTTTGTCGTTTTTTGTTTATAACTAGGCTCCACAACTGACATGGGACTCAGACTCACAACTCGTAGATCAAGAGTCATGAGCTCTACCTACTGAGCCAGCCAGGCGCCCCTGAAGAGTATTTTCTTAGATTTATAAAGTTGGGCTAACACTCTACACACATTCAGACTAAGTTCTGCTGCTTCCTTTAAGATGCAGAAGTTATTAAGTTGATGAACCGTTAAGATTTGAATATCTGGCAGGTGTAGATTTTGCATGCTACTATATTTACTTTCATAATTTCCCCTTTTTTCTTCTGATATTCTCTCCCTAAAAGAGAAGGAAGTAAGAGGATCATATGAGCATCTAACTCTGGTTCACACTTGAGATTGTCACTTCCACTTTCAAAAGAAGAGCAACTCGTATCATTTGCAACGTTAATCAGAATGTGGGTTTGCTAATGTTTTTCTCTTCCTTCAGCAATTTTCCATATTCCTAAAAAGTACCTCTAGATTGAAATAACACTTTAAATGAGCATGCCTGTTTATGTGTTAAAGACAGATGGAGAAGGAGAAAGGAGGGGGATAATTAAAAGGAGATGGAAAATATATTGACATTTAAATGTTCTTTCCTTTCAAGTGTTCATCCTACATCCCCCTTCATTTGTGCTAAGATGAAGGAGGCAGGAGACATTCCTAGTTCATATCTGGCATTCCCTATGGGCTCACTAAGGGGTTGATAATCTGCTTCCCTAACCCAAGAGTAAGAGAAAATAGAATGAGGACCAGGGGAAGAAGGGCCAAAGAATACTGGTCTAGTCATGATCGTCCTATGTCGACATAGCACATTCTATCACCACAGCCTCTAATAGCAGCAGCTACTATTGTGCACACACGGGTGCCTGTGTATGTGCCAGATATAGCACAGTCAGGGTATGTGACAGAATGGAAACAAACTTATGGGAAGATTCTCGTGACAGACCTACAGATAAGACAGAGGGAGCTACAGACTGACATGAAAGACTTTAAAAAAAGCATCCAATGGAGTAAGAAAAAACCCTGTAAAGAAATAGAACCTGTGATAAGATTCAGAAATAAAAGCAATCATCTGAATGTAATAGCAAGGTAAATTTTTAATCTGCTTTAGTGTATATTTTTAGTTTGTAGCCAAATTAACAGTGTGTAGAGACGTACTGGGAGTATTATGAGTGGAAAGGGGGTGGGGGGGATGGAGAGAGAGAGAGAGAGAGAGAGAGAGAGAGAGAGAGAGAGAGAGAGATTGAGAGATTGAGAAATTGAGAATGTGTTTTTACAAAATAATTTGTAGTTTAGGTTAGGCCAAGCTCATGGTCTGTTTTTTCAAATCATGGTGTGGTCAAAACCTATGCCAAAACGACACATGAGTGAGTTCTTTCTATTATATAAATTGCTTTTGGGAATTCTAGAAACTAACCAAAAGTCATACAGAAATTGACTGCCTAGGATATACTTCACTTCTTCCCGTGCCCCATTTTTCAAGCAATTGCAACCCGTTATCTTTTTGCAAACTATTTTAGTTACATAGGCAAGAAACCCTGCAGTTTGGTTACCAGTAGCTCAAAAATCAAAACTTTAACATGATACCATCATCAGATTAGATCACCACAAGAGCATTTTTGTCAAAGGGTAATAGGTCATTTCCCCATTAATGTCTACAGTACATAAGAATGGCATCTATCTTCCCATGATGTCGTGGGGAACAAAATGCAGGCAGAGAAAAAAATTCTCCTATAAACTCACTCCCCATAAAACTCTGACCATCGATCCTTCAAGACCCTCCCCATCACTCTGCTGGGTCAGGGCCACAGTTTTTAATCCTTTCACACATCTCTGCCATGATTCCTGATGGCACTGTGCATCTATAAACTAATTCAACTGCATGGTTTTTCTTGTGATGTTAGCGATCTGCATCAACATCTTCCTTCATTGGCAACAGCAGAACACGACAATATTCACCGACCACGAAGTTGAAATGGAGTACAGGACAGGATCAGGTGAAAATTTCTGCTCCTGATCTCTCTTGCTGTAAACTAGGTATTTAGGAAAATTAGACACTAAGGTGCCATTTAGTAAACCACTCATGTCCAGCAGGAAGGATGAATGGACCTTGCAAAGTTATTTGCTGGCAACTGTAGGTCTCTTTGCCAGAACCACAGGCTAAGGCGATCATTTCATAAAAATTCAAAAAGGTGGTGGTAAGATAAAGAGAATAGGTGAGTAAATTAGAGAAGGAGGCTACAGCACAAGGAGAAACCATATTCTGCATAAACTTGTTTCCTCTCTCATCGTTCTCCCATTGTAGAAGCTAGATTTTGAGGGAGGACCCTAGGACCATGAGCAGGATCAGAGCCCAAGCTCCCCAGCTCTGTCAGAGTTCCTGAGGAGCATCAGGCACGTACCCTGGAGAAGCACATGGGTACCGCCAACAGTTGTGATGCAAGCAATTCACTCTCAAACAACGGAGCTCACTAGGCTCAAGCAAGTCATAGCCACAGAATTACAGTTCCCATGAAATGTTTCATTACCCTGTGAGCTAAATATACTCACGTTTACTTCAAGTATCTCAATTTGGTTTTATCAGCAGATTCCTTCTAAATACTTACTCAGTGTCATCAGTACATAGAGGTTATCAAGAGATTTCCCTAAGTACAAAATGGAGATTGCCCTCTAAAAGGAAACTTTAAAATTCCACTCAGCTGCCTCTAGAATAAACACTCTTACGTACTCGAACATGCACATAATACCCCTGTGGACAAAATCCCACCCGTATGTTCTTCTCTATGTTTAAGATGCACTGTGCTAGATTATATAGATGTTGAAATGAGAAGAACCACAGCTCTAACTGGATATAAAACAGGACTTTCCTTCATTGGGCACTTTACAATTGACTAAATAGATAACTGTTAAAAGACTCAGTTATGGAGTCTGGAAAGTACAATTCATCTCCTTATCCTATAGAAACATGGGCAATAATTTTCCATTCTTGGAGCCAATTTTGCCTTATCTGTAAATTGGGGAACACAGCAATATCCACCTCATAAGGCGACTAAGAGGGCCAGAGGAGATGATGAATACAGATACCTGTCAGGGATTGTGTCATGTAATGGGCTCTGAGTACATTTTTTGTGCTTACAAAGGCAAAACCTTTGTAATCAAGGAGATCTGAGCTTCAGTCCTAGCTCCAGCACTGACCCATTAAATGAACTTGAGCGAGTTACTGAAGGAAGCGGGACTAGAGAAGTCTTATCTCTAAACAGGCCCACCAGTGGGGATGATACAGGTGAGATATGAGGACATGGGAAGTCCCAAAGAGCACTAGGCCATTAGTCATTCATTTCTATAATAAAAATAAAGAAACGTATAAAATGTTCTAAGCATTCCAGACAGAGGCAATACCAAGAAAAAGACGGCAACCCACATCATTTGCCCTCAGCAGGTTTGGGGCCAGCCAGCAAATTTGGAAGAAGCCTCCCTCTTCCCCATCTTTTGCACCGAATCTTGTGAATTACGCCTATAAATACCTCTCTATAATCTGTCTGCCTCCTCACTTCCATCACAGCCACAGACCCCTGTTTTTTGCACTCTCAGCCACTGTAAAGCCTTTCCGACTCACTCCAGGCATTCCCCATACAGTAAACAGAATGATATTCTAAAAAATTCAGTCATCATGTACCCCTGATTAAATCCCTTCAGAAGCTCCCCATTGTCCCTGGGATAAAATCCAAACCTCTTAATGGGACCTCAGTCGGCTTCTGTCACCTCTCCTGCTATTTCCTTAATGGGCTAAATGCCAAAGATTCTGAGTGCACCACATCGCCTTGCTCCCAAATTTCACACATGGCTCCCTCTGACCGAAGGCTCTCCTTTCACCTAACACCCGCCCCCCGCCCCACTCCTCCTCTCAGCTGCAATACCACTTACTCAGAGAGGCTTTCTCGGACTCTACAGGAGGAAAAGGACCACCCACCAAATGCTGTGGCTGCATCCTCTCCCCCTCCCAACACCTCATCCTATAATCTTCACTTACACTATGGCGTTAAGCCCATGTTTCTGGTAGATTCTAAGTTCCTCCAGCATGTGTGCCTTGTTTATCGCCACATGTCCTGTGTATTGTGCACGTAACTTGAGATGGAGAAATACAGTCCAGTTTCTAAGGGGTTTTTAATGTTTTCAGTACTTCTGATGGAAGAAAAATTGAAAGCCACTTCTAATTCATTCCCTTTCCTGAAAAAGCAAAGAGAGAGAGAGAGAGAGAGAAGGAAAACTTTAATTCTGAGCATCTTTCTCTTTCCTCCCCCCTAACACTCAAGCCCCACTTTCACGGTTTGCTCACAGAGGTAGCAATTCTGGGCTTTCAGCAAAGATTTTTATATATAGATCTGTAACTTCCTTAAAGCTGGTAACAAGAAACAAATATGAAAAGAAATGTCTCTTGGGCTCAAACTCCTATCTGCTCCCATCAGCAGCCACTGGGTACACAACGCTCCACTCTCCCCCCACCAGCCCCGCAGCCAGAGGAAGAGCCTCTCCTTCAGCACCTGGAACACAGCATTCCCTGCAAGGCAGCAGGAGGAGAGAGCCAAGCACTCGAGGCAACCGCCTGTGTCACCCAAGCTAAACTCCACCTCTGGAAAATACATGAAAACATTCCCTTGGAGAAATATTAGATCTGCTTCACCGCTCTTTCTGGCATAGCTTATCCTACTTTGTCCTCCTCTCTCTCTAAAAGCCATGCTCAAAAACCTTCTCTCTCAGTAGGAAAGCATGCAAGTCAAATGCCATCGCAATCACTTTGTGTTTCCCTGCAGAGGGAAGGGAGGAGACTCTTGCATACGAAACTCATCTGCTCCTAATGGAATGGAGTAACTTTTAAAGATGACAGGAAGCGTGAGATTAGAGGTAACACAACACGAAACCAAACCACGGAAGAGCATAAGCCTGTGCCAGACCCTTGCTTTGCCTCTGGGCCACCTCCACATTTCTGAGATTCTACAAGCCACACACTCATGCTCTCTGCTACTGAGCCTGGCCCCTGGCGCACCAGCAGCTGGCTGTCTTCAAGACCTCCCTTCTCCAGAAACACCACCATTTTCAACACTTTGAAGTGTTTGTGTTTTTTCTTTATTTTAAAAACCCAATGATTAAAAAGCCACTTAGTCTGAAGTAAAACAATGATGAGACCAATATAAATATAATTTGAAAGAAAGCCATATATTGAAATATTTGCCTCAGGTCACCAACCTTCTCTGGCCAACCTTCTGAAATGTGGTCTTCTAAAAATGGCCATATTGTGGTGCTTTGCCTCAAAAGCTCCTTTAGGAAAAGAAAATGATATTTTTACAGTCTCAGTGATGAAAACCAAGGTGAAAAACTTTAGAGCATTTTGGCAGTTTTTCACATTTATTTCAGCAGAGAAATAAATCCAAACTAGATCTCTATCCACAAGAAAGAAATATTATTTGAAAAATTATGTGCTAGTACAGGAAACATGAAATTTCTATTTTTGAACTAATACTATTTATTAGGTATGTTTCCCACTGCTCTGTATTATTAATTTATACTTCATTATTTCTTAGGTTACTATGCTTATGTTTCCCTTTATGGAGTTTTAAAAAGCTGATTATATAGTCTTTCAGTTAATTAGGTCACTTTGTAATTCTAGAATATAAAAAGCACTTTGAAAACAATAAAGGAAAACATTTCCGATGTGTGATGACAATCAAGTAAATCATAATAATTTGATATGTTGGGAAGAATGCAAAGCATTATCAGTTACTTTTCCTATTTGGATGGGTTGCTAAATATAGAAATAAATGTAACACATTCATCTATTAGTGTACTCTCAGAAGAGAAATTAGGATTTCAGATCCTAATCAAATTAGGATACGAGAACGTATCATTTAGCTAAAATTTTACTAAACAAGTTTGGGGGTATCTGCCTAAGCCATTGCCCCTACTCCAGAATCAGCCCCCACCTACAGGACTTGCCAAGAGAGCTTAGATATAGGAGTATTTCAGGACCCCCGGTCTGGTGGCCATGACACAGCGAACCAGGTGTGGGACTGTGGAACAAGGAGGTCATAGCCACAAGCTGCACTGAGTCCATTCTCTCTCAATTTATGGGGCACCTGGGTGGCTCCATTGGTTAAGGGTCCGACTTCAGCCTGGGTCATGATCTCATGGTCTGTGAGTTTGAGCCCCGCATCAGGCTCTGTGCTGACAGCTCTGAGCCTGGAGTCTGCTTCAGATTCTGTGTCTCCCTCTCTCTCTGCCCCTCCCCCGTTCATGCTCTGTCTCTCTCTGTCCCAAAAAAAAAAAAAAAAAAAAAAAAAAAAACGTTGAAAAATAAACACTAAAAAAAATTTTAAGCATTTAAACCTACTTAAGACACAGAGTGGTTACTTATGGTAGAGACATGAGTATTAAAGAATGAAATAGTATTTGGGGTCATAGCTCTTCTGATGAGTAAGTACAGAAAGCCAACAAACAAGGAAATACAAAAGAATGGTACAGATATCAATAGAAAAGCAGACTAGAAAACCTATCCTTTGGTGGGGTGGGGGAAGAAGCAAGGCGGGAAGAATAGCTTTCCAGTTCCAAGGATGTGGTATAAATTAAAGCTACAAGTATCATTTATACCTGCATCACTACAACCCACATCCCTGTTTTGGATATTCTTGATTTTCCTGGTTTACCTTTTTTTAAACAAAAAAATATCCCTTTCATTTAAGCAAGATGCAGTGAATTTCTCTTGCATGCAAATGAATAATCCCTGGTTTGAACAGCACAGGCACACACAAATCCCTTCATATGAGAGAAGAAAACCTTTGCCTTAGAACTGTTTTTTGAAAAATCAATGGCATGTAAAGAAAAATTCAAGTTAGATCCAAATCGGCACTTGTAGGCTACAACACTGCCATAAACAGAGTAAAGAATTTGAGTCCATTTTCTTTTGTCTTCTTGTATTGTAAGAGTTAAACGTTGATTTGTAGGCCAGACAATGCAAAAATGGACGAGTAGTATGAATATAAACCAGCTTTCCATTTATAAATGAGGTGTATCTGATGTATAGCGTTTAATCATTTCTGTAATGTAAATATTCCCACTGTGTCCAATTTCAAGCTACCACTAGAACATCACTAAACATGAAGCTGAAGAGAGATGGCCATCATTAGCTTTCACCAGCCCATGAATCCACTGGATGGATTCAAGTAAAGAACACTTCAAGAGTCAAAGTAAGCAAGCAAAACATTATTGGTTTTGCTTGCTTACTCAGAGAAGTAAGCCCTCAGAGAAGTTAAATGACTAGTCTTGGTCACACAGTAAGTGGCAGAGCCTAGAGTCCCATCCTAGTGGCCTGATCTATATAATTTAGAGTACCAAATATACCCAATGAATTAATAAATCTTTACAGGTACACCCCACACCCCAAATTTGCCAACTAAGGCCAATCAAAATAAAACACACATACTATTTGATCGTCAATAGATCTTTATTTTTGTCAGGTCCTAGATCAAAGTCCAAAAACACTTAAGTCTACTGTTTTCAGGGGAACCAAGAAACTAAACCTAATTATATGGTACCTTATAAATTGCTACTTAATTTAAAATTTTCACTAAGTGTAATTTATACCCATAGCCCTACTACTCTCATCCATTTCAGTAATCTCATTTTACCCTATACATCACAAAAAAATTATTTGGCATTACTGAATATATTGTGCTTTTTAAAACTATACTCTTTCAAAAATTATTCCCACCACTCCTAAATTTTGCTCATTCTTTAATTCAGCCAAATGTCAACTCATCCATGAATCCTTCTCAAACTCCTCAGACTGAGTCATTCAATATACTCTTTAGTTTAAACAGCCCTTTCATAGGTTCATTATGGCTATGACTATGGGGGCACAGTCATTTCATGTTTACACAACTGCCTTGCCATTGAAATCTTAAATCTGAATGTTTAACACGTGCCTGAAAGAAGAGGTATTATACCTATATTGAATGAATGAATGAATCTGTTGATTAAAAAATATTTGATGCCCCTTCACTAAGGAAAAAAAAAGTATCTCTCAAGCATAAACGCAGAGATCGAAGAAATCATTGTAAATCAACAACGACAAAAAAAGTTGTTTTCCTATTCCAACTAAGTAAATTTATAAAACAAGCTGGAAGAACATTTAGTAAAAGAATTGTATTTTCAGAATCAATTTGCCTACCACAGAGCTTGCATTTACAATGCTACTGTGTAAGTCACCACCAAAGTGGGGGGGGGGGGGGGCGGAATAGTCTTCTGGTGGTCTCGACGTTAAGAAAAGATTGAATTCACTCAGTGCTTTAATATGGCACTCAACCAAAGACCTCACCATTTAATAGCAGCTGTTCTACAGTTATGCAAACTATTTTTCCTAATAACTTCTTAGAAAGACTTATATGTATATGTGCATGTACGAGAGGGGTGAGGGAAAAGGAGAGGTAAATGAAATGACAAAATCTTAACAGGAAATTATTGTGGTACCCTGTTTTACAGATAGAAAAAGAAGTGAACTTCAGAGAAACTAACTTAAGCAGACACTGAAGCTATGCCCTCTCTCAACCCCAGTCTTAACATCCTTACATGTAGCAGCACCTGATTGCCTCCTGTTCCTTTTTCTTTCATTGTTACCCTCAGACAAGCCCAAGTCCTAAAAAATGCAGAGTTAGCACAAAGTATCAGAAGACGTCACAACAGACCAAACTGCCATCCAGAAAGGAAATGCTTATTCTAGTTACTCAAACTCATTCTTGACCTTGAGAAAGTCAATTTACCCTGGGTATCAAATGATCAAACTTAAAACAAGAACTGTTATTGTAACACCTTTAGTAATGGATTCGATTAAAATAAAGGAGCTCTGTGTGTAAAAACTTATTTTGTCCTTTCAGCCCAAAACGGTTGCCAGGAGCAGGATCTAGAAGTCTTTATGATTTAAAGCTATCAGACTTTTCAATTTAGTGTATAATCTCACCAACTGAGTATGTAATCAGGGGTCAATGATTGTCAGATACAAATAAATGCATGTTTAATTGAATGTTTATAACCAAATGTATATATCAAAACAAACTAAATAGACATGTCTAACGTCTTTAATTCATTGAACATGGAGCTCCAGTAGTTCGTATTTCCTTGATCTGAGCAAAAAACAGCCATGTCTCAGAAGTGAGAAACGTGTTCTGTGAAAAAGCAGATAGGAAATGTTTTCATTTTTATAAATGACTTGCCGGTACAGTTCTCTATTATGTATTAAATGGCTTCTCTGATTTGAAGAACTTCCAAGCTGAACCTACAAGCCTGCAGTATTGCCCAATATAAACAGTCATTTGACAGGATGAAAAAAGTCATTCCATCTTCCCTTTAATCTTTATGCTTCCTGCTCTGCCCCCTTTCCATTTACAACACAGAATGGACTTCGGACTATCAGTCTTAGCTCTTCTACAATGCAGCACTTCTTCTAAGAACAGTCTGTGTGTTATAAACTGACAGGAAATGAAAACGTGTGCCAACAGCTGATTAACTGCCTATCGATATATTTAAACCAGGTTAATTTTCCCCAAAAGAATTCAAAAATATTGAAAATGCCCTTGAGTGACGTTCCTAACCTGAATCCTATTAAGGGAGGCAGGAGAAACCCCTTCCTACCAATTCTTCCAAAGTCAAGAGACAAAGCCACCCCCCAATTCAAGCTAATGAAACGTTGCAAGGATGTGGGAAGCAAAACTAGGAAACCCAGCCAAGCAAGTTTGGTTGTAAAAGCTGAAGATCCCAAGAACTTAGTAGCCTAATAAAATACCTACTATCAGGAATGATATGTCTATGTTCTTAAAAAATGTATTCTGTGATGACACAGTTTCTGTACTTGATTAAGAGTATCTATGCTTTCATCTAGCTTTGTCAACGTATTTTTTTTTATTCCCAAACAGTGTTTGCATCAATAGCAGCTCAGTATCACTTGTGATTAGCGCAGAAGTAGTCCTTCACTTTTCTGGACTCTAAAGCTGACATAAAGAGAAGACTGGCTTTAACTCTATTAACACCTAAAGGCATTAAAATTTTATACTGGAAATTCAGGCTGTCCAATGGCAGCCATACACACATTTTTCCTCCGTCACTGCTTCTCTATGGTGATTCTGCATCCCAAAGGATCTTGATTTCTTTCAAGTCTCCATATCCTCTTACCGTTAGCTCAGAACTTCATCTTAAAAATTTTAGACAGTCCATCTCACGTGTGCTATCTCAATTTTTCATCTGTCCATGTCAAAATAAAAATGTTTCCACATTTTTAGTCAGCTGATCTCCTTTTCCTTGAACTTTGGAAGAAATTTTCCTCCTTTCTGGAATTAAATCCAACCTGAGCCCTGCCCTCTGCACATTTTTTCAGAATCTTGCTTCATCAAGTTATTCCTCTTCATCTTTGTGTTTCTCCCTCACATTTCCTTTTTCTTCTTGACTAGATCTGTGCCCAATTTCCCAAGCCCCAAATCCTCTCCATCTTGAATTCATTTAGTCACTGATCTCTCTTCGGGATATTGTCTCACATCCATTCACATGTTTTTATTATAATAGTAACCATGGTTACTTAAAAATTACAAAATAGAAAGTTAAAGAGAAAACTGTATTATCTCACCACCCAGTAATAACCAACATTTAAAGGTATTCACCAACACATAATATCTTTAATAAACATTGATCATAAACTGTAAACGTAGGTCTCACTGACAAGTATTTTCCATGTGAATTAAAGAAAATCTTCGTCACCATTAAAATGGTTCTATTTTATTTGACGGTATAGAGTATTTAACCAAATCTCTGGTATTGGTTAAACTAATTGTTTTTTAACCACTTGTCCAATTGTCCACTATTGTCAACAATACTGCAGTCAACATTTTTCTCCCTGCATCTTTGCACAATTGTGTGATTATAACCTTAACACACTCTTGAGAGAAAAAAAATCCCATAAAACATTTTTAAAACCTTGCATAATACATGTGAGTGTACTCTGTTTGCCTTATTATCAACTTGGCTCTTTACTGTAATAGAGGTTTGGTTATCAGCACTCTAATGAACTCTAAGAAATGTGACATTAATTATCAAGTAACAGTTTTCATACCAGCTATTATTCTTGATGTCTACACATGATCTGATCATCATTCCTTTCTTCCTAAAACACTCTGCCCCCAATCATTTCCATGGCATTACTATCTCAACTTTACCTCTGTCATTCTTATTTTTCTACCCATGGTTTCATCCTTCTTCCATACAAATCTAAGTCCCTCTTTCTCTCATATTTTATCCCCTTATCCTTCCTAAATTGAGAGTCTTGCCCATTCTATCACTTCTATTTTTTCCCCAAAGATGTATATGTAACCTAGCCTCCCCAAGAATTTCCTGATTCCTCCCAGATATATTTATCCTTATATCCCATGGAAAACAAAAAATTAGCAGGTTTAAATGCACATTCTCTTAACGTACTCCTCTTTCTGGTTTTCTACTACTGTTGAGATCTCCATCAATTCTGTAAGTTAGAAACTTGGGCTTGAGTTTAAAATTTTCCCACTTATCTCCCAAAAAAACAATCCCCAAGAATTCCTGGTTTTGCTCGAGCATGTAGTCCCTGATCCCCTGCTGGACACACTGATGTTACCTATTCTTGTGCTTCTCTTCCTGCACCCTAATCAGCAGGAGGAATATCAAGGACTCTGTTTTCCTCACCAGTAAACTTGAATCTCGAGCTTACTCGGGATTAATCGAATTCAATTGATGGTAAGGTTGTGCCTCTGGGTATCTCTTCTCGGTACTCACCAATTTTCCTCAGACTGGTGAGGAAGCAGGACATGGCCCAATAAGAGGATTATGGAAAATCTAAGATGTCAAGATCCTCTGAATTCTCAGCTCCCAGATCAGGAAAATACAAAGTACGCTATTAGAGCTACGTGAGTCCCCAGGGAACAAGTATGTTCTAGGTTGGTTTTCATGGTGATTTTGACTTGGGTCTTTCTGCTAAAATAAAAAAAGGTGAGAGGCCCCTCTGAGGACAGAACAGCATTGGCAACATCACTACTGAAGGCAGCTGGCATCAGACGCTATGACAGCCTTGGTGCAACTGGTTGTGCTGGAACAGGTGGCAATTTTGTTGCCAAAGCCGCAGCGGGAAGTGTGCAGGAGGCTATGAAGATACCAGCAGTGGCCTTGGCAAAGGCAGGGGTAGAGGTGGAGGGCAGTATAGAAACTCTAGGCATTAACAAGGTCCGTAACAGACCACACAGTCCCACCACACCAAAATTACAGATTATGTGTAGCAGTTCACCCATTTTGAGGGTTCCCTAAGACACAATGGCACACTTTCCTAGCCCAAGATGACACAGAACAACAGCAAAGAAGGTGACAAAAGCCATAGTGTGATTCAAGAACACCAGAACTGGCACAGGATTTCCAGAGCATGTTGTCCAATTTCTTCAAAAAGAGAAGTCAGTTAAGATGCTGAAATGAACAACATTCAACATGAGACAGAGATGGTGTGCTCTCACTACGATGCAGAGACTGAATTTTATTGTTTGAATCTCTAAGTCAGGTTTGTGATGGGCCGTGTACATGTCTCCTCCCATTCAACTGACTGGCAATAGGCTCCAGTTTTCTGAAAATAGCTTATTCTTCACAAATCCTTCAATAAATATTCAGGAGATGGAGTTCATTGACAATCCCCCCTAGATGTGAAGCTAATTAGCTGCTGATACCTAAGCTTAGCATTTAGCTCTCTAGTACCAAAAAGGATTCTTTTAAAGGTGTGTTTATTTTGAATGTAAAAGATAAACTGGAAAGAAGTATGGATTAAGACCTCAAAATTGTCCTCTCAAAGGGTTCCCTTCTTTTTTATCAAAATACAAAGAAGATAAATAGGAAAATCAAACTATTTGAGGGGTGAGGGAAGGAGTCTTTGAGGAATCAAGTGTTTCTTGCTGTTTTTTTAATGCTGTCAGCATTTTAGGCTGTTAATTTTCCCCCCATAGATTTTAAAACAAGCTCATCAAAAACTTAGGAGTTTAAAAACTTTAATAAGTTAAAGATTACTTTTCTGAAAAGAGGATTTCATCCCACTCACTCAGCTTTATTTCCCTGTTGTGCATTATTTCCACACAAAATTTGGTCTCTGGGCACTACACAATGGTTGCAGGTTTGCATTGCTGTTGTATTCAATCCCCAAAATAAACTCAAGAAATGTTGGTCAAACATCCAGATAGTAATTACAGTGCAGGGGTGGGGGTGGGGGGCGTGGGGAAGCCATTCATGTAAGGCACAATTTGTCTCATAATCCTCCTACATTTAAAATAACAGATGATTGGGGCGCCTGTATGGCTCTGTCAGTTAATCGTCCAACTTCAGCTCAGATCATGATCTTGTGGTTTGTGGGTTCGAGCCCCACATCAGGCTCCGTGCTGACAGCTCTGAGCCTGGAGCCTGCTTCAGATTCTGTGTCTACCTCTCTCTCTACCCCTCCTCTGCTCACACTCGCTCACTCTCTCTCTCTCTCTCAAAAATAAAGATTGAAAAAAATTTTTAAATAACAGATGATTTTGTTCATTGACTGCTACACGACCTCTTCCACTCCTCTCTGCCAGGCAACAACAACGGAGACCAAAAAAAGATAGGCTTTCCCTTTATGTACATGAGCTTTCCTTTCTCATACAAGCAAGGATTTATCTAGAAGTCCGTGAAAATAGGTTTTTTAGAACTTTACTTTGGCCAAATATCTTCTGTTTCCTTTCTTTAGATAACTGAGAACCAGGTCTCTTACCAGCAAATTTATGTACTACCATAAAACATAAAAGAAAACTAAGTGTATCTCCTATTATTGTTAATTCCGTCTTCAGTAATGCTTTTGTTTAATTTATAAGAGTTGTGGTCCTGTGTGATTTACTGCAACATAGATCTATCAAAATAAATTTGAGAATTTTCACAGTGCACTTGGTAGGAGGTAAAGATTTTTATTCTCCTACCTCAAACTGGCATCAAGAATTAATGATGAACAATTTGTTGGATGATTTACATTCTTACTAGTTTTTAGTCTTCACTTAATAACATGCTTCAGCTGTGCCTGTCCTCTTAAACACAACCCTGTCTTCCTAAATGGTGTAGGGGATGTCACACCTGCTCAAATGCAGGAGATAAAGTGACACACACACACACACACACACACACACACACACACACACACACACCAGCAGGGGGAAAAAAGACATTAAGACACAACCAAAGACACAACGCAGAAGGAAAGGATTTAAGACAGAACAAAAGACAAAGCACAGAATGGATGTTAGACCTGATGACAACCTCAGGGAAACTCATGGTTTTTATTATGATCATAATTCACTGATCTTTAAATAATTTAAGTTACCCTTTCCTCCCTGTTTGGCCTCATTCCACTGGAGCCTTACATTGCCAAATCACACTTCCTTAGACTCAAGTGTTGGTACAACTATAAAAAAGAGGAACGATAAAACATAAAATTGTTAGGTTTTTTAACAAACACATCTAAATGGCTGTTTACTTCTTGAAATTGGTCATCTGGGGGAGATACGAGGTTTATTTTCACAATGCAAGCCATATTCAAAATTCTTTAAAATTGCCCTTTCGCATTGCCTTCAAAACGTACAGCATATTCTATTTAATATCCTCAGTGGGAGCAAATTTTCATCTTTTGAAGTTATCCTGTGAATAAATTTGAAGATCCTTTTGGATGATATTGGGAGTCTTTTATAAGATTCAATTTAGATCTATGTAAGAAATTACATATTTAGCTATTTTTAATGCACATACTATGTGAAAGGCTGGATATACACAAGTGAATAAGAGAGACTCCTCATGCCAGAAAAGCATGTTGTGTGGAGGGAGGGAAAGACCTGTAAATCTATCATTTCAACATTATGCATACAATCCCGCGTGCTCCTGGAACACACAGGGCTACTTAACTCAGTGTGAAGTCTGGAGCCTCCAGGTGGAGGTTTCATAGGGATGAAGATACAGAAACTGAGACTACAGAGATGAATAGGAATTAGATGGAAAAGGGCATAAAGGACATTCCCAACAGAAAACATTGCATGATTAAAGGCAGCTTGATAGATGGTGAAAACCATTTTAGAAGCACTACAGCATAAAATGCAAAGGTTGGTCAAGACAGGAAAAACAGAAAACACTAGAGAAATAAAGCAGGGGCTGAGTCATGGTGAGTTTCTGCTTTTTAATAGGTCCTTCTCAAGAGGTGTTCTAACAGTAAGCCAGGGAATGAGAAGGTCAGAACTGCATTTTGAATAGCTCACTCTAAAATCATCATTCCCTTGTATCCGGGGTTCTGGGAACCACAGCACTAAGAACAATGATAGAACAAATAAGAGTGGATAAGTTAACAAGCATTTGGGAATCTAAAATTAGAGAGATATAATCACCTACTTGGTCGTAAGAGGCAAGAGGAGGACTCTTGGGTTTGTGTCATAGCAACTAACTGGGGGGTAAAAGCACTCAAGGACAATCTACCACCATCACCCCCCAGAAAGAGGGAAGCCACCTGGGGGAAACAGAGCCACCCTTCAGCAGAGCACCGCCTCAGAAACAAAGGAAGGACACTATTGTCTTATAATTTGGTTTCAGCCAACCAAGTGGAGAATTAAGAAATATCTGGTATTAAAAAGCCACACTCTGAACTACAGCAGAAGCTAATATAGAAGGAAGATCAGAGAGAATATGAAATGGACGAGAATGATGACAGCTCCTTGAGACATAGTTGCCAAAAGTAACACCAATTCTCTGGTGAAGAGATGTTAAAAATTAACACCAGAAACATGTTGGACATCATTTCAAGTTTGCCAATTTCATGTGTGCATGCACGTGTGGGTGTGTCTATGATTCAGTGAAGTATGTAGTGTATGATACAGGATGTAACATTCTCAAGTCACATCTTGTTATCTTTACAGTTACAAAGTTACTGTTCTTCATACTGCTGCTCTATTTAGAAGACCACAATGAACCACAAAACAAAATTGCACAATTCTGGTGGTGAAAAAGGCAAACTAGGTGAGTATCATCACTGTTAGAATATCTGCGGATTAGTAATCCAGTGTACAACCCTGGTAAAAGTAAGCATCATATCTGCCCAAAAGGCCTACAGTTGGCCGTAGTACTCTGTCAAACGTCTGAAGAACACAAATGAGTACAAAAATGCCAATTTAGCTATGCCACCTCAATTAAAAGCAGTTATTCCTGTTCATCATTTGTGGTTAGCTCTTACTGACTTTGGTCTAGCCATTATTTCATCATTTTTAACAGGACTTTTGCACAAAGACACATCCAAAGCATTTTAAAAGCTTCTCTCATAGGTATTAAGAAGCCAAAATAGCTTCTTTCTCAATTTTTTTAAACCTCCATGTTTTGAAATTACTTAATATTTTCTGACATGCTAGGACAGGTTATCGAACCACTTCAAGACATTACCTAGGAGTAGATTTTGTAATTAGGTCATAAGCAAAATGCTGTCAGGAAATTAAGGTGGAAAAACGTAACGGTGAAATACTTTTAGATTGAGAACTGTTTAATGTCAAAGTTTTTCTGTAGGTCAATGTCAACTCCTCCATTGCTCATTTAAGGAAACCACATTTTAAAAAATTTGAGAAACTAGCAAGAAGAAAATACATGTGTTTTCAGTTTACCCAAGAAAACAAAATCTTATCAAGAAACAAGGAGGCCACAGAGGATGAAGGTGCTGTATTTCAGAACATCACCCTGATAAAGTTCTGTACCAAGAGACTCTAACACATCCATCACAGGAAGGATGGGGGCATGGAACATAAACCTTATACCCGGGGTCTGAAATGTAATAAAGAATGAAGAAAAAGGAAGTGATGGGTGGATAAATCTACATAACAATATCGTCTGAGTAACACAACAGTAGCAATGCCTGATGAGTGGGGTTAAAAGGAAAACAAAACAGAAATAACATAGACCAAAACAGGATATACATCAGGAGCAAAGAGATCTGAATTAAAGGCCCTTTATTGGGAGATAAGACATATTGATTTAAGTCTGACTTTAAATTATTAAGTGTACTGATTTCTCAGGTACATATTTTAAGAATAGGAATAAAAGATATAAATAAATACCACTGGGAAGAAATGGAAAGAAAAAAGTAATTGAAACATGGTAAAAAAAAAAAAAAAAGGACAAAAAATTGGAAAGTGAAGGACCAATAAACTGTTAGAATGGAAAAAGACTAGATACGTAAACCAAATTAGCTCATGTATCTAAGTGAATAGCAAATATACTTAAAAAAAGCATTACTAAATTCCAAAATGCATGTATAATTATAATTACTCAAACAATCAGGAAGATACAATTCTAAACATACATATACCTAATAACATAATACAGCAGGAAGGCAGCCCTCATCAGAAATCAACCATGCTGACACCCTTATCTCAGACTTCCAGCCTCCAGAACCAGGAAAAAATTTCGGTTAAATCACCAGTCTGTAGTATTTTCTTAGGGAAGCCCAACTTGACTGAGAAAGATATTTAGAAAACAATTTAAAACAGAATCACAAAATTCTACATATCAAAATTTGGGGGATGCAGCTAAAACAGAGCTCAAGGAAATTTTAAAAATCCTTACTGTTTATATCCCATAAAAGGCTGAATTAATGAGTTAAGCACTCAAATCAAGACCATAGAATCTTCCAGAAAAAAAAGGTACAAATAAAAATTGGAAATGAAAAGAGGACATTAGCTAAAATATTTTTAATGATATTATAAATGATATTCTGCAAAAAAATTTTGGAAGTACTGAAAAAAACACACATTCCTAGAAATAGTAACTTATTATCAGGAGATAAGAAGGGAGGAGAAATATCTGTGTATTTGTTTCTCCCACCACACTAACACCCTCTCTCCTACCTGCCAGGTAATGAACCAAAATTAGGATTACCTGCAACCCCAGCTTCTTGATGCTTTGTAGAGTCCCAAAACTAAGGTCAGGCAAAGAATAGGTCAGACTAGGACAGACTCAGACTTACCTGACTCAGATCCCTGCTTCAAGACAATTATCACAGAGCCCACTGCCCCTGGGGCTGGCAAGAAAGTCATTCATTTAATACTAGTTCTCATCTCCCTTCCCTTTCAAGGTCAACAGTGAAGAACAGAAGCTAATTTTCCATCTATAGAAGCTGATACAGTCCTATCACCATTTCAAGGAATATCTAGACTGAATTTTTCTTTCGCCCTTAATTATAGAGCAAAAGAGATGGAACTTTCTAAACCTGTGTTCTTTGTGCTTTAACAATCTGCTTATTCATTTTAAGAGACTCTTCACCAATGACCACCAAGACTCCAGCCCAGTACAAATCAGGGGCCATCCAGGAATACAGATAAAACACCCCTGGAGGATTTTAATGGGAGTTGTCGCCACACTGAGGACACACTAAACCAAAAGACTCAGTCTGAAAGAAGACAGGCTGTGGTCTAGATTTCTCAACTTTCGTATGTTTACATCAACAGAAAAGCAGCCACTAGACCAAAGAAGAATGATTTGAGACGTCAAGTGAATGGAGTTTCACTTTCTTGACCTCCATTTATTAGGCAATAGTGATGAACAAAGCAAAATAGACAATTTGGAAACAATGTCAAGGACTTCCTAAAATAATTATGTCTGGCCTACCACTATAGGTATATAAGCTTGAGAAAAAGATTTGATACAATACAGTCTCCTGTAGATTTCCCCTTTTATATTGTATCCAACTCTCTCCAAGCAGTTATAAAAAGAATATCCCAACCGCTTTGCTTCCATGTTCTTATCTGAAAAATGTCATCTGGCATGAACTAAGATAACATGTAGGAAGCACTTAAAATACCTGCCACAACAAACATTGCTGTTCTCTATCTTCACTTCCCATCAGAGAGAATCAATCCACTGAGGAGAGGCTATCTAATTAGAAACCCATCTAATTTATCAAATCTTCTAAAGTGATGCACATTGATGTTGAGCAGCCATCACTAACAAAACAATGAAAATAATTATTAACATGTATTGTTTGTTACTATAGATCCACCATTTAGGGATTAAATAGGTATCAGTTTGAATTTTGATAAAATAATACACACATAGCCAACACTCAAATCTTAATGTGAAAGTAGGCTCTAAAACCCATAGAAAGGATGGGAGGGTACCAAAGAGAAAACAGCAAGATTTATACATCAAAGCACTTGCTCTATCATTTTTTCTTTAATGCGAACATTGGAATTGAGAACTTCTGAAATTCTGCGAAGAGTCTTCGGCTGCACCTAAAAAGAAAAACGAAAAATAACGTGGGCACTAGGAGAAAATATAAAAAGCATGCAGAAGTTTCAAAAAAGGAAGAAAAAATCTGAATAAAGGGTCTCCTCAGAGGATGAGTGAAGGGAATGTAAAGGAAAAACGTGAAGTGATTCAAGCACTAAAACGTGGAGAACAGTTTGTCGTGTGCTATGGGGATGGAAACAGGCAACCCCAGAGTATCAGCTCATCCCCCAGGCCCTGGAGAGGGCTTTTTGTAAAATCTCCACTACAGTGTTTCCACATACCTAGAATCGGGGAAAGAGGATTTCTAATGTTAGTAGTTATACAAATTCTTTGACTTTTCACATAAAAATTTCAAATTTAATGACTAGACAATTCATTTTTTCCATGTCTAAAATAAGATCTTAGAAGGTCCATAAGCTTTACTGGATCAAAATCCCAAAAGAGATTTACAAGCTCTTATGCTGCAATGATGCTAATTCAGGGCACAAAAGGAAAATGGAACAATGAGAAAATCCACCCTAGGATGTAGAAAGGTTACCAGACAGTAGCTAATGGGGTAGAAGGGGGAGAATTCATTTTAACATTTTGATGAAAAACTGTCAAAGAGCAAAAATCATACCCTTGAAGAGTAGACAGGTGAGCTCCATTTTCACTTCCATTTTTTATGGCATCACACAGAAGCACACAGGGGCTAAGTGACTACTGAAACCACACAGCAATTAATAGTCACAGTTGGTCAAACTTTTCAAGTGTCCCAATTTCAACCTAACAAATTACTTATAAAGTGGTACCAGGCAGTTAGGGAATAGAGAGGGAATAGAGATGTTGGATGAAAACAGCGGAGTAAACAAGTAATAACACAAGATACACAAGATACACAAGTAATAACACAAGATACACAAGAACAGAGCGCTATAGAACAGCAAAGTTGAAAATGGTCTGTGTGCAACCGAGAAATCAGGTTCTGTAGGTTCTGCTAAGATCAGCAGAGAAGACCAGAAAGGCATTTTTACAGCTGGCAGCAACAGAAAAAGAACTACATTCCAGCTAGAGAACAAGGCGTGAAGACATGGGAGTAGAAAACAGGAATGTTACAGCACAGATAGTAGTACAATCTGGTACGACAGAAAAGCATCATAGGAAAAGGCTGAAATCAAATGATGGCAGCCTTCCATGCCAAACTGGGGTGGATGCACGGAGTAAAAGCCACAAGAATTTTAGAAGAACATTAACTTGGCAGCTGTAAACAAGGCAAGCTTCACTAGGGAGAGAAGAAAATATGGGGAGACCACTCTTCTAATCATCCAGGTATAGTGGTAACGTGAGAAGGGCCAAGTGCCAGTTTTCGATGAGGCTTGGTTAGGAATTATTTAGTAAAATACATTTAAAGATTCAGAAAAAGTGTCGTTTCATACACTAAATAATTGTTTTAGGAACGAGTGAAAGCACACCTGTTGTTGAAATACCCCCCAAGATTATCTAATTATGAAATCTGGAAAGCTATAATGGAAATTGTCAGTAGCTAACTCCAATGCACGCTCTACAGCATAAAGACATTATTGCAAGTACACACTCAAAGCCAACACCTAGGCTTGGTACTGCATCTTTGTACCCATGTATACAGATTTTTCAGACAACCAGAGAAAGGGGCTCTAAGGCATTATTTTTCACTTCACTTAAAATTCATAACTTTACCCTTGAGAAATCAGTAAGTCAGGAAGTATTGGGTGCTAACCATGGTTGATGCATCCTGGGATGAAGTGTTTGTAATGTACCAAGACCCCACACAGGAGGAAAGGGGTCGAAATGCACATTGCAAACTGTAGCTTCCTCTGTACTAAATTGTTAAGTATCAGAAAAAGACAGTAAGGAGGAAAGTGAAGACTGCACCCCAATCCAGTAGAGACGCACTCGTTGGATGCCTCTGACAGTGGCATAGGACTAAGGACCGTAAACATGAAACTGCTCTCGAGGTAGAGATACGGGTTGTCATAGGTCTAGCTTTTTAACTAAAAGGCTCAGAAATAAGGTTTCTGCCCAGGAAATACTGTGACCTAACGTATACGGGAGAGTTCTTATTTGCTAGGACTGTATATTATGCTACTGACTTATAGTCTCACCGGCTGGTAAGCAAGTACAGTCTAACAAAAGGCCAAAAAAGGTGCCATATTATTATTTTAAGAACATAAAATAGAGAAGACAACATACACACACAAAAATTAGGCCATTTAAAAAAAATGGGTAAACAACAATATCACTCACGAGCAGCAACTGAAGACAAAAATACACAGAAAATGAAAAGCAAGAGGAAAGTCAAAGATATATTAGGTGGAACAATAAAATGTATGACCATACCTATATCAGAAAGAGTCAAATTCAAGGCAAAGCTATCTTCTGTCATAAAGAGGGTTGTTTTATATTAATACAAATGCAATCTATAAAAATGATTTGGCCTGAATGGCTACTTATCAGACACCCTAACAGTGAACTACATAAAGCAAATGCTTTTAAAAAGCAGACAGAAGCATGGACATGCCATCCTCAGGCAAAGACCACGGGGTCAGAAAAAGTAAGGATGCAGAGAATTAGAAAACTATAACTAATAAGGATGACTTAATAGACACTTATCTTTAAGAGGTCTAATTTTGAGCCCTATAAGCACTGAGTATACTTCTTTTCAAGGGTCTATAAAACTTTTCAAAATACTATTTAGGAGTAGAATAAAAATACTAGCCTAAGGGACAAACAAATGAAATAAAGAGCCTAATAAGAAGACGATCCTGGTATATAAAAGAAATCATAGGGCATTGTGATATGAAACTAGCATTGTAAATCTGAATATATAAATTAATAAATTCACACTTATTTAATTAGATGGGGAAAAAAACTACATCTACATCTTCAGTTAAGAATGTATACAAACATTTGATTTAGCAACAAAATAAAAATTGGGGTTATTAACCTGGATGGTTAAGCATCCGACTCTTGATTTTGGCTCAGGTCAGGATCTCACAGTTCATGGGATTGAGCTCCAAGTCGGGCTCTGTGCTGACAACACAGAACCTGCTTGGGATTCTCTCTCTCCCCTCCCCTCCCTCCCTCTCCCTCTTCCTCCTCCTCTCCCTCTCTCTCTGCCCCTCTTCCACTCACAAACACACTCTCTCTCAAAATAATATTTTAAAAAATAAACTAAAATAAAAATAAAAACAAAATACTAAATAAAATTTGGCAAACATTTACCATATATTGGATAAGCAGTTTCTTTCTAAAGATTACCAAGGAAGAATCTTTAAAAACAAGATTGATAGATTTGGCTATATAAGAGTACAAAGCTTCATTTCCCAAAAAAAAAAAAAAAAAAAAAAAAAAAAAAAAATCAAAGTTGAGAGGCAAAACATACTGACAAAATATGAAATAATGTTAACACACTTGGTATGTAAAGAGCGAAAATAAATTAGTAAGTTGCCAACTATCCGAACACAAAATGGACAATTCACCAAAGAAAAAAAAGCAAAGATAAAACCTTATTAATATTTACAGAAGGCTGGGAAGATGGCCAAGTAGGAGGACCCTAATCTTACCTTGTGCCCATGGGTACAACTAGCTAATGCTCACATCAGTATAAATAACCAAGAAAATTACTGGAAGACTGTCAGAACAAACTCTACAATTAAATGTAGAGAAGAGGCCACATGAAGAGGGTAAGACAGGCAGAGACATGGTGAGGAGCTAAATGGACCCCACGGGTCTATCCACAGGAACCCGAGGAAGAAAGAGAAATAGTCTCACACCAGTGAGCCCACACAGGAAAGATGACTCTCCGTATCATTTGCTTTGAAAACCAAAGGGGCTGAATTTCTTGAGTTCTTACAACGAGTGGGACTTAAAAACTGGAACTTTAAGTAACAGCAGTCTCAGCTCTGGAAGAGCCAGGTAGCCAAGAAGCAGCTCAGTCCAGGCCCTCAAAGAGATAGCACAAGAAACAGCTCTCAAAGATACAGCACAGAAGCCCCATTTTGACAAACACCTGGGCATAAGGAGGAAGAATAGTTTACTCATTTCAGAGGGACAGAGATTGCTGGGAGACTCCCCAAGAACAAAGAGGCTGGCAGGTGCCATCTCCCTCCCCCAGCCCACCACATAAACACAAGGCCACCTATGGAAACCAGCACAGGGCTGACCCTCCCTGACTTACACCAAACCCCTCCCTAGTGCTAGGCTTCCGCAGATCTGCCCTTTCTAAGTCAGGCTTTCTTCAGTCCTGGTACCGAAGGTACCCTCCCACTAAGACCAAAACAAACCTTCCCAACGCTCCAACTCCCAACAGGTACACTTTGTGAGGCCTCAGTCCTAGGGGTAGCAGGCCCCCACCTGTGAAAGACCTGCCTTGTTAAAATTGCACACCTGGGCTGATTCAGAAGCACAACCTCTCTGCTGGTGTGCAAACCTCATAAGTACCACGTGTCCTGCTTTCTAATACACTCTTGGCCAGAGCCCATTCAAACCAGGGCCGCAAGTCTGGCAGTGTGCAAGCAGCACCCACAGGGGCTAGCCTAACTCCAAATGACTCCTGTGCTGGTAAGAGGGGATTAAACACAGGCAGGATTCAGACTGCAGCCCCAGCAGTAGACTGGGGGCAGACGCTAGTCTCACTTCAGGCTCCTCCCACCGACAAAGCTTCTCAGGGACAACAAAGGAAAAGCACCCTACAGTTTAGTGCTTCCGCATCTCTGGCAAATGCCTATAATGACTACACTCAAGGCCAAGGAAGCCCTATACTGGTTCGCTAATACCACAGGGATCACAACTTCGGCTCAGGTCATGATTTCGCAGTTTGTGAGTTTGGGCCCCACGTCGGGCTCTGTGCTGGCAGCTTAGAGCCTGGAGTCTGCTTCAGATTCTGTGTCTCCCTCCCTCTCTGCCCCTCCCCCACTCACATTCTGTCTCTCTTTCCTTCAAAAATAAACATTAACAAAAAAATTTTTTAAACCATTCAAAACCATCAAGTGGGATTTATTTCTGGGATGCAAAGGTAGTTCAATATTTGCAAATTGATCAATGTGATACATCACATCAACATGAGAAAGGATAAAAACTGCATGATCATTTCAACAGATGCAACAAAAGCATTTGACAAAATACAACATCCATTCATGATAAAAACCCTCAACACAGTAGGTACAGAGGGAACATACCTCAACATAGTGAAGGCTTTACATGAAAACCCCAGCTAACATACTCAATGGGGAAACCAGCGCTTTCCACCTGAGATCAGGACCAAGACAAGGATGTCCACTCTCATCACTTTTATTCAACACAGAACTGGAAGTCTTAACAAAAGCAATCAAAAGAGAGTAAAATTTTCACTACTTGCAGATGACATGACAGTATATACAGAAAACTCAGAATCCATCACCAAAAAACTACTAGAGCTTATAAATGGATTCAGTACAGTTGTAGGATACAAAATCCAAGTGCAGAAATCCATTGTATTTCTATTCACTAATAATGAAGCATAAAGACAAATTAAGTAAACGATCCCATTTATCACTGCACTAAAAATAATAAAATACCTAGGAATAAACTTAACCAAAGAGGTGAAAGACATAAACTCTCAAAACTACAAAACACTGATGAAAGAAATTGAAAAGGACACAAAGAAATGGAAAGACACTCCACACTCATGGGTTGGAAGAACAAATATTGTCAAAATATCTTTGCCTACACTTCCCAAAGCAATCTATGCACTGCATGCAATCCCTATCAAAATACCAAAATAATTTTTCACAGAACTAGAACAATCCTAAAATTTGTATGCAACCACAAAAGACACCAATAGCCAAAGAAATCTTGAAAAACAAAAACAAAACTGGAGGCACCACCATTCCGGACTTCAAGTTATATTACAAAGCTGCAGTCATCAAAACAATATGGAATTGGCACAAAAACAGACACACAGATCAAGAGAACAGAATGGAAAGCCAGAAAGAAACCAAAAATTATATGGTCAATCTTTGACAAGAGAAAAGAACAGGCAATGGAAAAAAAGACAGGCTCTTCAACAAATGGTATTGGGAAAACTAGACAGCAACATGTGAAAGAATGAAACCAGACCAATACACAATACACTGTCTTACACAATACACAAAAATAAACTCAAAGTAGAATAAAGACCTAAAAATGAGACCCAAAACCATAAAAACCTATAAGAGAGCATAGGAAGTAATTTCTCTGACACTGCTTGTAGCAACATCTTTCTAGTATGTCTCCCGAGCCAAGGGAAAGAAAAGCAAAAATGAACTACTGGGACTACACCCAAAAAAGATTCTGCACAGCAAAGGAAACAATCAACAAAACTAAAAGGCAACTTACTGAATGGGAGATGTTTGCAAACGACATATCCAATGAAGGGTTAGTATCCAAAATACATAAAGAACAGATACAACTCAACATCCAGAAAAAAAATAATCTAATTAAAAAATGGGCTAAAGAAAGAACAGACATTTCTCCAAAGACATACAGATGGCCAACAGATACATGAAATGGTGCTCAAAATCATTTATAAAGGAAATGAAAATGAAAACCACAATTAGTTATCACCTCCTATCAAATGGCTAAAATCAAAACCTCAGGAAACAAGTATTGGTGAAAATATGGAGAAAAAGGAACCCTCGTGCATTTTTGGTGGGAATGCACCACTGGTGCAACCACTGCAGAAGACAGTATGGAGGTTCCTCAAAAAACTGAAAATACAAGTACCCTATGATCCAGTAATTGCACTATTTATCCAAAGAACACAAAATCACTAATTCAAAGGGATACATGCACCCCTATGTTTACTACAGCATTATTTACAATAGGCAAACTATGAAAGCAGCCCAAGTGTCCATGGATAAATGAAGGACATAAAGAAGTGGTATGTATACATATAATGGATTATTCTTCAGCCATAAAAAAGAATGAAATCTTGCCATTTACAACAACATGGATGGATCTAGAGTGTATAATGCTAAGCAAAATAATCCAGTCAGAGAAAGACAAATACCATATAATTTCACTCACACATGGAATTTAAGTAACAAAGGAAGTAAAAAAGACAGACTCTTAAAATATAGAGAACTGGTGGTTACCAGAGGGAAGGTAGGCAGAGAATGGGTGAAATATGTGGGGGAATTAAGAGTACATTGATCATCATGAGCACTGAATAATGTATAGAATTTTTTAGTTCTATACCACATTCTTGAGTCACTATACTGTACACCTATACTAGGAATAATTTTTTTTTTTAATATTTGAGAGAGAGGGAGGGAGGGAGGGAAAGCAGGGAAAGAGCAGAGAGAGAGACAGACAGACAGAATCTGAAGCAGCTACATCCAAGGCTCTGAGGTGTCAGCACAGAGCCCAAAACGGGGCTTGAACTCAAGAGCCACAAGATCATGACCTAAGCCAAAGTCCGACACTTAACCGACTTAGCCACCCAGGTGCAAATAATTTTTTAAATGTCAGAAAAAAGTATATTATAGAGGGTTGCCTGGGTGGCTCAGTTGATTAAGTGTTCAACTCCCGGTTTCAGCTCAGGCCATGATCTCACAGTTCATGAGATTGGGATTCTCTCTCTCCCTCTGTCATCCCCTCCCCCTCTTGTTCATTCTCTCTCAAAATAAACATTTAAAAAAGTGTGTTAGAGAGAATATGTTTAATAATATGAAAAATAGTTATGAAGTGTTTGGTATCAGGTAAAATCATACTTATAATATAATTACAATTTGGAAGAAACAGTTATAATAAACATTTCACAAAACTAGATGGGTATACACAAATATATTAATGGTATATGCGGACAAGAAAGGTTTTATAGTTTGAGAGCATCTTTTTGTTTGACAATATATTTAACAATGAACATTATTCTGGTAGTTAATCTCTTAACAAGAGAAACATTTTATAAAGTTATTTTAAGAATACCCAAGTTGACTAGTAAAGAGAAAACAGTCTTAAAATCTTCATCAGCTAGTTCTATTGAGCCTTGTTTATATAAAAATTGTACTTTTAACCTTAAAAAAAGGACCCCTTTCTTATATGAAATCTAATGTGAAATACAATATAAAAATGGCATTTTACTAATAGGAGTGTTTTAGCTCTACCTTAAAATATTATAACAACAATGAAAATAATGATAAATTTACTGTTTGATCATATATTACTTTCCCATTGCTGCTGTAACAAATTACTACAAACTTTGTGGCTGAAAACACATGTTCATTATGTTATAATTCTGAATGTCAGAAGTCCAAAATGGGTCTTAGTTAAAATCAAGGTGTCCACAGGTCTGCAGTCCTTCTGGAGGCTTCAGGGAAGAGTCAATATCCTGGTCTTTTCCAGATTCTACAGGCTACCCACATTCCATTACTTGTGGCCCCTTTCCAACTTCAAATTAGCAACAGCTTTCTTACTTTCTCACATCACATCGCTCTGAGATGGACTCTTCTATTTCCCTCTTTCACATTTAAGGACACTTCTGATTATACTGGAGCCATCTGGATAATCCAGGAACATCTTCCTATTTTAAGGTCAGCTGATTAGCATACAACCTTAATTCCATTTGCTACTTCAATTTCCTCTTGCCAGGTAAAGGTAACATGTCCTCAGGTTCCAGGTTTTAGGAGGTAGGCATCTTTAGGGGACCATTATTCTATCTACCACAGATAACTACAAATATTTGTAATCCATGGATATATTTGTTTCACTCATACAGTAAGTATATATTGAAACCTTGCTCATGATGTAAACTCTTCCACAGACCGGGGATAACAAAGACAATGAAATGGAAATATTTCTTCAAGGAACAATTACACACTTCATTCTCCATTTGTTTCAGATTTTTGCTTTGTATGCATGATAGAAAAATATTCTTTCAGGTTACAAATGACGTCAATAGTCATTCAAAAAGTATTTACTGACTATGACCCATGCACCAATAAACACGCCAGGCACTGGAGATTAAAAAATAAGGAGAGAGATGGTCTCTGTTCACATGCAGTAATTTAAAATGTAAAGAGTTATGAATGAGATGACTGATTTGTTTACAACCTCTGGCAAGAGAATTTATATAAAACACCAATCAAGAAATGTATCACACTGGAAAACCTCCTTTGTGCCAGTTGGTATTATTTTAAGAAACACACTATTTGGAGGGTGTACGTTAAAATTGTTTTTTAGGAACGTATTCATTTATTTAGGAACACTAGAGGGTCTTTTTGTGTGTAATTCCATAGACATAGCTCTTCTGTATAATTCCACAGACCACCCAAGGATGGTCCTGTATCTCCCTCCTCAATCTTCACCAGAAATGGTCTACCACGTAAGCTTCTTGCCGCTGGAGTGCCCTCATCCAGCAGATGGCCTTATGGGTGATATTTGCAGCATTCATATTGCCCACTTAACTCAGAGGTAATTTATCTTTGCAACACCAAATCATGAGAATGCAGACTGTCCTCTGGAACTGTCTGAATTTCAATTCTCCCCTTCCTCTCTAGTCTCTTTCTGTAGTCATGTTGAATTTTAATAAAGCCTTCTATTTATATATAAATACATACATGTACATATACATGTAAAATACCTACATATATATGCACATATTGCTCAGTCAAAGCCAAATCAGGGGCTCCTGGGTGGTTCAGTCAAGCACCCAGTTCTTGATTTCACTCAGGTCATGACTGCACAGTTTGTGAGATTGAGCCCCATGTGCTGACAACTCAGATCCTGCTTGGGATTCTCTCTCTGCCCCTCCCCCGCTCACCTGCATGTACTCTCAAAATAAACAAACTTAAAAAAAGAAAAAAAAACAACTTATGAAAGGGCTCTGCTAAAACTTTGCTATCAGAAGAATTCACTTTGAAATCCAGTGCTTCAGTTAGTTTGTGGACAGCCTTATTGTAATCCTGAAAGGAGATTTTTCATATAATGTTAGTTTTCATGCTTCTTTCCTTAATTTTCTAAATGTGTCATCTTTGCTGTAGTTGGCTCCATATATCCTTCTGGGATGGCAACAGAGTTCTACAAGAGTGAGACTATGTATATGGCTTTGAACTTTTATAAATAGGATTTTGAAGCGAATCTTGAAGATTTGCTATATTCCTTTAGCTCCCTCATCAGAATATCATTAACAAGGTAGAAAGAATTTAGAGCATAGAGTTCTACCTGCACAGAAAACATCTCTGTTTACTACTAAGAATTATTCAACAGATTGGAGTTGAGAAGAAGAGTGACCAATTCATCCCAATTGGTCTGGGACTTTCCAGGTTTTAATACTGAAAATCCTATGTCCAGGGAAACCCCTCAGTTCCAAGCACAATCAGGATAGTCGGTCACTAATTCTGTCCCTGAGAGTTAGGAGGCAGAGAATACAGAACCAGAAGGGAGGAAAGTAAAATAAGCAGTCAGAACTCGCAATAATGGAAGGTGGGGAACATGGCAGGCAGAGCAGCCCCTCCCTAACCTCGAGTAGGATACAAAGCAGCAAGCACAGTGGGGGCCTATGTCGTCATACAAGCAGAAGCACTGAGGACCACTTCCTCCAATGCCTTCTCTCTATGTACTGGATTCTGAATTGAGGAAGAGTAGCCAAGCAAAACAGCCCCCTGCACAGTCTGGACTGGATTAGAAAAAGGCAAGACCAGTGGGCTGAAGGACATGCAAACAGAGACCTGTACCTAACAAATTAATCTGAAAGAGACCACACTGATGGTTACATCAGACTCAGATTTCATCTACAAGTGGCTGCAAAGAAAAGAGCCCAAGTAGGTAAGTGGTATTGCCCCAGATACCAGAAGAAAGCAAAGACATTTTCCCCATGGGCTCCAATTCTTCTGCCCCAGTGTGATACTGCATAGCCATATCCCCTTCCCTCATATATCTCTACTGAAACTCACAGAATGAGCATTTTTTGTTATTTTTTCTTATTACGTTTCTTTATTTTTGAGAGGCAGACAGAGACAGAGCACCAGTGGGGGATGGGCAGAGAGAGGGACACACGCAGAATCTGAAGTACGCTCCAGGCTCTGAGCTGTCAGCACAAAGCCCGATGCGGGGCTCGAACACACAAACTGTGAGATCATGACAACCGACTGAGCCGCCCAGCAGCCCCCAGAATGAGCATTCGTATCCAAGAAAGAGTGGGTAATACCCAAAAGGAATTCTTACCAGATCACACTAAGCTTTAAATCAGATTGTTTATACATAAAACCAAGGACTACATTTTTCTGCATATCCGAGTTATAGCAGAAGTTTCATGTGTGATCCTGCTAAACTTAGAAGCTACGTGAGGCCCGACAGCTGCTATTGTAACAGCCGATACTGCAGCCCCATCAAGAGATGCCAGCCACCCAAAGTAAGCAGCTGTGGTCTGGCTCTACTTCCTAGCAGTAGCAAAGTTCTCTGGTATTCTGTCAACAAACATTGAAGTGCCTTCAAGGTCCTTACCTCGTATTGTGCTTCATTCTTATTTAACACGGCAACGAAACAAGTTAACAGCTGTTGTCCTGAAGTTTTTGACTAAAATAGGGTTCAGAACCAATTTCTTACTCCCCTTGCATTCATGTAAGCAAGGCTTTTTTCGATCCACAGCACTGAAACTGAAAGGAAAAACCTCTTGCTGATTCACATCACCTACTCAGAGGCTTCACATTCCAGTTGCCCAAGAGACCTTTACTACCCCAGACCCCCCTTTGAAACAATCGTGAATCCCTTTAAATCTAGAGAACTAGGTTTCTGAAAGAATGAAATAAAAAAAAAATCCAAGAGTCAGTATTTTTGCTTGATTTACTAGAGTCAAGTCAGTTTATACTACTCAAGATATGTTTACTCATTTTTATAAAACATATTCTTCTAAAGACCCAGGTGACAAGTGCAGTCCCTTCCAATCAAAATTGCAAAGTGTTTTTTCTTTAAATACACTGGATTCAGAGCCAGAACAGTTCCCCCAACACAACCCATGATTTTTCATCCTTTCATACATTTTACACAGTTTGAATAAGTTGACAATTGTAGACTGTCAGATCGCTTTTGTCACAAGGAAGAAAGATGATTACTTTTCTAAGAAAAAGAAAAAAATAAAAAGCAATCCATACCCAGCCATTCCATCAGGACAAATCAAACTTTTCCTCACACTCGCCAAAAAGCCAATGCCGACACAATCAGGAGGCTGAGAAAAATCTAGTAGTAATGAAGGAGGGATACCTGCAAAGCATATCCACAAAAAGTGAAGCACTCAAAGCACGGACATTGAAAATGGATTATCATTAAGAGAGGAAACTTGCTGATCACAGTACCAAGGCCAGAACAAGATTGTTAACCAGAGGTTTGTGCGACCAAGACAAATGTACGTAAATTCCATTGTGCAACCACCTACCACCAGGTGGTCCAGATGAGCGGTGACACTAATGGACATTAGTGCAATGAAGGCATTTATGGTTGGAACGCGGGAGAATGAAATATGGTTATGACTCCAGTGGCTGAACGGAATTAGAAAAGCTAGGGCTAAACCATTGAAGACTATGAAAAAGTCATCTTTTTATGGGTTTTTTTTTGTTTGGTTGGTTTTTTGTTTTTTTACCGAACAGGCCATTTGTATTATTATAACCAACAGGAAATCGGAATGTAAGCTGAAGTTACTCAGTGGTGAGTCATTCCCACAGGGAGCAAACTTGAGAAAAATACTCTTAAAAGATGAGGAAGGATTTGTAGGTACGTACAAAGTGTACTATGTTTAAGATGCATTTGAAAAACTAGCTACTTCATTTTTAAAATACATATATGTGGGAAACTCAACAGATTCACTCTTAAAATCAGATTCTCTTAAGACAAAATATTTTAAAAATACATTGTGCTAAGCCCTTTTATAAAAATGAAGATCCTACATTAAATAAAGTAGCATCCCTTTTATCTTTGTAAATTTTTACCATCAAATATAGGCTGTCTTGCGATAGGATATACAATTATCCAGGCAGGTATGTGAAGAAAGTCCCAAATCTCATCTGCTTCAAATAGGGTAATACTTAAAGCATTTCAGAAATACTATTTTCTGTTCTACTCTTAATAACTCCAAAAAGATTAGGAAGCAGTCATTTTCCCCTGTTCTATATATAAAGAAATGTTATTTAGGGACTCTGAAATAGAAAGTATGTGGATTGGCAAGGATGAGGCCTTTCATACTCTGAAACACTGAATTATATATACATAAACTTCTCTAAGTGAAAAATTGGAAGTATAGTGTATCTATATTAAAAGTTTAAACTTTCAAGTAAAATTTCTAAGGATCTCTGATCTTATGGCCTGCATTTATTTCATCCATTTATTTTAGAAAAGTCACCTCTTATGGATTGGCCTGGAGAAGCCAATGGACATTTATCTGCAGCCTCCATTAATTAATAAAAGGAGATGTGCTTTTTGCTACTTAAACCTGGAATCTCCTACATCTCCTCTCACGTGTGCCTCTAGTTTGAGGCACCAGCTGGGATGGGAGTGACTATCGCTGACCTGCAGCTCTGGAACAGAATGAGCAGGAACTAAACAGTATTGTAGGTAATGACAAATGTCAACCGCAAAGGTGCCACAGGCAAAGCACCAAAGGCAGGTCCTAAAACAAAGGCCCTTGAACTAACCAGAAGGAGCCAGTTGCTAAGGGCAGGGTTTGGGGGCATGAACCAGAAGCAGAGCCAGGGAAGGTTTCCAGTAGCATCAATTCAGATAGGGAAGATCCTGGAGAAGAAATGCTGGCCTTGCCCTTCAGCAGGAGGAGCTGCTGAGGGAGCTAAACTGTTCACATTAGGGTTAAGCCAGGCTTTTTGATGGTAAACTATCATAGGTTCAAATCGACTCATCCCGCTTAGATTGCCTCCTTCAACCGCTTTCCAATCCCATTTCTCTCCACTGCAGAGCTGAATTTATTGCTTTCCTGAGTTCATGGCACCCTATCACCATGGGTCCAAAACAAGACCTTTGTTTTGTTAGTTCCCTTTGATTCCCTTTTCCCCACTCTCCTGCTACACAGGAAGCATTCCGATGTGTAAACACCTGCACTTCTGTTTGTTCACAATCTGGAAATTCCAAGTTTTCACGCAGTGTACAGAGATTTTAATTTACATAAATGCAGTTCTGCTTTGTATTCCCTTGTTTTTACCTTTCATGCACTACTGTTTTTAACTCTATCCATGTAGCTATCTGTTCATCTAGTCCACTATAGAGCACCCACCTGGTTCTCCATAAAGTGTATCTACCACATTTTAGCCATCCACCGCCTCCCCACCCCATAAAATTGACTATTGTCGGTTCTCACCAGTCTCAAAGATGCCGCCTGTGGACTTTTGAAAGAATGTCTGGAATATTTACCCAAAAGCAAAAGACTCAGTTGTAGGGTATTCAGTGAGACACAGTAGTTAATACAAGGTAATATTAAAACAGGTAATACCTGGTTGCCACATCAATCTGTATTCCTACCAATACTGTGTGATTATTTCATTATCTCCGCATCCCTGAAAAATGTGACAGGGTCTATCCTTCTAATGGTTGGCAGTGAAAAGGGTTGCCGACTATGGCCTGTGGGTAAGCCACCTGTTTTTGTAAAGTTTTATTGGAACACAGTCATGCCTGTTCATTTACATATTATTTACAGTTCTTCCATACTATGATGACAGAGCTAAGTAATTTTGACAAATCTAGGAAGGCCTGCCAAGCTTAAAATATTACCCGAATCTATAAGAAGAAGTTTGATGACCCCTAAAGAAGGGATATTTGTTGCTTAAATACTCATTTCTTTGATTACTTGAAATTGAGCATCCTTACATGCCCACTAGCCCTTTGGTTTCCGCTCTTTTGTAACTTCTGTCTATACCTTTTGGACTTCCTTCTCTTGTCAACATGCAGGGGTTAGTTATACTCCAGATGGTAACTGCTTCTTAATATTAGGCTTTGCAGTTACACAATTAATAGGCAAGTAACACAAATAAGGTATGTGGTAACCTTTGCAAAAGAAAAAAAAAAAAAAACACCTTAATGTGGGTATCAAATTAATCACCGTGTGCCTTAGAGGTGGTGACTTGGAGGTTTAAAAAGTCCTTCACTGCGCAGTATTAGTCTTTATCAAGTGTTTTGACCAAGACAATATTTCTCCTTATATGCATCCTTAATGCAATGGGTCACATCAATCAACTTCCTGGACTTAAGTATTCCTATAGCTCTCTATTATCTGAATATGCTTTGTATTCATCTTGTATTACATGCATGTATATTCTCACTCTTGTTCATAAACTCTTAACAGAAAAAAAATGCATTCCATATTGCAGGGGGTCCAATAACGTCTGTTAAAATTACAAAAGACTGGTGTGGCCAGTATGAAAGGGAACCCAGTATATTCTATCAGACCAACTCTATAAATCTATTGTGAGTATGTGGAGAACACAGAAAAGGATATCTAAACACTGCTTAGTAGTGTGAGAGAAGACTCGTGCCTAATAATCATCAAAATTTTAAATTTGAATAACCAAATACAGTTTTCCTTTTGATGTATACTTAGCATTTCAAAATCCATACTTTTTACCATTTCTATTCAACCAATATGAAAAATGATTCCATTAAAATGCTCCTGTCCAAAAGAACTGTTGCCCAGCCATTCTTTTATGTGTACATTTCCAAATATTTTTACCTTAACTCTTATGTCAGTTGCTTTCTTCCTCTTTGTTAAAAAAAGAAATGTGAGATTTTCATTACCTTTCTTATGACTTTATGCCCATATTATAATATCAGAGGAAGAATCAAAAATACAAACAGCTTTCCTTCATTTTTCGTCTAGTAAAGCAGGTTGAATTCAGACTGAGCAATGGCAATTGATATACGATAGTATTAACAATACTAAGAAAATCCGGTTTACAAGCTCCACACCAATTTCTGCAGTCGTTAAGTTTAAATGCATTACATCTAAACTCTAATCATTTACCAGTGTTTCAGACTCCTTTCACCTCAGAGCCAGAGTTTTAGGAGAGTTTCAAATTGACAACATTCCAAAAAAATGAAAGAACCAAGTGTTTTAATAGGAAACTTTGGTACAAGTTTCAGGATTGCAAGACTAAATAGCCATGGAATTAAGAATAGTAGAGCACCTACACTATGAAATTTCCAATATTCACTTTCTATGTAAATCCCTATGTAGTCAGACATGATCTATTTTTAACTGGGTATGTATGTTTTAAACTTTGGGGTCTAAGAGAAAAGAGATAATCAGATGAAATATGCCAATATTCACTCTCTGTGGAGATCATCTCTAAGAATAACCATCTGGGGTTTGGTGAAGCCCACAGGACCCCCTAAGATGCCCCATCATCTGACAGACCTGTCTTTACTTATCTTTATTTCTTGTCTAGGAATTGACCAGTAGCTTGTGCTGCTCCAAATCGGACTCCTGGAACTTCTTGCTTTGAATAACTCCCCTACTGTTATGTAAAATAAGCCTGTGGTTCTCCTACATGTCATGCTGGATGTACCAAGAATCCAAGGCACTGATCCCTCTTTTCCAGTCCAATTTTCAGCATTGTGTCCACCATGAATAACCTTAACAAATGAAATTACCTCCATCAAACAAAGGTTTTGTTTACTCTTTGATATTAGAAGCAGTGGATTCCCCAGTGTTCCTCAGCCACAATGCAAACCCACTGTGTGCTTAGCATATGGCTGGTCCATATTATGTCACTTCCATAGGACCTAGGGTCAAGGTGATCCGCTACAAATATGCTGTGGATTGGTGCACCTGGGTGGCTCAGCTGGTTAAGCATCCGACTCTCGGTTTCGGCTCAGGTCATGATCTCACGGGTTTGTGGGTTCCAGCCCCGCATCAAGCTCTGTGCTGGCAGTGCAGGGCCTGCTTGGGATTCTCTCTTTCCCTCTCTCTCTCCCTCCTCTGCTCATGCTGTCTCTGTCTCAAAATAAAAATAGATTAAAACAAAAAATATGCCGTTGATCCTGTTGCTTGCTTCATCACAAGCAATCAAGCCCTCTGACCTGGTAGTATTCTATTTCCTGCCAGCATCAAGGAAATAGTAACAGACTAACTTATTACCTTCTAAGTAGGTGGAAAAAAAAAAAAGCCTCACAGATGCAGTATCTATAACAACTCAATTTTAAGTTTCTCGTCAACTAAAATCTATAAAGAACCCAAAAATCTAGAATAAAAAGCAGTATAGAAAATTCTTGGATTTCTATCTCTTTCATTCTTTGCCTAATTTTTTTTAATTTTTTTTTAACGTTTATTTATTTTTGAGACAGAGAGAGACAGAGCATGAACGGGGGAGGGTCAGAGAGAGGGAGACACAGAATCTGAAACAGGCTCCAGGCTCTGAGCGGTCAGCACAGAGCCCGACGCGGGGCTCGAACTCACGGACCGCGAGATCATGACCTGAGCCGAAGTCAGCCGCTTAACTGCCTGAGCCACCCAGGTGCCCCGCCTAATTTTTTAATTTAAAAAAAATTTAAAGTTTCCTAAAGTACCTATTAATTGTAAACTATCTTTCTTTTTCCTTCCCACTTCCCCAACAAGAAAGTGCAACTTTAACAACCCTTTTAAGAGCAAAATAAAGCCTAAATCAGAACCTTGAAGAATTTCTTTCTCTAAATTTATTTGAATCACGGAGGTATATACGATAGTTTCCAAGTTCAAAATTCTACGCTCAAGAAATCACGTAAGCCAGGAACATGATTCTTGGGGCAACAGTACAAGCTGAGAAGGTGGAAATGTCAGAGAAAAGAAATCAATAAGAGACTGTTCATAAAAAGACAGGCTTTAAGATAGGACAGGAAAACAAGAGAAAGGACACTTATTGAAGGCAAATAGGAAGCTGATCCAACCTTAGCAGGTGTCCACAAAGCCAAATGTTACATAAATGAAGTCTTGTAGAAAATAATGTGTCAAGGAGGAATAGGCCTTCCAGGGCGGGAGCTGTAGCTCAGAAGGGTATAAAGATCCACAGAGAAGCATTAAAATTCTTGAAATGTTTATAACATGGCTACTGTTTTATTAATTTAATCAATGAATAGCTACTGAACTTCTATCATAGGGCAGACCCGCTTTAGGATCAGGGGTTAGCTATCTAGGACCTGATGGCCAAATCCAGCCCACCACCTGCCTGTGTAAACAAACCTTTTTTGGAACGCATACTTAAGCATTCTCTGAATCTGCTCTCACACTACATCAGAGCCACGTAGTTGCAGCAGAGACCGTATGACCTATGGAGACGAAACTATCATCTGGCCCTTTACCAAAAAAGCATGTGGGCTTATGGTCTTCATGACATGCCTACCACATGAGCAAAGCAAGTCGTCATCACAGAACTCACTCCAGCAGGGTACAGACTAGGAACGAGTATATACACAAGAATGTAATCTATTCTCAGGTACTGAGAGGGGCTATGGAGAAAAAAATTAAAGCAGGATAAGGGGAAAGGGTTTCTGTATGTTAACATAAGGCATCTGCTATGTTGTACTAATATTTTAAGGTAATTTATGTTGAAATCTCATTCTAAAAGGGTAGGTTTAAAATCAATGCATTTTCTATTTAGGATTTGTAGTTTTCCTTTGTTACACTAGACTTTGATACTGTGCATCAGCTGAGGAAAAGATTTTACAGTCTTTATTTCTACCCTACATGGACTCCATTTATCAAAATTACCCACCAGTAGAAAACTTTAATGTCCTCTTCTACATAAATGGTCATCTCATTACAGATTAGAACTTAAGGAAAAAGGTCCAAAAAATTTTAGAAAAATTCATTTGTATCATGGAGTTTTAGAAGTGTAAAAGCTTAGAGATCCATGTATGGCACTGGGGCATATGGGAAATTTCTTTACCTTCCTCTCAATTTTGCTGTGAATCTAAAAATGCTTTAAAAAATTAAAGTCCTAAAAATAAAATATAAAGGGAGCTAAGAGATCATTTTGGTTAACTTTTTGTTCAAGGAAGAAGGAATCAAGCCCCAGAGAGGCTACACCGACCTAGCTCACCAAACCGGGCAGTGGCAGAGGCAGGCATGGTACCAAGGTCTTACCTTCCACATCAACAGGCTTCACTTAGATGCAGCCACACACGAGGCACAGTGGAGAGCTGCGTCCCCAGCCTGTCCCACCCATACATTAAGCATCAGGAGACCTGAATTCTAGTCTGTTTTGCCAGAAACTATAGTTATTTCGTTTTTTTGTTTCAATTGCAGGTTCACATACCAGTTTCTGTATTTACATTGAATTTCTCAGGCCCCTCCCAAACCTAGAACCCTAGAGTAACACTACAATGTATAAGGTGAAGGGTGAGGACTCTGTGGCCCAATTGCCAGGTTTCAAATCCTGCCCAGTTCCTTACTCCCCCTCAAATATATCTGGAACCCAATTGTGGACATGGATAAAATCTTGCCCCATGGTGCCCCACCTCCTACTCTGCATAAAAGCAATTTGTATAAAAACAAAACACAACAATCCTCTTTCTTTAAAAGAGAGTAATGTTAGGGGCACGTGGGTGGCTCCGTCAGTTTAGCCTCCAACCCTTGATTTTGGTTCAGGTCATCGAGTTGGGCTCCCAAGTTGGGCTCCGCAATGAGTGTGGGGCCTGCTTGAGATTCATATTCTGTCTCCTCCCCACTCCCCCAACTTACACTCACTGTCTCTTAAAAAAAAAAAAAAAAAAAAGAGGGTAAATCCTAGTTACCTACCCTAAGGTTATTGTCCAAATCAAATTAGTTTATATACGTAAAGTGCTAGATAGAATCTGACATATAGAAATGCTAAATAATAATGATAATAAATAAATAACATCAGTTACTTAAAATTCTACTTTTGAAAAAGGAGTGTGAAAACATCTAAGCCATAAAAAAGTCCAGCCTTCTGCAAACTGCCACTGGGCCAGTCGCTTATTTCACCATACCTCTAGCTTTCTAATTGCAACTCCTGATGTGCTATAGGAACTCAATACGTTCTTCCATTAGACTCCTCCAAGCAAACATTTAGGTTGTTACAACGCCTGCTAATTATAAATGAGGTCCCAATTTACTCAGAGGGAATTTAGTAATTAATAAGCAAAGGCTTTATTTAAATGTCTGTTTTGTGTGCACTGCTCCTGGGTCAGCTAACTCAATCATTTTCAGGGTACGTGTGTTTGGGGTATGGTTAAAGCCAATTAAATAGTGAATATATCAGTGCTGAATACAGCTAATCAACTGAATAAAATCCTTCACCATCACAGTAGAATCCCACATGAAAATATAAAAATCTTAAATCTACAACCATGAAAATGTTGATTGCCAAAACAGCAGCTTTGAAAAGATCAGGGCAAATGTATAAAAGCCAGAGACAGCACAAAGAGTAATTTTGTATCTTAGGAAAACACAACATAATATCTGAAGCTGTACTTTTTTATAGCTATGTTGCTTTTCTTTACCAGGTGCTCATAAAATCAACAGACATCAAGCTCAACAACTGAAGGGCTCTATTTATCCACTGGCCTCTGGACCTGGTTGTCTTCAGTAAAGACAGGAGAATAGCGCATCTAAATGAAAAGCCTTTAACACTACCAAGTTCTTTTGTGAAAAAGAAATTCAATATTATAATATCTTATCTGGAAATGGTATGTTTCCTGGTCCAACTCCTATGTGATCCCCGGAAACGGGCAAAGGAGCCACCGCTCAGACTTCACTCCCACCACAAGTAGTTACACATTCCACCCCACACTCTCAAAACTGCTTCAAGCTTTAGATCCATGACTTTTCACTACGGCTATTTTGCAGGAAAACATTAGCAACACTTGTTATCAATAGTAATTCCAAGCCCTGTGTGTGGGAAAAACTCTTCAATAATGCATTGCTTCCTAATGATTTTACCAACAAGACAGACATTGATGAATTTCAACTCAGGTCTGGAACAGCACGGTCCACAAGTCAGTATTGAACACTGCACTGGAAAATGGCTAGATTCATTAAGACTCCAGGAAAGCCTCTCATTAGGTGAAGAATAATGGCTTTGACAGCAATTTTCAAACCAGGTTGAAAATATCACTTCCAAAAGCAAACTCTTCTACCAAAACAGTAACCAGTTTATTATCGATTCCACTCAAAATTAAAAATCCAATGCACTGGTTCATGATCTTTGAGACTTCCAACTGTCATTTTAACAGTAAACATTAGCTGTAGAGTATCATAAGCACTTATAGAAACATGATAGTCCAGTGTTATGCGACACCAATTATGAAATCCTTCAATACCAAAGGCTATTATGAAATAGATCGATTATTAAACATTATTGTTCATTATTAAACATTAAAAAGGACAAGTAATACCTCCATGCATATCAGTTTCATTTTGAAGACCCTATTAAAAACAAGGCTGAAATTTTTTCAAGGATTCTGATATTTTTCGGGGCAAGTTACTAATTTTCTTGGTCGTTCAGATGGAAAAGTTCATGATATAACTAATCACTAAAATTTTTTTAACAGTTCTTACTGACAAAAACTGTTGTTTCAAATCATATTCTCAGCCTCTACACAATAATCATTCTGAGTCTAGTTGCTTTTCTGTAAGCGATAATATTGTTTACTGGAAAAAAGGGAAATACGCTGTGTTTTTAGATACTGTATATCCATGTAACTACACTTCCAAATGAAAATAATTGCACCATAAAAATCCATTATTGTATACGATTTATTTATGTGCCACTTAAGGAGGGCGGTTGAGCTAAACATGCATTCTATTCCCATTATTCATTCTGCCTGGAACTGGGGAGCTTACCAAGCATCTCTTTCTTTCCTTCCAACTCTCTCCTTGTCCTAAGGGATGGTGAAAGATACAAGAGCACAATAGACTATAACAGGAATACAAATGTATGTATTTTTCAGCCCAAAGGGAGGGTTGGCAACTGAGTAGATTGTAAATAATTTCTCCCGTTCCATATTCCATGGAGTTCAATTTGCACTTGCTAAGAATCAACCTGAGTAGCTGCCTTTTCTGAAACTCTAATATATATAGTAATTTAGGTCAAAATATCTTCAGGCACAGATTAAATCCAAAAGTGAAGGTACGTATCAGGAAAGTTTGTTTTTAATCTTCCTTATTCCTCACACTGTGCCTTACTACAGATAAGAAATGCAAAGTATGTCTCTTGGCACCTGTGAAAGACCTTGAGGAAGCCACAGCCACGTCTAGCTTCTGTATACCAATAACATGTTAAATGGAGGGGAAATGAATGGGAGAGAGAAATAGGGAGGGTAAGGGAGAAAACACAAAAGCCTACTCAAAATAAGGTACTCAAATGAGAAAGACTAAAGCTTAAATCTGTTTTCATAATTAACACAGCTGTGCTGTAATTTGATTTTTATTCTAACGCCGTTTAGCTATTCCTTGAATATTAGAAATGAACAAAGCATAGGATTATTGATCATTTATAAGTCATCTCTATTGGGTGTTTATTTCCTGAATTCTTTTTTAAAATAAGTTTTCATCAACTAATGTATAGTTCTAAGGGCAGAAAGACGTGAAAGGTGACAGAGAAATGAAATCATTTTAACCCTAATCCAGTAGTATTCAACATATTAGTATCCCATGCAGTGTTTGTAAAAATTTATAATGTGAGGGCTCTACCCAAGACCAACTAAATCAGAAACTTAGTGGATGGGTTAATAGTTTTTTGGGTTTTTTTTTAATTCTTCAAATGACTAAAATACATAGCCAGGGCTGAGAGACACTGCTGTCTGCCAGGTGCATCACGCCAATGTCTTTCTTGGGTAAGACTGTCAAGTCAAAGAGTTTCATAAAAAGTCTTCTAAACACTTCTGCATGTTTTTTTTTTCTGGAAAATGAGGCAGAAGGTTCAACACTGAAATATACTCTAGTGCATTTGAACCTTCAGTCAGACTTTGATCTAACTGCACCTTTTTTAATAATTTGTTTCATAAACATCTGAGAAATATTGATTTCAGAATATTTACGAGAATTTAAAACTAGGTATTTTAACATATCTGTATAAGACAACTCTGAACATTGAACTTTTCATCCGGTGTCACTAATAATTATTTTAGAAAAACTGAGAAGCAGATAAAAAAGCGAGGATTATGTCAAGTCCTTCAGTTCTGCATAAAGCACCCTCCAAAGCAAACTTCTCTACCTTTACCATTAAGGGGTCACTGGTGACATAGTTAATCTTTTCCTGACTCCTGGTCCCGCACCCCAAAAAGTGACTTTGGAATAGTGTGTCAAATATAAGACAGGCACTCATAATAAAAGTGAGTTCAATTACACCTTTGGAGGAAATTTTGCTTCTCCTGGCATCACACTGAAAAATACCAAGTACAGAGAAGTAGGCAGCCCTGGAGTCAGATGGTCTGTCCAGCCCTGGGTCAACCGCTTAACTGAGGAGCGTTGGGAAAGCTGCGTAATATGCCCACCTGTTAACTCACCTGGGAGTGAGAAATACAGTTCCTGTCTCAGTTGTTGTCAAAGTTACATGAGCTTACGATACATGTGAAATGCCTAGCAAAGTTCCTGGGATGTGCGAAGTGAGAACTCATTACTGCCTGGTCATTATACAGGAATTGAATGAAGAAACGAATAGACAGGCGAAAGAATGAACGATGTTTCTTATGAAAAACTTTCTAATCTTTCAAGTTGTCCTATCCAAAAAACTTCTACCTACAGGGTCACATTCACTCACCCCTAATGCGCACTAAAGACAACATAAAAATGGCAGGATACTCCTTGATGGTTGAGGCACAGCATGAAACCAGGGACACCAAACTGAAAAGCGCCAAAGAGAAACTGCCTGCGTTTCTCTGTTTTGCATAAGCCAGCCCTGCAGGTGCCTGGACTGATGCCCAGACATTCCCAAAGAATTGCTCAAGTGGCATAATTTTCAGTGCCTAAAAAATATAGATCGTAGAGGCCTTCAGAAACCAGAAAATACTTTAACAGAATTTTAATAGTCATATTCCCAACTTCACTCCATCCATGTGTCTTCAATACCCCAACGGGCTACAGAATTCATCACACGAGTGTACTAAGGTACTGAAAAATATGCAAAAAACAATCATCTCCTACACTCTATTCACTGTCCAACAAATCATTACAAAAGCCAATTCACTTAACCTCACTTAACCACGTTTATGGCCAGGAGAATCAGAAAAAAAGATATTTTGAAATTATCATTAGACATTCCGAGTACTTGTGTTTTAATGATGAATTCTTACAAAAGTCATGGCACTGCTGTCAAAGATCCTCATTACTGAAGTCCATCATAGGGATTAGTACTTAATTCTAACCTAAACACGGGGAGAATTCCATGGAGCTCAAGAGCCACTCTGCTTAAAGAAACAGCCAGAAGTAAATGCAAAAATGGATCCCAATACTTACTTAAGCACCTCAAAGTACTTGAAAGAGATTCCAATTTTAAACTCATAGTCACACTTGTAAAATGCTCTTTTCCTCTCCTTTCTACAGGACTGCTACTCACCTGCCCTACAGGGTTCTGGTTCCCTGCTCCCACATCATGGGTGTCAATGCATCCGGCCTCCTCTGCTCCCTGTACTTTCCTATTTCACTGATCATCTTTCCCAATTTTTCAGAACGGAGGAGACCCTAGGAGCTAGGCAGCCAGCAGTTCTTCCCCTTAAGTGATCTGGAAAGGTGAGAAAGAGTCTGTAACACCATTTCTTTCAAGATTTAGATAAATGGCTGCTATCAATGCAATAATACCCCAAATACTGATAGATTTTCAAAGGTTTAAAGGTTTCACTTCAAATTTATCAATTGTTGACCTTGATTTATCTTCTTCCAAACCACTTAACACCGATTGTCATCAGGTGTCTGAATTTTAGTTTTTTGGCTTAGCATTTAAGATTTTTCTCTCATAACCGTTTTCTTTAGAAGTTTTAAAATGGCATCTCCAACAGTTTTTTAAGTTCCAGATATTGGGACATTCATACAAAGCACATCCTCTTGTCTTTCTGAACTATTCAGTATTTTGACCTATTTCATTTAATCAACTGCCTCCTTTCATCAAAATAATTTATTCAAACTCTAATTTTTCAAGTAATCCCTCACTTTTCCCTCAACATTTTGGAAATGAAGAGCATGGGGATGTGTGAATCTTATACTTCTCTCCTCCTCCTCCAGAGTTTATTTTAGGTGTTTTTCTTCATCGCATCTTCAAGAATAGATGGTCTATTTGTGCTCATTAGCTAACTTCTGATTGCTTAGCAATTCCCTTAGGCGGAGTAAAGATTAGCCTTTTTTCTCCCGCAAACTCAGTTCTGCGTCTGGCCTATCTGCCATCTTTATAGTATTATGGAAGAAGAGGAGAGAGATGACAGGAAAAGAGGTGGTTCCAAAAATAAAAGCAAGTAATCACTGAGACAGGCTCTTTTCCTACAGACATGTCCTGGAATACAAAAGCTCCAGGTGGCATTCCTAAAATGCTCAACATGCTTCTGACCTTACAAAGGCCCAAGAGGGGCTGAAGTTTATAAATTTATCCAGGAGACTCTTCAGCACAAGGGGCAGCAAACAGAACACAATGCAATCTTTAAATCCTAAATGATCTGGTTTTTATTTTCCTAAGTTAACGTTTGTTTCCATGTGGGGCCAAATTTTTCATCTTATCTACAACAGTGCTACTTTCACTTCAAAGCTATGCTCCCAGGCAAGTATCACAGCTGCTGGCCTACCTGCGCCACATGCATTATGCCTGTTTTTGGTTACAACACAGAGAGACAATATTCTATGGACAGGGAAAAATTAACTGATTTGATAGTTTTTTTCCCCCAAACGCCATTCTCATTTTCCTTCTTTCTCAGCGCTCCAGATATTCACTTGGGACATTTTAGCTTAATAGACATAATTCTAATAAATATCCCCTATCACCAACATAAAATATAGTGAAGCAATGAATAAATATTCAGTTAATCCTATCTGGGTAAAAGCCAAGACTGAGATATTCTGCACAGGAGACTAGGTAATCTCTCTTCCCAAAAACAACTGGGTGTTTGGTTCTGTTTTTGTCACCCTGCTTTGCATGGGGTAGCACGTGAGGGACCGTGGAGAGGCAAGATTTTAAGCATGTCCGTAAGTAAGTTTCTGATCCATTTGACGTATGTGGCAAGGGCTGGGAGCTTTAAAGGAGATGAGCCACATGGGAAAGGATCTCGATAAGTAAGAACTCTGGAATCATAAGCCAAAGACGGCAACATGGCCAGAGGCAGAGGGGAATGCAACTTCAAGCACAGAGTAGTGGCTGGAACTGGAACCCATCCTGACTCAACCATACTCACAGGAGGTGTGCACTCAGGTAAATAAAAGAGACTGAAGCAAAAAAAAGTTGTCCCACCAAATATAAACACTTCAGGGATGCAAGCCACCCTGCTGAGGGACCCCACGATATGGAAGAAATCAATGTTTAACTTACTTCAAAGAAAGTGCTGAATATTCCTAGCACCAAAAGGGTGGAGAGCAAAAGTGAGTAGGGTAAAAGTCCTTTTTTTTTTTTTTTAACATGAAAGAAGAGGTTACAGACAACTATGGGGAAATAGGAGAGGTCAGACTAGACACAGTACAACAGACAGACCAATTCAGGAGATTCGTGTAAGGCCTTCCACATCTAAAGAACTCCCAGAAACACCAACTTATCTTTTGCTGCATAGGCTTCCAGACCACAGGAAGTCAAGTGGACCTGACAGAGAAGACTACATGTCTCAAACGGGTCCCAAAGTTTGAGGTGGATGCATGACAAACAGATTTCGGGCTTTCTCTTTTGGACAAGGGGGAGAAGTGTGTGAGGAGAAGTGTGCATACAGGTACTTGGTAGCCAGAGAAGAGGACTGTAGCAGAGACAGACTGTCTACCAAAGATTCAGGCTCCTATTCAAGGTTCGCATGTACTCAAGAGCTACATTTCCAGCTCCCCTAGGATGAGCCTTGTAACTGAGCTGCCGGCAACAGGCTATCCACAGGGATGATGTACACAGCTTCCACTCCTGGCCAGGAGAAAAAAAAAAAAAAAAACTTCGGTAATTCTCCCACTCTGCCACCTGAAAATTATGAACTAAAACTGTCAATGATTCTGTCAGCTTAGGTCTCTGAATTCTCCAAATTACCACCCTCTTTCCACTACCAACAAGGAAATTTACTTAAATAAATTTCAGCTATTTTTAACACACTGAGCTTTTAGTGTTCATCTATTACAGCAACTAATATGAATGCAAAACAAACAAAAACAAACAAAAACAAAAACAAAAGACAAAGAAAACATTCCAGGGGCACCTGGGTGGCTCAGTTGGTTGAGGATCTTGATTTTGGCTCAGGTCATGATCTCAGAGTTTGTGAGATCAAGCCCTATATCTGGCTCTGTGCTGACAGTACAGAGCCTGCTTGCTCTCTCTCCTTCTCTCTCTGCTCCTCTCCTGCTTGCAAGCACTCTCTCTTAAAATAAATAAACTTAAAAAAATGTTTTTTTAAGTTGCATCAAACTTTTTTTAAATTACCCATTTAATCAAAAATGAACACGGGGATGCAATCTATTCTACCTGAATAAATTTGTCATGTTAAATTATCTATGATTCTAATTATAATAGAAACATACATTCGTATGAATTTTAAATATTAAGCCAAGTAAGAATTCTATATCCAGCATTATAACGGACTAGATCTCCTTCAACTGAACACCTTTAATAGGATATATTTTAAAGTATCTTTTTATATTCATCTGATCTGGAAAGAAAAATGGAAAAGTCTTCAGAGGCCAAAAATGAGAATAAATCCAAAAGGAAAACCAAGTGCTGAACCCAATGGCTCTCCAAAACCATCTGTAGATCACTTGCTTTTAATTTACTCAACGTGAAACTGGAAAAAAGAAAAGAAAAAGAGAAAACTAAAAGTACCCAAAAGATGACAAGTCAGATCACAATTGTTCAAAAGGCTTGTACCCCCCCCCCCAAAATGGGGATAACTATACAAATAAAAGTACCCACAAAGAAAGACGACTTAGAAAACTGCCTGACCAAGCATAGGCCATGGACAGAGAGAAGAGGTCTCACCTGAAAACTAATAAGGCTAACTTCATAACGGATGCAGGATTAGAATTTGCATCATTTTTATAGTCTGAAAAACCTCAAATAGAAAATTAGGTTAAACTAGCCCAAATTGTGGTGCCTCTAGATACTTCAAAGAGGCACACACAAATCCTCTCTGGAGAAATTACCTCTAACCCAGACAATTCCCAGAGATAAAAGACAGCCATCACAAACTCACAATCAAAGTGGAAACTCGCAACAGGAAACAGTCTTATATGAGTGCAACTCCTACAACAAACAACTAATCAGGCCCAACAACACTGCAGGTATTTAAATTATCAGACAATATAAAATATAAATAATCAATTTTACAAAGGCGTTAAAAATATGATAAAACCATCAAAAACATGATTTGGTAGAGTAGAAAAGCTCTAAGCGGAAATGAAAAATCTAATATCAGAAGTTCAGTAGATGGGTTAAAATAACTTACGTGACACAGAATAGAAGACAGTTAATGAACTGGAAGAGCTCAAAACTAAATGCAGAAGGTAACACCAAGAGACAAAAGGAGGAAAAATACAGAGGTCTAAGGAGCTAGGCAACATGAAGCTCAGTCTCAAGATATAATACAGATCTATTCAGATTTCCAGAAGAAGATTCTAAAAAGAAATGAAGCCTAACTGAAGAAATACTGATGGGGAACTAATGAAAGACACCCATCCTTAGGTTTAGGTATCCCCCAAAATCTCAAGCCAGGTCAACAAAGAAATCACACCTGGACTTGTTATGGTGAACTTGAGAGAATAAAAAGGTCTTCAAAGCAACCAAAAACAAATAATAAAAAAATGAGATTGAAAGCCAACTCCTTAAAAACTAAAGTGGAAACTCAAAAATAGCTCAATAAAATCTTCAAAGTAATTGACAAAAGATAAATCTTAACCTCCAAATGAGTTTTGAAACAAGTACTATGACCAGTCAGTAGGGAAAGGGCAGTCTCTTCAACAAACGATCTTGAGAAAACTGGGTATATCCAGGCAAAAGAATAAAGTTGGACCTTATGTTGCACTATACACACAAACACAAAATGGATCAAATACTTAAACATAAGACCTCAAACTATAAACCTCCTTAACAAAAAAAAAAAAAAAAAAAAAAAAACAAAAACAAAAACAAAAAAAAAACCCTCAGGGGAAAAGTTTTATGACATGGAATTGAACAAGAACTTCCTGGATGTGGTATCAAAAGCACAGGCAACAAAATAAAGAAGAATCAGGTGGGACTACATCACAAGTAACAACTCTGCATCACATGACAAAAGCAACAGAGTAAATAGGCAACTTATAGAATGGTAGAAAATATTTGCAAATTTTGTATCTGATAAGCAGTTAATATACAGAATTTAAGATACGCCTATAACTTAACATCACAAATAACTAAAACAAACAGCCAAGGAGTTGAATAGACATTTCTCCAAAGATGATATACAAACAGCCAATAAGGACATGAAAAGAAACATAATATCAGTAATCATTAGGGAAATGTAAATCAAACCACAACAAGATACCTATCACCTCATACCCATTAGAATGACTATGAAAAAAAAATAAGTTGGCAAGGATGTATAGTGATTGGAACCTTTGAGCACAGTTGGCAGGAATGTACACTATCACAGCTGCTGTGAAAAACAATATGGCAGCCCCACAAAAATTAAAAGTGGAATTACCCTACAATGTAGCAATTCTACTTCTGGGTATATATATCCAACAAAAAAAAAAAAAACTGAAAGCAAAATCTCAAAGAGACAGGTTCATAGTAGCCAAAAGGTGGAAGCAACCCAAGTGTCCAAAAATGAACAAAAATATGGTATGCACATACAAGGGAATATTATTTAGCCTTAAAAATGAAGGAAATTCTGACAAATGATACAACATGGATAAACCTTGAGGCTGTCTTGCTAAGTGAAATAAGCCCATCACAAAACAACCAATAACATAGGATTCCATTTGTATGAGGTACCTAGGGTAGTCGAATTCAGAGAAGCAGAATGTAGAATGGTGGCTCCAGGAGGCTGGGGGGTTGGGGCTGGGGGGTTGGGGATGGGTATTGCTGTTTCACAGGTAGTTTTATACTATGAAAATATGCTGGAAACTGGTTGCACAACAATTTAAACATGCTTAACACTACTGAATTATATACTTAGAAACTAAACTTCGCATTTTTTTATCACAATGAAAATTTTTAATATATACATAATTCTTGTTATAGAATACACAGCTATCTTTCAAAAAGGAAAGCAAAAAAATCATCCAATAATTACTCAAATATTATCAAATGTTTCTTTGTTTTAATGTTTAATCCTCTTTTTTTTAAGTTTGTTGCTTTATTTTGAGAGAGAAACAGAGTGTGGGAGTAGGGGAGAGGCAGAGAGAGGGAGACAGAGAAGCCCCAACAGGCTCCACAATGTCAGCATGGAGCCCAATGCAGGGCTCAAACCCATGAACTGTGAGATCATGACCCCAACCAAAATCAAAAGTCAGATGCCCCTCAATTGTTTTAGTTTTTACACTTAATTTTACATGTAAAATTTACATAAGAGACAAACACTTTAATTAAGACTTTCAAGTTGTTCTTTAAATTAGTTAACATACAGTAATATTAGTTTCAGGTGTAGAATTTAGTGGTTCATCACTTATACACAACATCAAGAACACTGAACCCACCACTATCTTAAAATAGAATAGCATCAATAATTTTAAACCCTTTGTGTTCATTTACCCAATTGCCTCTACCTCCTTCCTTTCCCCATAGTCATTTTCCTTTGTATGCTAATCACTGCCATATTTTTTCCTTAATAGTTTAAACTCCCATGACTTTATCAACAAGTTTTGACTGCTTTTTCAATTTTATAAAGATGATTTTATACATATTTTTTCTGCAGCTTACTTGCTTCATCCTCACTGACATACAGAGCAATAAGTTCATGTGTTCTCACACTATGTATTACTCTACTATATGAATACCACACAATTTACTTACCGTAAAGTTAGATGCACATTTGGCTTGTCTGCACTTCTTTTGTTCCTAAGGATAACGTTGCTATTAAAAATTGATAGAAGGGTCTCCAGATAAATATGTCTAAATTTCACCAAGCTTTAGTGCTGCATCTTAGGCTGGGTACTCAATATTTTTAAGAAATGCAAAACTATTTTCCAAAGTGATTTTTACCAATTGACACTAAACGGCAATCTGAATGTTCTCTTTCTTTAAAAGTTTATTTCTAAAGACCTATTTTTTTAGGTTTATTTATTTTGAGAGAGCAAGCCAGCACACATATGCATGAGCTGGGGAGGAGCAGAGGGAGAGAGAGAGAATCCCAAGCAGGCTCCACATTGTCATCACAGAGCCTGACACGGGGCTCAATCCCACAAACCGTGAGATCATGACCAGAGCTGAAACCAAGAGTTGGACATTTAATCGACTGAGCCACCCAGGTGCCCCTGAATGTTCTAGTTTTTTAAGAGTAACATTCCTGCTTAAACTATATTGTCTAAAAATTGCTCATATTTTCCCTGTAACTTGGAATGTCTATGCTGTATGGCTACAAATAATTCATTTGGTATATTTCTTTGTAAATGAAAATTCAGTGTTAGTAAATAGCTGTACTGTCTATATACTCAGTCTCCTGCATGTGTAAATTCTCCCTATTCTCTACACATTCTATTGATTTTTACAAGTTATAAATACCATGAATATAACCTCCTGTGACATGTATTAAATAATGTCACATAGAAATTGTTGGTTCAAAAAACTTTATGGTCACGTCTTAAAAAAATGAATGTGTCTTAATGAATGATCATAACCTTCCAAGAAAGAAAAAAAAAAAAAAAAACATGGACTATACCACACTTTTTTTTTTAACCACAGTTTAAGTAATGGTGCCTCCTTAGCAACCCCACCTCCCCCAGGTCTTTGGCTTCCTCAGCCTACATGCCTGACTACTTATTACCAAAGACACCTGGCATTTGAGTTCTAGCCCCAACTCTAACTCTTAGTACCTGTGTGATTTTAGGAAAGGTCAAGCGACACCTGACTTCCATTTTTTTTATTGGTGAAATGAGTAACATAATTTCAAAGGTTCCTTCCACCTGGAAAATTCCATTGCTCTAGGATATTATGTCACTGGCTGGCAGTTAGCAGGCTCTATCTCGGTCTCTTCACAGGGCAAGAGTCTTTATTAATGTTGTTCCTCTACCCTAACTGACCATCCATCAGTGAGTGTGCAATCCCTAGTTTTCTACAGGGCCAACTACTCCTAAGTGCTATAACTGATCCAACATTCACATTGCCTTCCTAGACTTGAAACATTTGAGTAATTTTAATCCTTTTTCTACTGAAAAAATTATGTATATATATTCTTAATTCCCGTATAGTTAATATAGAGTGTTGTATTAATTTTAGGGATACAATATAGTGATTCAACAAGTCCACAAATTACTCAGTACTCATCAAGGTAAGTGTACTCTTAACCGCCTTCACTTGGTTTACCCATCCTTCTCAACCCACCTCCACAATGGTGATCTTCTGTTCTCTATAGTTAAGAGTCTTTTTTGGTTTGTCTTTTTCCTTTTCTCATTTGTTTCTTAAATTTCCCACGAGTGAAGTCATATTTGTCTTTCTCCAACTGGATTATTTCACTTAGCATTATATTCTCTGTATCCATCCATGTTGTTGCAAATTTCTTTTTTATGGTCAAATAATATTCATATATATATATATACATATATATATGTATATGCCACATCTTCATACATTTTTCAGTGTACACTTAGGCTGCTACCACAGTTTGGTTATTGTAAATAATGCTGCAGTAAACGTAGGGGTGCATGTATCCCTTCAAATTACTGATTTCATATTCTTTGGATAAACAGTCATTAGTACAATCACTGGTTAATAACGCAGCTCTGTTAACATTTTGAGAAGCCTCTATATTGTCTTCCACATTGGCTGTGCCAGTTTGCATTCCCACCAACAGTGCAAGAGGGATTTTTTTTCTACATCTTCACCAATACTTGTGTTTGCGTTTTTTTATTTTAGCCATTCTGACAATTATACAGTGATATTGCATTGTGGTTTTGATTTACATTTCCCTAATGAGTGATGTTGAGCATCATTTCATGTGTCTGTTGGCCATGTGTATGTCTTCTTTGAAAAAAATGTCTGTTCATGTCTTCTGCCCATTTAACTGGATTATTTGGAATGGGTTTTTGGGAATTGTGTAAGTTCTTTATCTATTTTTGGATACTAACCCTTTATCAGTATCTCATTCTTCTCCCATTCTGTAGGTTCTCTCTGAGTTTTGTTGGTTTCTTCCTTTGCTATGCAGAAACTTTATTTTGATGCAGTCCCAATCGTTTATTTTTGCTTTTGTTTACCTGGTCTCAGGAGACTCATCTAAAAGGATGTTGCTATGACAGATGTCAGAGAAATTACTGCCTGTGCTGTTTCCTAAGATCTTTATAGTTTCAGGCCTCACATTTAAGTCCTCAATCCATTTTGATTGTACTTGTGTATAGTTTAAGAAAATGTTCCAGTTTTCCAAACACCATTTGTTGGAGAGATTTTTCCCATTGCTTATCTTGCTTCCTCTGTTAAACACAATTACGTGGTCAATTAATCTTTATTTCTGGGCTTTCTATTCTGTTCCATTGATCTAGGTGTCTGTTTTTGTGCCAGTACCATAGTACTTTGATTACTGTAGCTTTGTAATAGAAATTGAAGTATGAAATTCTGAAACCTCCAGTTTTGCTCTTCTTTTTCAAGATTGCTTTGGCTACTGGTGATTTCTGTGATTCCATATAAATTTTAGGATTGTTTTAGCTCTGTGAAAAATCCTGGTTGTATTTTAATAGGGATTGTAGATTGCTACAATCTGTACGTGTAGGTTAAATGTGTAGATTGCTTTGGGTAAGACAGACACTTGAACGATATTTGTTCTTCCAATCCATGAGCATGGAATGTCTTTCCATTTGTTTGTGTCATCCTCAATTTCTTTCATCTGTGTTTTATAGTTTTCAGAGCACATATCTAGGACATGCTAGGACTTCCAGCACTATGTTGAATAAAAGTGTAAGAGTAGACATCTTGGTCTTGGCCCTGACCTAAGGGAAAAAGCTCTCAGTTTTTCTCCACTGAGTATCATGTTATCTGTGCATTTTCATATAAGGACTTTATGTTGAGGTATGTTCCCTCTGAACCTACTCTGTTGAGGGTTTTTGTTTTTTGAGAGACAGAGAGTGGGAGAGAGGGAGGGAGGAGGGTAGCAGGTGAGGGCGAGAGGGAGAGAGAATCTTAAGCAGGCTACACACACAGGGCAGAGCCCAACTCAGGGCTCATCTCACAACCATGAAATCATGAAAGAGGGCAAAATCAGGAGTAGAATGCTTAACTGAACCACCCAGGCACCGCTGTTGAGAGTTTTTAATCATGATTGATGTTGTACTTTGTCAAAGGCTTTTTCTGCATCTATTGAAAAGATATCATTTTTATCCTTTCTTGTTAATTTGACATATCATGTTGATTGATTTGTGAGTATTGAACCACCCTTGCGTACTGGCAATAAGTCTTACTTGATCGTGGTGGATGATTTTTTTTAATATAATTGTTGGGTTTTGCTAATATTTTGTTAAGGATTTTCACATCTGTGTTCAGGGATATTGGCCTGTAGTTCTCTTTTTTTGTAGTGTCCTTATTTAGTTTTGAAATCAGAATCATTCTGGCCTCGTAGAAACCTCAAAGGTGTCTTTTTTTTGGAATAGTTTAAGAGGAATAGATAATGACTCTTCTTTAAGTGTTTGGTAGAATTCACTTGTGAAGCTGTCTAGTCCTGGGCTTTTGTTTGATGGGAGTTTTGATTACTGATTCAATTTCACTGCTGGTAATCAGCCTGTTCGGGTTTTCTATTTCTTCCTGCTTCCACTTTGGTAGGTTGTTTCTAGGAATTTGTCCCTGTTTTCTAGGTTGCTGAATTTGACAGATAATTTTTCACATTGTCCTTTGTATTTCTGTGGTGTCGGTGTTATTTCTCCTCTTATTCATGATTTTCTTTTTGTTAGGGAGGGAGGTGAGTCTGCTAGAGGGTTATCTATTTTGTTGATATTTTCAAAGAACCAACTGCCTTCTTTGATCTGTTATATTGTTTTTGGGTTTTTTTTGTTTGTTTCTGGACCATTTATTTCTGCTCTAATTCTTTATTATTGCCTTCCTTCTGTTGATTTGGTGTTTTATTTGTTCTTTTTCCAGCCCCTCTAGGTTTAAGGTTAGGTTGAGATTTTTCTTGGTTCTTGAACTAAACCTGTATTGCTATAAACTTACCTCTTAAAACCACTTTTGCTGCATCCCAAAGACATGGAACCGTTGTGTTAGCTTTTTCACTTTTTCTCCATGCAATTTTCAATTTCTTTGATTTCTTGGTTGGCCCATTTATTGTTCATTGGCATGTTATTTAACATCCATGTATTTGTGCTCTTTCCAGGTATTTTCTTGTGGTTGATTTCTAGTCTCATAGCATGGTCATCAGAAAAGATGCATGGTACGACCTTGATCTTTTTGAATTTGTTGGGACTTGTCTTGTGGCCAAATAGCTCCTCTGTTGTGGAGAATGTTGCATGTACACTTGAAAAGAACGTGTATTCTGTTTTAGGATGGAATGTTCTGAGTATATCTATTAAATCCATCTGGTTCAGTGTGTCATTTAAAGCCACTGTTTCCTTGTTGATTTTGTGGGATTGGATGATTTGTCCATTGCTGTGAGCTGTTTAAGTCCCCTAGTATTATTGGATTACTATCAATTAGCTCCTTTGTATCTGTTAGTAACTGTTTTATGAATACAGTAAATATCCTTATCCTTCAAGGATATTTATAAATATCCTAATATTTATAACAACTAATTGTGTAGCATGTGCCTTAGAGCTGACACAATGTTTTTCCGTGCATTATGTCATCTTTAATTGTCATCCAGTGATCGTTTTGATGACGGAACATTTAGGGCATCTATTTCCCAAATATTAGCAAACCAAGTCAAAATGCCTTCTTTTGTAATCCACAAACACAATCTCATACGGGCAGTAACTGTGGTACCTCTCTTTACAGAAAGGGCCAAACTCAAGTTGCCAGCTTCCCACTGGTGACTGGGGCAGTAAGCCAGGATACAGAGAAATGAAGTGGGATCAGGTGCTCTTCAGCAAGTGCCTAGCTCTGCCCAGAATCAGTCTGGAAGCCTCCTCCAGACAACGCAGAGAAGCCAAGCTGAACATATGCTCACAGAAGGGGAGTCAGGAAACAACTAGGACGTCAACATCCACATCTTGGCATAAGCTACTAACCCTTAAACAACATTTCCAACTTGTCTCCATAGGGAAGAAGAAAGAAAGTCCTACATTTCAGTGAATTTAGTGACATATCCCAAAATATACCTTCCCTAAATTCACAACCCTGGAGAGGAGTCCACACAGGACATTTATAAGTTGGCATTGTCTCAAAAGATCGCTAGTCTTGTGTTAATGTGTTTATTTGGTTCAAAGGATTGTCTTGCTCACCCACAGGCAGTCAAAAGAACACACAGCATTGTCAGCCAGATTGGCTGTAACCATTATCATAACCTTTACTATATCTGCTGACATTCTGTTTTTGTTCCCAGTCCAGATGTCATGTATAATGGAGTATATTCTCTCATTATGTGCATTAGTGTCCAGGAATGCCAACACAATTCAATGAACTGCTTGATATTTGAAGAAAGAACTTCATTTTTGTAAATTAGTCAAATTTTCCATCAGCTACCTATAAACCAGGGCATTCACTGTCTACTTACTCTCTCCTGAACTTGCCCCTGATATAATGCTCAATTATGCTAAAAATAGTATGGTTTTCTATTAACCAAATCAGCTTAAACATAGTATAAGATAGTAGAATGAGGTTGTTTCACCACTCTTCTGTATTTAACAATAGGTTTGCTGGTAGAAATTCTAATGCCCAGTCTTATTTCAAAACACAAGAAGATCATGCAGGAGTAGCCTCAAACCATGCCCAGGAGTCAAAAGCTGGAGCCACACGTTTTCTGGCCTCTTAAGGAACTCCTACTTGTATTTCTCCACACATGTTGGGGTAGAATATCACCATGTCACAGAAGGAAAAACTCATTTCCCACTGTCTATACAACTTACTCCAACTGAGCTTCTGCCCTCACCATTATTTGAAAACCATTCTTTTTAAGGAAGGTAACTAATGATCTGTTTTCCTTTTGTTAATTCTGTAGGTCAGTTGTCCTCTTATTAGGTGTTCTGCAGCATTGGACACAACTGGTTGATTCGTTATCCCTGTATTCTCTATGCATTTGTGTCACTAAATATTTCCACATTTCCTCCTAGTCAACTGGTTTCTACTTCCCAGTTTTCTTTGCTAACTCCTCCCCTGCCAAATTATATAACATTTTCTTCTTGGCCCTCTTATCTTTCTCTTATTAATCTTCCTAGACCATCTTATGCCATCTCGTAGCTTCAAAAAGCACCCATATTTTTATGATCTCTAGGTCCAAATATTTAGCCTCAATCGTTCCCCTAAGATCCAGACTCCAATATGCAACTACTCCCTATCTCCACTTGAACATGTAACAACACTCCTCACAACTATTGTATCTAAAAGAAAATTCTTGATTTTCTCCCCAAAAGTCTCTTTCCATGGTCTTTCCCATCTAAGTAAATGACACCATTATCCACCCCGTGGCTCAAGCTAAAACCCAGCAGTCATCCTTAATTCCTTTTTCCCCCCTCATACCCCAAACCCATCTACCAGAACATCATGTCAGTTCCACTAAAACTAACCCCACAATAGGGCCAATTCTTGCCATCTCCACTGCTTCAATTTTAATTCAAGACATCATTCCTCAGTTAAACTAACAGCCTCCTGGTGAGTTTGGTTTTCACGCTTGCCTTCCAAAGGGCCATTCTCCACACTATAGCCAAATGATCTTTATAAAGCAAAAATTGGGTTATACCATTCCCCCCATTATAATCTAATACAGTTTCCGATTCAAGTAGAGTCAAATCAAAATGTATTACTTCACTCACAAGGTCCTATATGATCAGAGCCTAACTCACTAACTTTAATCCATACCATTCCCCCTGCTTACTCACTACCCTCTGTCCACAGTCAACTACTTTGCCTTCAAACACACCAAGGTCATCCCCATATCTGGCCTCTGTGTTTTCTTTTCTTCCCCTGATTTTATCACTCTTTCCCACTCCTCTTGTCACTCTGCTCTCCATTCAAACATCAATTCCCAGAGAAGCCTGCCAGCACCAACCTCAAATGATGTTTGAGGTTGTCAATCCCAATTTTTTTTCCTCTTAGTTTTAAAATCTCTAAAGCATGCTGTTTGTTCACTTATTTACATATCTCTTGTCTTCCTCATAGAACAGGCTATCATTAGAACCTGGCATTTTTTCATTAAATGCATTGCCAACTCATAGAACAGTACCTAAAACATAGTATGCACTCTAACGAAGAAACATCTGACAATGTATCTAAGAACCCATGTTCAATGTTTTTTCATAAGTAGAATATTAAATTATAATCTCTTCTGGAATTCTAGGAAACAGAATTATGTTAGAACATTGGGAAAATCCAAAAGATGCTTCTGTTTCATAGGAAGAAACGTACTAGAATGCCCCACAGTGAGATGTCATTTGTCAGTTGTTAGCAGCACATCTTCCATAACCAGCCTTTGCTTATTTGGGACATGATCAAAAGGATTTAATTGACCTACAGTACTAGACATGTATATTATTTAGATCCTTTTTAATGCAGTGTTCATTCCCCCTGCGCCTGCCCAGAACCATCTTATTCAGCAGTATGGTTTGCAGACATCTGGTTTAAAACCCTCAAGAATGTCAAACATTTTCACTAAAAGCATTTCTAGTTTTCAAGTTATCTGGTGTGATATGTAAAGCTGAACTGAATGGGGCTCATTCCTTCAGTCCTTGGAGAATGTGAAGGTACAACCATAAAACATACAACGCAGTAGACAGGCCCAGGATCTAGCGTCAGATCGCCTAGGTTCTACCATTTTAGCTCGGGCAAGTTACTGAACAGCTTTAGGCCTGTTTTCTTCTCTAAATGGAGGATAAGAATACTAACACTGCTCATACAGTTAGACTCAGGATTAAGGATATAATAGATCTTGGGGAGAATTCATTCTTAAAAATAGCAATCGGGGGCCTCTGATAAGAAACTGAGGTTGTTAGCGCTGGAGCAAGATAGAGCTGACAGACACCCAGCACTCATCGCTGCCTACTACAGTATTCGTATACAGCAGGGGCCGAAAAGGAAAGGCTACATTCCCCAGACACTTCTGTAGCCAGAGTTCTGGATACAGATTAAACTCCACCAATGTGACACGCTCATATGAAATTTTGAACGCCTAAGTGAGTCAGAGATCCTTCTCCTGCTACTGCTTTGCTACTGCTTCTGCTAAAAGCAAGGCCACAGAGTCATCCAAACTCAACATCTCACGTGCAGACGTGGCCTCAGTGGTGACGACAGCATGGTAGCAGTCTCCTGATCTCTGGATTGCAGCTACTCAGGAAGGCTTGAGCCAGTGCTCCCATCCTGAATCTTATTCAAACACTTCTTCATTAAATGCCTTTTTATCTGAAACACCTAGTATGGTTTCTGGATCAAGTACTTAAAAGTTGATTTACACTTTATCATCACGACAGTGATATGAAGTGTGACTACGTACCAGGCATTGTTTTAAGTCTTTGCATAAACTGACTCACTTAATCCTTTGACAAATCTGTGAGGTACATCCTATCTCTGTCTCGGTTTTGCTCAAGTAAAGAAACTGACAAATAACTTGCTCCCGTATAAGTAGCTACTATGTGGCAGGGGCAGGATTCAAACCCAGGCAGTCTGGTTCTGGTGACACACGCTTAACCATTCCTCACAAAACAACAGCCCAGGCTTCCAGTGAACAACTGTTAACAACCAAAAAATACAATCACAGAGAGGTAGCTCTGGAAACAATCCTGGATACTATTTAGTCCAATCCCTTCATTTTATATATGGGGAAACTGAAGCTCTGAGCAGTTGTAAGACATCACTAAACTCACACAATTGATAAATAAAATCAAGGGATGGAATATAAGTATTTTAACCCCAACTGTAGGATCTCATGATGCTTTTAATCTTTCCATTTACCCAAAAATATTTGATTACTACTGATATGTATATACCTGGAGAGGTATTAAGCTTCAGAAAAAAAGCAAGATTCTAGGAAATGTCCATTTTTAATTAATAGAAGAGGAACTGTCCACAGAAACATGAAAGGTTCTAATTTTAAAACTCAGTGTTTACCAGTGAACTTCTGTATTTTAATCTGCATGAAGAAAATGTGACCTAGAGCTATTATAAGCAACACATAACTCATAATTATATCATTTCCACTTCAATTTTCTGACATTTCATATGGCAAAAATCGTGAAAAATCTGTAAGGGTTAATAAAGTGCTGTACTTTTTAAAGACATGCAGTACATGGTCTTTTCAACAAATGTAGTATGCATTTTTACCTCTGATAATTAGCAAGATATGAAAAAATTTAATACCCATGGCCCATGGATAAAAGTGCTAGTGGGCATTCATGTCCCCAAATTTCTCTGGTTTCAATGATAATTAGAATCCAAAAACATATTAACATTTTCATCTTAATAACCTTAGGAAAAAAAAGGAAAATCAGATCAAGCCCATAGATTTTTCCCATGATCAAAGATTATCATTGTTGCCTTATAGAAATGACCTTGAAGTGATCTGGATTTTGAAAACTCTTAAAAATAAAACTAGGAACTGACTTTTGGAGGTTTTATTTGTGTTATGCATTTTTAAAATTTATTTGCTCAACTTTAATCTCTTGGATTGGAATTCCAAATCCCTGATAATTAAAAAGAGAATCTGCAACGAGATAACATTTTCTCTCTGCCAGATTGCCCAAGTAGCAACCCGGCTGGGCAACAGCAATCATGGAAAATGATGCATACAAGTCCCAGAACAGTAATAAAAATGCCAGCATGTGTTTATTCCTCAGCAGTAAATAAAACCCCAATTATTCACACTGTCTAAAGTGCGTCTCCCTAAGGAAACCTTTTCTCCCCTAGCAGCTTCAGCACAAACTCACACAGCAAGGCTGCAGGTAAAACCGGGAGGGGCAGCTGGCCTGGAAAAGACTGGTTCCTCAAGCCCCATCCTGTGTCAATAGAGATAATCAGGCAATTTAAACAATTCCATGCATCAAGCTGTTTGGGTTAAGAAAAATCGCCAATTTCCAGCATAAGTAAGAAGCCATGACATTAGTAGAGAAATTCTGGCAATAGCCCCCAACTTTTTCATTCAGTGTATTTTTGTTAACTTCTTACCACATGCTGTAAAACACTTCATTGTGAATATGTTAAAATATAAATAAATGGATCTTCACTTAATAGCAAGTTTAACCAGTAGAGCCCTGATTAACACAGATTAACAAAATCCCAGACAAAAGCAAAACACAACAGTGTTTTACTGAGATGTGCAGTATGATCAGGAGGAAATGCTTGATGTCAATTTCCATCAGCCTGATGGAAAAGACTTTGAGGACCCCCTGTTATGCCTTAGAGTTCCCTAAATACCTGAAAAACCTAGACTGTTGGAACTATTGGGTTCTTTTAAGGCAAAAAAATTAAGGAAGAAAACACTCAAATCATCCCCAGAAACTATCAAAACAACCCTTAACCTGACGCATCATATGGTGCTTCTCTTTTATTGCCATTGCCTCAAAAATAAGAGGTGCTCTTGGGACAGCCACGGCTGTGTTTTTGAGTTACAAAAATTCAGCAGAGCACAACACTGTGTTTGAGAAGATTCTTTCACCTCTTCTCGGGTAAACAGTAGATAACGCCACCACTCAGCAGTCTCAAGTTGCTTTCTGTCCGTACTGGCTCTAAGGCAGTCTTTGCTTTATGAATGACAGCACTAACTACTACAAAAATCTGTGACCTACTGATGGGTTCGCATCAACCTGTCAATGGATCGAAGTGTTCCTCCAAAATCTCATTCTGCATTGTAGACTCACAGGTATAATCCCATTCTATTTAGTAACCTGTTTTGTGTACTGTTTACTCACTGAAGATCCAGGGAGCATCCCTTCTGATGCTGTGAAACAAGTAGTGATTTCTAAGAAATTAGTCATTGGCAATAGTTACTGACTTGTTTGATGGTTGTATCCAAAGGCAAAGGCCAATGAGCTCCATTTACTTCTAACAGGTTACTCATTAACTATATTAACAACCACTTTCACCAATGAAAACTATAATTAACAGTGTGCTGGCAAACAAACTGCCAGCAAACATAGTTAAGTAATTGCAGAATTAAAATGTCTGGTTTCGCTCTTGAAAATTTAAACGATCATTAAATACAAATGGACGACACACTGAAAGATCATCTTCATTCGGGCCTTCTGTTTTTTTCAGCTGTTGGTCTATTTCATTCTTTTTCTCAGTGAAACTACTTTCAGCCTTGGATCTAACCATGCAGCATCCACCTCGTCACCACTTTTAACCCCTGCACCTGAAGCTTCCACTATCGCCTTCACAAGGAGGCTTTCTAATGTTAGCCACTTTTTCCAAACTAAACCCAAATGCCAGCTGTTTCATATACTATTTTTTACTTCCCCTTTCTCAAACATTGATCTTTAATTTAGATAACACTACGTTGTTTCTCTAATCTTTCTACTATTTCTCTGAATATTTGCTGATGACTCTGCTTCACACCTCGGATTTACTGAGGAAATTTTCTAAAACTCAGTCGTAGGCCCTATGTCTTTTTCCACATAGCACTGACTGTAAACTTCTCTAGAAAAATTGAGTGCTTTGGCTCTTACTGAAGGCCAAGCCTTATTTAGAGGGAAGTACTAAATCTTAACCAAGCTTCCTGGGGAAAAATGTAGGGACTTCAGACAGACATACTAAGCCCCCTAAACATTCAGAATATAGAAGCCTAAAACCTGAGGCTGGGGAAGGGGAAGAGAATGTCAGGAAGCCTAAACCTGAGGCTAGGAAAGGGAGGAGAATGTCACGGGCACCCAAGAAAAATATAAGGCAGGATGTGATAATGCTAAAGGGGCACAATGTGCTCTCCAATTCTAAAACTAAAATGCTTCCATATGTTGTTGCATATTTGGAGCCTTTTTAAGATGAAAAAAATTCTTGACTACATTACTGTTATTTTACATTTACATCACACAATAGCCATAATACAGCAACAACTCCCATATACTGAATATTTTACCAAGAATCCAACACTGGGCTAACCCTTTAAATGCTTATTTCATCTGGCAATAAGCTTCTGGGAAAAACCCTATTCATTGATGAGTCACACACAAAAAAAATCTATGGATCATCTTCCACATCTCAGGTCTATATGATAGTTATCTAGACCATGAATATGAGGCAGTAGAGCCTCTCATTCCAGGGCAGCAGGGTTTACAAAGTGAATTAATATATTGTACCTTCTATCTTTATAATACAGTGAAATACATAACACAAGTGTATTAGCCCATGTTACTAATGAAAAAATTGACAAAGATTAAGTGAAATTCAAACTCTGGCTTCTTGAGTACAAGTGGTATCATTCCATGTTTACAACCATATAAAGTAGGTAGGTAGTATTACTCTCTCCATTTTACAGACAAAGAAAAAGGTAAACATTAATACCACATACAAGGTCACACAGATGCTAAATAGTAGAGCTGGAACTACAACATCTATCAATCTGTCTCCAGACCCCATGCTTTTCATTACTGCCACTGGTAAGGACTTATAATAAAACCTTGCATGAAACCTGTATGTTCAGCACTGAATGCTGACAGGTTGGAAGCATGAGTGGGTAAATAAGCAAAGTCTACCTTCCTTCCTAATGATATGCCAAACTGTTTCCCAGTAGTAAGAAAAGCTTCGATTCATGACTTTAAAAAGCCCAATACTCAAAGTATCCAAAGAGCTATACATCTACCAGTAAGAATCTAGCATATTTTAAAGGTTTCTCATAAAATTAGAAATGTTATATGTTAAAGTCTGTATTCAGCCAGACTGTTTTGATTCAGTATTTCTAGTACATCTACAAATATTTGACTTTTGGGGGGGACTGTATAAAAATATATTTGCTACCAAACTTGGGATTGTGTAAGTCATTCTAGGTGTTCCTAAATTCTCATGGGCAGCTCCTTATGTTTTTATCCTTATTCATGGAGATCTTCAAATTCCTGGCTTTCCAAGTTCTAAGTGCTAAGCTTGAGTTCTATTTGTGAAAATCTAATAAAAAGCAAGAGAAAGTCAAATCCTTCCTCAAAGTGAGCTATTGGTTTATTGCCCATGTCTACCTTGAGTATTTGTTTTTTATGCCCTCTTCCATGTTAATTTTAGTTTTAGCAACTCAGACAAATTTGATGAAAGAGAAGCAAAAACAGGGTATAATAGGAAACAGGCATTTTTAAGTCTTCTAGGAAACAAATAAGATGATGTGCCAAAGAAAGGAGTCTTTCAACAGTTTTAGTTTTAAAACACAGACTAAATTCCTCTTTTTTTTTTAAGTTTATTTTGAGAGAACACGCGGGAAGGGCAGAGAGGGAGAAAGTGCTCAAGCGAGACAGAATCCCAAGTAAGCTCTGTGCTGGCAGCACAGAGCCCTATGTGGGGCTTGAACTCACGACCCAAGCCAAGATCAAGAGTCTGACGTTTAAGCAACTGAGCCACCCGGGGCCCCTAAATTCTCATTTAAATAATGCATTAATACTCATTTTTCTACAAGTGCTATTACTAGGCACACACTTAGGTCTTTTGTTTTGGGAAGAACTGCTATTGACTTTGCCATTACAGATTTATTCTAATGTTCAAAGTAAATGTTGACTGATCCAATGTTCCAGCATTAAAATGGGCACACAATGTAATTATCTGCCATTTGAAATTCTCCAAAACCTATTTAAAAACTAAGAGAATGTGTATCTGTGTACCAACTATTAGCATAGAAATCAAAAACTTTTTCTCCATCAATCTTGAACACTATTAAACATTTTGTAAATGACAGGACAATTTCATTTCAGTGGCAGAATAACTAGGAAAATTTTAGATTGCAAAGGTGGCATTTAAAAAAACAGAGGGATAAGAAGGTGACAAAGCACAAAATCTAAAAGACAAAAAAATCTAGAGGACAAATGACACTACTGAAATTTATTAAGGTTTTATTAAATAAATAATACCACGACTTTGTACTTTGTGGCATTTCTGATGAGTTTTACAAACATTATTTCCTTGGGGTCTCACCACCATCCCACAGCATAAGGTCAAATAAGGAAGTAAACTCATTATGCTTAGAACAGTAATTTTTGTTTCCATTCTATTCAGGAAAAAAGATTAAAAAAAAAAAAAGAATTCATTACTCTGCACCTTTTTCAAGGTTTCTCATTCCTGAAAAACCTTTTCTCTATTCAACTATTTGGCAAGTTCCTATTCATCCTTAAAGGATTCTTTTTTTTTTTATTTTTTTTATGTTTATTCATTTTTGAAAGACAGACAGCACAAGCAGGGGTGGGGTGGAGAGAGAGGGGGACACAGAATCTGAAGCAGGCTTCAGGCTCTGAGCTGTCAGCACAGAACCTGACGTGGGGCTCGAACTCATGAACGGTAAGATCATGACCCAAGCCGAAGTTGGACACTCAACTGACTGAGCCACCCAGGCACCCCCATCCTTAAAGGATTCTTAAAGCTACCTTCTCTGAAGTATTCCCTGACTTCTCTTCCACCCACAGAGTAAATCACCACCTTTTAGTGCCACCTTTACTCCTTGTATTGCAGTTATTTGCCCATGTGTATGTCTTACAGAGCCTGCAGTCTAACAGGGAGTTCCTTGAGAGCAAGAACGAATTCCAATTTCCTTAGTGCTTAGCAAGTGCTAAATAAAAACCTATTAAGTAGGTGAAAATATTCTAGATGGTATGAAGATGGATATGGGAAAGACTTTTTTGCCATGAGGAAATTAAACAGCTATAGCAGAAACAAATCTCAATCCACAATCTCAGGTGACCAATGACTCACTCGTTTCTACACTGAGCTCCCCTCACTTAACCTCAATTCATTGTTTTCCCACAACTACAACATTTTCACCTAGCTTCTATTTAATTCCAAGTCTTTGTTGAGGGACATCAAAGTTTTGTTCTGGAGAGTCTGAGACATTCTTGTTTTGGTCTTGGTCCCCAAGACTTTTCCAGGTCTGGGGACTCTCTTTGCTTCTTCCATGTAAGTCTCAGTCATGGGTGATCCCTCTTCTGCCCCCAACTCATGCTGGGCACTATGGAACTGGTTCTTTATACCTCCCTGAGCTCTCTTGGGGCACAGGAGCTTAAGTCCCCATTGCTTTGGGAACTCTGCAAACCTTCTAGGGTTCCGTCACTTCCTCTTAAGTTACAGAGCATAAGGTCATTTTTTTAAGAGCCACTAAAGTTTAAGGGCTCCTTGCTTCATGTCCTGTTCTCGTCTCCATACCCCAAACAGAAAAATATTTACTTTGTCCCAGCAGCATGAAGCTCTGGTACTAATTTAGTTTTTCTATCCTGTAAGTCCCTCTAGAGTCCAGATTTGGGGCTATGGAGCCTTTTCTCTGCTTTCCAAAGTAGAGGTCTTCCTCTGAAGCCATGCAGAAATTATAATCAAGATGTGCTAATAGAAGAAGTGCCATGGGATGACTAGAAGTAACCACAGGGAAAGTAATATCCTACCACACCTCTAGTGCAAGAGAAAAGATGTGCACAGATAACTGTGCTTCCTTTGTGACAGTCTACACTGGTTGACCTAAGGACAGGACCAAATGGCACCCACAGGTCTTGAGTCAATGCTCTGACTGGGAAAATACAATTCCTATTTACTCTTTGGGTCCATTCAGTTCTCTACTGTGAAAACCTTCACTGCTAGAAACATTTTTCCACTTCCTATGCAGATCTGCCTGTACTGACTACACCAAGTGGTAGAAAGAATCTCACTTAGAAAGAGGCTGGCTGCCTTAGCGCTTTTCCAAAAGTGATCTCCAAATTAGGCTCAACTAGGCCACTGATGTATCTGGTCAATACATCCCCAAGTCCCTGCTGCATCTAATAGATACCACTTAATTAGGATCTTTCAAGGAACTGTTGGCATGTACTGTTCTCAACCCTATTACTTGCAGTTTTTATTCTGGCATCTTGTTCTCAAGTCCCACTAATATGTTTTAGGAGCTTAAAAATACCAAGTAAAAACTAAATCTGTAGGATGAAAGTTATTTTTTTACCTTTATCAAAAGTGATCAAAGCTGCTGATTCAACAGAAAGATAAAATTGAAGCTATTTCAGGAATGACCATGCATTTGTACTACTCCTTCCATGCTTTCAACTGAGGTTACTTACATGGTAAAGTGGCATGCATTGTCTAGGTTGGCAGTCACAAGTAAACTACATAACAAGTCTTTGCTTCATTACCATGGTACAGTTAACTAATTCATGATGTTTTCATGAGCTGTGCCATCAGACTATGTTCGAGGGAAAAGTGACATGGAAAAACAAAAAAATAGGACTTTGATTTTCCAAAAAAGACACTGCAATGAGAAGTGGTTCCTAAAATGGATAATTTTATAGTATTATATTGCATGGGTTATTATATATTATTATTATATATATTGCATGGAAATGTATTATGTACTATATGTACTAAATGTAAATGTACTATAATATATATTATTATATATATTATATTGCATGGAAATGTACTATGCCATTTCCAATTTACACTTTACTAAAAGTAAAATGGTATCTATTTTAGAGGAGTTAAAATGCCAGAGTAGTAAGAGGACTGTGGGCTTATGCTGTTCCTCAAACACAGCTAGAACAGCAAACCATTTTGAATACCTAAGAAACTGATCAGAGGATTAAGAGAACAATCTACCAAATTTGAGGGAGAGAACGCAACAGGTATGTGGTGAGGATAGGTGAAGCAGGGGAGAGAAGAGCCACAGTGGAGAGGAAGCCATTTTCATGGACAGGAGACAGAGGGAGAGAGGAGAGCAGTGCATTGGGTTTGCACAAGAAAGCACAGCTCTTTGAAAGCAGGCAGAGACAGAGTGAAAATACACACAAGGAACTGCACAAGGAAACTGCTCCCTCAAAACACTGACAGTGGGGGAAAGTGAGGGTTTCAATAGCACCATTTTTTTTAAATGAACAGAAGAGCACAGAGCCTGAAGTTTTCAGAGGTCAGCCCCTGGTGGTGCTCCGACAAGGAAGCAGGGAAGAGCCCCAGGAGTAGGGAGGACTTCGTGAGGCTCTCCTGGGTCAAATGGGGAGAAGTGGTTCCCCTGCTTGGAGGACATTTGGCAGGGGTGATACAGCCTCTCTGGGGACAAAAGACCCCAGTGGACACCATCAAGCCACAATGTTCACCCATACAGGTACAAAGACGTCTGCTGAGGGCAGCAAACCCTGGTACCTGCTGTGTATTGCAATTTACCATAAACTCTGAGCCACTGCCACTGCACAGTGGCACAACCATTTCCTGGGACAAGCTGGCCCTGGCCACAGTATGGGGAGATCCTTCCCCAGAAGATCACTGCGGTCCTAGCTGCAGTGATCTCAGAAGTGTGAGGTTTTGAAACACAGCCACGCCTGAGAAAACTGAAGAGAGGCACCACCTGGTAGGTGGACAGCTAAAACACAGACAGGGGAAAGAGGGGAGCTGACAGACACAGGGCACACAGGAGAGGTGACTGATTGCACATTTTTGAGGACATTGCACATTTTTGAGGAACTTCCCACTCTGGAGACTAGAGAGCGAGGTGAAGTCATTTTCACCATTAACTCACCAATACTGATTGCCCCTGTGAGCTAAATAGTGCCAACAACTGGACAATGGAGCCATTACACCAAGCCCTGCCCCACTGTGCCCTCCAGGCACATCTCCACTATAGCAAATCCACCTGAGAATCAGAGATTTTAAAACAAAGACTGTAACAAGAAATAAAGAAGGGCATTATATCATCAAGCGGTCTATCCAACAAGATCTAACAATTCTAAGTATTTACAAGTACCCAACAACTGTAAGTATATATTTGGAAGAATCCAAATATATAAATTAATAACAAACTCTCAGAAAATAATAAATAACACTCCATTTACAACAATGGATAGTGCATCTAAGCAGAAAATCAACAAGGAAACAATGGCTTTGAATGACATACTGGACCCAAATAGACTTAATAGATACATTCAAAACATTTCATCCTAAAGAACATTTCATCCTAACATTTTTGAGTGCATATGGAACATTCTCCAGAACAGATCACATATTGGCTCACAAATCAGTCCTCAACAAGAACACAAAGATCAAGATCATATCATGCATATTTTCAAATCACAATGCAATGAAATTTGAAGTCAACCATAAGAAAAAATTTGAAAAACTAAATAAATAAGAAAAAATTTGGAAAGCCCTCAAATACATGGAGGTTAAAGAACATCCTAGTAAAGAATAAATGGATTCACCAGGAAATTTAAAAAGTTAAAAAAAAAAAAAAGCATGCAAGCAAATGATAATGAATACACAACGGTCCATAACCTTTGGTATATAACAAAGGCAGTCCTAAGAGGGAAGTACGTTGCAATTCAGGCCTATCTCAAGAAACAAGAAAGGTCCTGAATACACAACCTAACCTTACACCTAGAGGAGCTAAAGATAACAGCAAATAAAGCCTAAATCCAGCAGAAGAAGGGAAATAAAGATTAGAGAAGAATAAATGATATAGAAACAAACAAAAAATAGAACGCATCAACAAAACCAGGAGCTGGTTCTTTGAAAGAATTAACAAAACTGATGAACACCTAGCCAGACTTATCAAAAAGAAAAAGGACCCAAATAGACAAAAATCACAAATGAAAGATGAGATACCATAAACACCACCATGTAAATATGAACAACTGCAAGAGAATACTATGAAAAATTATATGCCAAACAGGGCAATGTGGAAGAAATGGATAAATTTCTAGAAACTGATGAACTACCAAAATTGAAACAGGAAGAAATAGAGTATTTGAACAGACCCATAAGCAGCAAAGAAATTGAATCAATCATCAAAAATCTCAAAAATCAACAAGAGTCCTGGGCTAGATGGCTTCCCAGGGGAATTCTACCAGACGTTTAAAAAAGAGTTAATACCTATTTTTCTCAAACTGTTCCAAAAAAAAAAAAAAAAAAAAAAAAAAAGAAGAAGAAGAAAGAAAAAGAAAGAAGTAGAAGGAAAACTTCCAAACTCACCCTATGAAGCCAGCGTTACCTTGATACTCAAAACAGACAAAGCCCCCATTAAAAAGGGGAATTACAGGCCCATATCCCTAATGAATATGGATATGCAAAAATTCTCAACAAGATATTAGCAAATCGAATTCAACAGTACATTAAACGAATTATTCACCATGATCAAATGGGATTTATTCCTGTGCTGCAGGGCTGGTTCAATACTCATAAATCAACATAATATACCACATTAATAAAAGACAGGGTATGAGCTACAGGATCCTGTCAATAGATGCAGAAAAAGCACTTGACAAAATATAGCATCCATTCTTGATAAAAAGTAGGGATAGACAGAACATACCTCAACATCATAAAAGCCATATATGAAAGACCCACAGCTAATATCCTCAATAGGGAAAAACGGCCTTTCCCCTACTGTCAGGAACAAGAAGGACATCCACTTTCACCATTAGTATTTAACACAGTACTGGAAGTCTCAGCCTCAGCAATAAGACAACAAAAAGAAATGAAAGGCATCCAAATCAGCAAGGAAGAAATACAACTTTCACTATTAGCAGACATGATACTCTATGTAGAAAACCCAAAAGACCACCAAAAAATTGATAGAACATATGAATCTGACAAAGTCACAGGATACAAAATCAATGTGCAGAAATCTGTTCCATTTCTATACATCAGTAACAAAGCAGCAGAAAAAGAAATCAAGGAATCGGTCCCATTTGCAATTGCACCAAAAATCATAACATACCTAGGAATAAACCTAACTGAAGAGGTAAAAGATCTATACTCTGAAAAGTATAGAACAATTATAAAAGAAATTAAAGAGGACACAAAGAAATGGAAAACCATTCCAGGCTCATGAAAAGGAAAAATAAACATCATTAAAATACCCATACTACCCAAAGCAATCTACTCATTATGCAATCCCTATTAATTTACCACCAGCATTTTTCACAGAGCTCAAACAAACAATCCTAAAATTTGTATGGAATCACAAAAGATCTTCAATACCCAAAGCAATCCTGAAAAACAAAAAAAGAAATCAAAACTGGAGGCATCATGATTCTGCATTTCCAGCTATATTACAAAGCTGTAGTCATCAAGACAGTATTAAACTGGGACAAAAACTAACACATAGATCAATGGAACAGAATAAAAAGCCCAGAAATGGATCCACAACTATATGGTCAACCCGTCTTTGACAAAGCAGGAAAGAATATCCAATGGAAAAAAGTCTCTTCAACCAGTGGTGTTGGGGAAACTGGATTGTGATATGCAGAAGAATGAAACTGGACCACTTTCTTATACCATACACAAAAATAAATTCAAAATGGATGAATAACCCGAATGTGAGATAGGAAACCATTAAAATCCTAGAGGAGATCCCACAGGCAGCAACCTCTCTGATCTTGGCCATATCAACTTCTAACTAGACATGTCTCCAAACACTAGGACTTCATAAAGATAAAAAGCTTCTGCACAGTGAAGGAAACAATCAACAAAACTAAAAGGCAGCCTACAGAATTGGAGAAAATATTTGCAAACGACCTATCAGATAAAGGGTTAGTATCCAAAACCTATGAAGAACTTATCAAACTCAACAGCAAATAATAATAATCCAGTTAAGAAATGGGCAGAAGACATGCATACAGTTTTCCAAAGAAGACATCCAGATGGCTAACTCACACATAAAAAGATGCTCAACATCACTGTCAGAGAAATACAAATCAAAGCCATGATGAGATGCCACCTCACACCTGTCAGAATATGTAAAATTAACAGCACAAGAAACAACAGGTGTTGGTGAGGATGCAAAGAAAGGGGAACCCTCTTTCACTGTTGGTAAGAATGCAAACTAGTGCAACCATTCTGGAGAACAGTATGGAGGTTCCTCAAGAAACTAAAAACAGAACTACCTCACGATCCACCAATCGCATTATTAGGGTTTTACCCAAAGAATACAAAAATACAGATTGAAGGGATACATGCACCCCAATGTTTATAGCAGCATTAACAACAATAGCCAAACTATGGAGAGAGCCCAAATGTCCATCAAGTGATGAATGGATAAAGAAGATGTGATATATGTATACAATGGAATATTACTCACCCATCAAAAGAATAAAATATTGCCATTTGCAGTGACATGGATAGAACTAGAATGTTTCATGCTAAGTGAAATAAATCAGAGCAAGACAAATACCATATGATTTCACTCACATATAGAATTTAAGAAACAAAACAGATGAACATATGGGAAGGTGGGGAGGGGGAGAAGAGAGGGAAACAAACCACAAGAGTCTTAACTATACAGAACTATCGGTTGCTGGAGAGAAGGTGGGTGGGGGATGAGCTAGATAGGTGACAGGTACTAAGGAGGGCACTGGTGATGAACACTGAGTGCCGTATATAAGTGATGAATCACTGAATTCTGCTCCTGAAACCAGTATTACACTGTATGGTAACTAAAATTTATATTTAAAAAAAGGAACAAAAATGAATAAAAATTAAAAATAGAAATGGTAAAAAAAAAAATAAAGACTGATGAAAATAAGTGATTTTTTTAATCAATGGAGTATCCTCAGTTACTTAAGTTTTTCAATTTTACTGAATTACTGATATGTTAGCCAGCTAGGTTTGCTATCATTATGTGATTGCTATAAAAAAAGTTTAATTAAATCTTTTCTGAAGAACAAACTCCTAAGAAACTGAAAAATCATTGTACTCAGGCAAAGTTTAGTGAGCTCCGAAAAAAGAAAATTTCTGATTATCTGAAATATGCATTTAAAAGATCAGAAAGGTTAGCATTGTACACATTTAATATATTTTCTCTGCCTATTACTATTTTTTATGGTGTCTATATATCCTTCTCTTAATCACATTCAGGTGCCTGAAACAAATTTTAAAATAAACTCAAAATATGTACCACTTCCCCCTTACTAGATTTCTTCTTGGTAACATACTAACCACTTATTACTTATTTTTATTCTGAGACCCCTGCCTTTTTGAGGGACATTACCTATTTATCAGGTATGCCTAAATACTGCTTGATACAAATACTATTTGTTGCATGGAAGAAATGCATTTGAAAATCATAAAAATAAAAAATAAAAAAAGGAGTAGGTAGCCAAGAAGTCAATAGCTTTAAAATGCCCCAAATGTAATTCAACTTTTAATTTCTACCACCAGTAAAGTCCAGGAATTTACAGTTTTAATAAGCACAGTAGGTGATTCTTATACAAACCAGGGTCTGAGAGCCACTAGCTCAGGAAGATAGCTTTTAAATTCCTCCAGGGAATGCATAAAAAAATTAAAATAAATAAATAAATAGAAAGGGGCACCTGGGTGGCTCAGTTGGTTGAGCGCCAACTTCGGGTTAGGTCATCATCTCACAGTTCTTGGGTTCAAGCCCCGTGTTGGACTTTGTGCTGGCAGCTCAGAGCCTGGAGCCTGCTTCAGATTCTCTGTCTCCCTCTCTCTCTGCCCCTCCCCTTCTCATGCTCTCTCTTTCAAAATAAAATAAGCATAAAAAATAAAAATAAATTCCTCCAGGGAATGAAGTATGCAGTATTCTTCAGAAGAAAGCAGTTTTCTTTAACCTGCTTCAAGCTAAACATGTTCCAAAGGAGGGACAAAGTAGGGAAATTTTTTAAGCAAATTAATTCAGGGAAAACTAAATATCAAAGGAGATAACATATATAAATGAAGCCCAAAAGTACACTTTTACAGAAATAAATGACCTCTGCTAGACTTAAGATTCTCAAAGTCTATCTTTACTGCATGAAATTATACTAAGGATGATCATACATCCCAGGTACCCCCAATTTATGCCTGCGGTTCTCCATACTGGAAGCTTAGACTTTATTTAGGATTTTTAAGTGAAATATTAATAGTTGCATTAAAATAAGCTTTTCTCAAAGGGTTTGGCAAACTGTACTTTGTACATGCCATTCCTACCGTGGTCTTGTCTGATAGTGTGTGAGACGCACAACAGTGTTCACACAACAACATGCAGTTTCATAAAATCTGAAAGATAAACAGAGGTAACCCAACCCTTTTCTTGGCTTTTCTTTTTTAAGCTCTACACCCAGCACAGAGGCCCAATGCAGGGCTTGAACTCACGACCCTGAGATCAAGACCTGAGCTGAGATCAAGAGTTGGACGCTTCACCGACTGAGACACCCAGCTGCCTCTCTTGACTCCTTTTAGATGCATCATAACTAACTTTTCCATTTCAAGGTCTGCAAGCAAGGCCCTTGCCAATATTAATAATATAAAAAAAATATATATGTGAACAGCCAAGAGAAGCCAGGAACAGCCACCTTCCTCTAGTGGTAGGAGGGAGAAGTATTTGATGCTGCTGCTCCTGCTAGCCACTTGTACTACCCAGGTGAGATGTGGCCCACACCACAGACCATGTTTATTTTGCAGGAAATCAGGCAGCTACCAACGGGCCAGAAACGCATTAACAAGTATTTGAGAAATAGAGACTAAGCAATCCAGTACAGAATGTAAAAAATGCATCCTGAAGCTGAAGAGAAATTAAGAAAATAATCCAACTACAATTGCACCAAAAATAATAAGACACCTAGAAATAAACCTAACTGAAGAGGTTAAAGACCCACACTCTAAAAACTATGGAATACTGATGAACAAAATTGAAGATGACACCAATGGAAAGACATTTCAGGCTCATGCCTTGGAAGAATGTTGTGAAAATATCTATATTGCCCAAAGCAGTCTACAGCTTCAGTGCAATCCCTACCAAAATACCAATACCATTTTTCACAAAACTAGAACAATCCTAAGATGTGTATGAACCACAAAAGATACCAATTGCCAAAGCAATCTTAAAGGAAAGCAAAGCTGGAGGGATCACAATCCAGGCTTGAAGCTGTAATCATCAAGACAGTATGGTACTGGCACAAAAACCAACACATACATCAATCGAACAGACTAGAAAACCCAGATATAAACCTATTAACTTTAAGGTCAATTAATCTTTGACAAATAAAGAACATGCAATGAGAAAAAGACCGTCTCTTCAACAAATGGTGTTGGGAAAACTAGACAGCAACAAGCAAAAGAGTGAAATTGGACCACTTTCTTACACCATGCACAAAAATAAATTCAAAATAGATAAAAGACCTAAATTTGAGACCTAAAGCTATAAAAATACTAGAGAAGAGCACAGGCAGTAATTTTTGACATTGATCATAGCAACATACTTCTAAGATAGGTCTCCTGTGCCAAGGGAAATAAAAGCAAAAATAAACTATTAGGACTACATTAAAATAAGCAGCATCTGCACAGCAAAGGAAACAAAACTAAAAGGCTACCTACTGAATGGAAGAAGGTATATTCAAATGACCTGGCCAATAAAAGGTTAGGATAAAAATATATAAAGAACTCCTAAAACTGAACACCCAAACAAAACCCAAAAACCAAATAAGCTAAAAGTGGGAAGAAAGACAGTTCTCCAAACACTACACGCAGATGGCCAACAGACAATGAAAGGATGCTCAACATCAATCATCAGAGAAATACAAATCAAAACTATAAGGAGCTATCACCCTACGCCTGTCAGAATAGCTAAAATCAAAACCAAGAAACAAGTGTTGGTGAGGATATGGAAAAATAGGAACCCTCATGCCCTGTTGATGAGAATGCAAATTGGTACAGCCACTGTAGAAAACAGTGGGGAGTCTCCTCAAAAAGCTAAAAATTATCCCAACAATTCAGCAGTCACACTACTGGTTATTTACCCAAAAAAAATACAAATACACTAGCTCAAGCACCTCCATATTTATAGCAGCTTTACTTACAATAACCAAATTATGGAAGCAGCCCCAGTGTTCTTTGATTGACGAATGGATAAAGAAATGTGGTATATATACCCAATGGAGTATTATTCAGCCATAAGAATGAAATCCTGCCACTTGCAACAACATGGATGGATCTAGATCTAAGCAAAATAGGTCAGAGAAAGAAAAATACTGTATTATTTCACTCATATTTGGAATTTAACAGGCAAACAAGGGAAAAAAAGAAGCTAAAAAAACATACTATCAACTATAGAGAATGTGATGGTTACCAGAGGGGAGACAGGTGGAGAGATGGTGGGAAAAGGTGATGGGGACTAAGGAGGGCACTTGTGATGAGCACTGGGTAATATAGGGAATTGTTCAATCAATATAATGTATACCTTGAACTAATATAACACTGTGTGTTAACTGTACTAGAATTGAAATGAAATATAAACAAAAAATGCAACCTGAATATGCTCTTACTATGTGGTTTTATTATTTACTGTGTAGTATAAATGTAGGACTGCTTCTTTTGTTTGGTAGCTTTTCTTCAGTTAATCTTTTCAGCCTCAATTATTTTTTAAAAAGTACACGGTTAATACAAGTTTACTATTAAATTTCCATTTGTTAAGACTAGTTATCAAGAGTAATATACATAAAATATCAGCATTTATTGTCCCCCACAAGGGCTATAATAATACTAACCTTAGAAAACTCAGAAGACAAATGTGAAGAACCAGTGTCAACTTCAAAAGTTAATAACTATTTCAATAAAGCTGTGACCAGAGGTTATAACTTAACACATTCAGCTACACAAGATGAGTTTAGATATCACTCTGAGAAGAATGATTTTTCATTTAGGTCAAATGCTGTTCTTTTAATATAAATTTTCCTTATTTTCAATTCCAAGTTTTCTTGTGCAAAAATAACACTGAAACAGTAGCTACTCATGTTTTAGTTCCACTAGAAGAATAATGTAAACCACTGAATGATGCCAGTCTTACATCAAGATCATTAGATGGTTTTTAAAAATCGGTAAACAGCGGGAAGGAAAGAAAAGACTAAGAACCAGAGATCTTTAGGATGATGAAACTATCCTGCAAGAGACAGCAATGGTGAATACATATCGCTATGTAGAGGTCAAAACCCAAAGAATCATACAACCCAAAAAGTGAACCTTAATGTAAACCATATGCTACAGTTCGTGACAGTTATCAATACCGTTGTATCAGTTGGTACAAATGTATCACCCTAATACAAAATATTAAAAATCATGGGGCACCTGGGTGGCTCAGTCGGTTAAGTGTCCGACTTCAGCTCAGGTCATGATCTCACCGTCCATGAGTTCAGCCCCGTGTCAGGCTCTGTGCTGACAGCTCAGAGCCTGGAGCCCGTTTCGGATTCTGTGTCTCCCTCTCCCCCCAACCCCCCGCCACCGCCCCGCTCACACTCTATCTCTGAAAAACAAACCTTAAAAAAATTTTACAAATTAAAAAATTGACTCTACTCATGGTTCAAGTTCTTAATCCAATTCAAACAATGTAAGAAAATCTTTTAGTGATTCATTCCATAAAAGATAAAACATTTGAGGGCCGCCTGGGTGGCGCAGTCGGTTAAGCTTCCGACTTCAGCCAGGTCACGATCTCGCGGTCCGTGAGTTCGAGCCCCGCGTCAGGCTCTGGGCTGATGGCTCGGAGCCTGGAGCCTGTTTCCGATTCTGTGTCTCCCTCTCTCTCTGCCCCTCCCCCGTTCATGCTCGGTCTCTCTCTGTCCCAAAAATAAATAAAAAAACGTTGAAAAAAAAAATTAAAAAAAAAAAGATAAAACATTTGAAATTATGAATGCTATTGAAATTCACTTAAAAGTTGGTGAATACATGCGCAAGTATTTTTTGCCATGATAATGTGAAAACAAATTTTAGTGGAAACACGTTATAATAAACACTACTAAATTGAGAAACTTATGAACAGAAATATACCTGAAACTAGCTGTAATGTATAGATCATTTATAAATAGTCTACCAACCAGGATAAAATCTATAGATGTGAACATTTAAACTACTATATTTAAAGTTCAGTTAGAGCAAGGCTAACTACGGGCTACAGGCCAAAACTGTACTTTCATCTAATTTTGTAAATAAAAGTTTACTGGAGTGTAGTTGATTGAATTGTGTGCCCCCTCCCCAAAATAACATATGCTCAAGTCTTAATCCAAAAGCACCTATGAATGTGGACTTATTTAGAAAGGAGATCTTTGCAGATCAAGTCAAAAATAAGGTCACAATGGACTAGGGTGAGCCCTAAACAAATAACTGGTATCTTTCTAAGAAGGAAATTTGAACACAGTCCCAGAGATACCAAGGTAGACACACAGGGAGAACACCATATGATAGAGAGAGATCGGAGTAGTTATGCTACCACAAGTCAAGGAATGCCAAATATTGCCAACCACCAGAAGCTAGGAGACAGAACAGATTCTCCCTCAGAAACTACAGAAGGAACCAACATTGCCAGCATCTTGATTTAGGACATACAGCCTCCAAGAATGTGAGGGAACAAATTTGTTGGTTTAAGCTAGTCAGTCGGTGGTACCTTGTTAGAGCAGTCCTAGGAAACTAATACATGCAACCACACCTGTTTGGTTACTGTGGTCTATGGCTGCTGTCCTGCTATGGTGACAAAGCTGAATAATTGCAACAGAGACCATATGGCCCACTGGGTCTAAGACACTGTATCTAGCTCTTTACAGAAAAAGTTGGCTGACTCTGAAGATAGACATACTGAAACTCAAAATGTTTTTAGTATCACCTATGTTAAATACAAAAATATAGTTCAGGGCAGTACATGCTTTCTCTCTTTTGCTGACCATCGTCAACCAGGTTTTAGTAATAATTATACCACTAAAGAACTAATTTGTACATTAAATGATATATCCAACAGTGACTTTTTTCCCAGTCATCTATATTTTCAGTTAGATTTTCTTTAAATCAGTTGCAAATATTTAATCAAAGTACTAGTAAATGGAGCATCAAGAAATTTCAGCTTTTGAAGCTTTTAGTTAATTTTCATTATCAAAAACAAATCTTACAGTAAGAATTTAGATTGGCCCTATGAAATTAAGGAAGGGCTGAAAAAAATAAGAGCTCAAATAGAGAGCAAGGTTTAACTTAGAAATTTAGAAATTGTGCTTCAAATTATCTCACGCTATAGGAGGAATCTTTCAATGAACATACTAATTTTCAAATTTTGATATCTGCACCTACAGAAAGCTATTATATTTTAAATTCTACAGTATTTAAATTTGGAACAACTTTTTAATCATATAGAGCTAAATTTTTAAAAGAACTATATGCCTTGTGAAAATATTTATAAGGAAAAAATAAATATATATAAATATATAAATATTTTGAAGGCAAAAAGACCTTACTAGTAAAAATATTTGGGCTAAAGTAATCACTATTACTATAAAAATCTAATTGAGAATATCTTCAGTTAGCAGTATTTATTCTCAGGTTACCCAACACCTATGGAGAGAAGCTACCCAACTCAAAGTAAGATCTATAGAAGGGACAAATGAAGGTATCGACCATCTATAAAATCTATTATCTTTAAAATGCAACTCAATTTTATGACAAAACTAAAAATACGACAATTTAGGGGGAATTGTTTAAATAGACAAATGGTATAATTTCTAAAAGAGATTCAGCTAAGAAACTGATTAAATATATACCAAGACTATCCTGATTAGTTCTAGTATTTTTTTAAATATTTTTTGAGAGACAGAGTACAAGTGGGAGAAAGGGAAAAAAAATAGAGGGGGAGACACAGAATCCAAAGCAGGCTCCAGGCTCTAAGCTGTCAGCACAGACCCTGACACTCTGAGATCATGACCTGAGCCAAACTCGGATGCTTAACCAACTGAGCCACCCAAGCACCCTCATTAGTTCTAACATTTAGATTATAAACATGAAGGCTCTTTACTGTTTTAATGTACACATACATTTGTAGGCATAAACTTATTTTTGATAAGTTTTTTGGTAGAGTGATATTATAGGTCCACCATTTTTACAATTTTTAATAAAAAAGTTAAGATGTTTCTATTACAAGAGACAGTGCATTCTATTTCCTTACCTATAAAATGAAGTTAAACTAGATGGCTCCTCAGCTTCCTTCCAGGTCTCCCAAATTTTTTTTTTTTGATGCTAACCTAACCCTCTTCATTTGATAGATGATAAAACTAAAACCAGGGAAGGTGGGGAAAGCCAAATAACATGGAGAAGAGAAAGACTAAAGCCCAAGGCACCTGGACCCTCAGACTTGGACTTTTTTTGCTATACCAGGCTGTATATACAAAACCTCTAAAGGAGCTTTCCGTCCAAAGACATCTATAATTATAATCAAACTGGACTTGATTCCAAGAACTTTGAGTATTTCCATCTGATAAGTCCCAGCACTGTCATAGAAAGTCATTTTTCATGTTTCAGCTAATCTGAATATTTTAAAGAATAAATTAAATAAACATTGTTTATCTTACCAAGCTTCAAAATCTATCATGCTTTACTTCTTAACTTGGATACTCCATATTTTAAGGGAAATGTCTGAACAACATACTCAGCTAAATTATCTGACAGAGAGGTCAATGCATACTGTCTAGGATACTAAACACATAATTAGAGACCCATTTATCTTAACAAGCACAGCCTTAGTGGATCCTACAGATGAACTAATTTAAATCATTTCTAACGTAAGAAATCATTATCATGCTTATGTCGTCTTTCTGTTCAGTCTAACCTAGCATCTGAAGAAATGAACAATGAGTGAGTTTAATCAAGGAACACTTATTAAACTCTAGGTTGAAACCTTTTCCGGGGAAAATATTTAAATAGAAACACACCGTCATTCTGGAAGAATTATTTTAAGTCTGCCACACTGATACAATAAAATTCAGTACAGCTGAGTAAACGTGAATTTAAAAAAATATATAGGAATTCACAAAGAACTAAGAGGAAAGGCACAATAAAATTTAAAGAGAAAGTGCCCATGTATCTATTTAGAAGCTATATTTTTTTTGCACTATTTGTTACACCTATTCTGGTTATCTTTTGTTGTGAAATGAATTATTACAGAAATTAGTGACTTAATCTTTTATCTCATTGTCCTGCGGGTGCAGAAATCAGGCAAAGCTCAGATCAGCAGTTGGTTCCATGGGAAACCAACAAAAGTTACTCAACAGAATTCAGCAGGGTGATGGGGCTGATCAAGACAGTCTAAGATGGCTTCACTCTCATGTCTGACACCTTGACACAGATAATTAGACTTGGCTCAGTTTGGACCATTAACCTGAGTACTTCCGTGTCCTCTCCAGTACTGAAGGTCTCAGGGGCCTTCAACAGAAGGACTTTTATGCTGTGGCTGGGGCTTCCAGAGACAGCGGTCCAGGAGGCACAAGCCAAACTGGCAAGGTCTCTTATGACCCAGGCTCAAAAGTCCCAGTCTGTCACTTCTATCATATTCTGGTCAAGGAAGTCACTAAGGCCAGCCCAGATTCCAGGGTAGAAGAAGTGGACTCTTAAGAGTAAAAACAAAGAACTTGTAGCCATCTTTAATTTCCTCCATCTACCTTATTCCTCTAAAGGATTTGCGATATCTTACACACACAAAAATTAAGTGGTATAAATATGTTTAAAGACATTAAAAATCAGATACTTAGAAAATATATCCTGGCTCCTGCCTACTTTTCTGACTTCTCTTATTTTGGTCACTGATTAGGACTTCCCATATAATGATGTACACAAATGGTGACAAGAGACATTCTTGTCTCATGCTTGAATTCAGAGAAAACGTATTTGACATTGCTCTTCCAGCTAATTGTGTCTATTAAATTTCTTCATTCAGTTATAATTAACATACAGTATTACACTGCATACCTGAAACTATGATTCCACAGTTCTATACATTACTCCCTGTTTCTCACAAGAAGTGTACTCTTAATCCCCTTCACCTGTTTCACCCTTTCCCCCACCCACCTCATCTCTGCCAACCACCAGTTTGTTCTATTTCAGAGTGGTTTTTGTTCTTTGTTCATTTGGTTCTTCTATTCCACGGAAGTGAAATCGTATATTTGTCTTTCTCTGACTTATTTCACTTAGCATTTATACCCTCTAGATACATCCATGTTGTAGCAAACGGCAAGATTTCATCCTTTTTATGGCTGAGTAACATTCCATTGTATATATACCACATCTTCATCTACTCATATGATGGACACTGGCGTTTCTTCCCTATATTGGCCATTGTAAATAAAAAATCTTGGCAATAAACATAGGGACGCATGTATATTTTTCAATAAGTGTTTCTTTGGGTAAATACCCTATAGTGAAATTACCAGATCATAGTGAAGTTACTGGATGACATAGGAATTCTAACTTGAGCAACTTCCATACTGTTTTACACAGTAGCTGCACCAGCTTGCCTTCCCACCAACAATGTATAAGAATTCCTTTTTCTCTACATCCTTGCCAATACCTGTTACTTCCTGTGGTTTTGATTTTAGCCATTATGACAGATGTGAGGTGATCTCATTCTGATTTTTGTTTGCATCTTCCTGATGATTAGTGATGTTGAACATCTTTTCGTGTGTTTGGTACACTATAGAATTTTTGTAGTCTTATTAGATTAAGGTAGTTCATTTTTTTGTAATTAAATCCAAGTTGTTAACATACAGTGTAATAATGATTTCAGGAATAGAATTTAGTGATTCATCACTTATATATATAACACCTAGTGTTCATCACAACAAGTGCCCTCCTTAATGGCCATCACCCATTTAGCCCATCCCCACACCTAACACCCTACCAGCAACCCTTAGTTTGTTATCTGTATTTAAGAGTCTCTTATGGTTTGTCTCCCTCTCTGTATTTATCTTATTTTTGCTTCCCTTTCCCTGTGTTCATTTGTTTGTGTTTTTTAATTCCATGTAGGAGTAAAATCATGATATTGGTCTTCCTCTGACTTATTTTGCTTAGGATAATATCCTCCAGTTCCATCCACATTGTTGCAAATGGCTAGATTTCATTCTTTTTGATCGCCAAGTAATATTCCATTGTGTGTATATACACCACACCTTCTTTATCCAATCATCCGTTGATGGACATTTGGGGCTCTTTCCATACTTGGGCTATTGTCAATAGTGCTGCTATCAACACTGGGGTGCATGTGCCCCTTAGAATCAGCATTCTTGTATCCTTTGGATAAATACCTAGTAGTGCAATTGGTAATTCCTGGGTCATAGGGTAAGTTAGCTCACTTCTATTCTTAGTTTAACTTTTTACTCTGACAACTTTTAACTATGACAAATGCTATTCCTGTATCCATTGGGATTATATGATTTTTGTCATTTATTCTATAAACATGATGCATTACACAGACTTCATTTTCTAATACCAAGTGAATATTGAATTCCTAAAATAAACCCAACTTGGTCACGATCTATTTATCTATCCTGTTAAAATAGCATTTTGATTCAAGTTCTAATATTTCATTTAGGTATCTTGCATCTGTGTTTGAGGGGCTGGCCTGCAGTTTTCCTATTTTCTAGCATCTTTGTCAGACTTTGCTAAGAGTTTATTTGGCCCGGGGGGGGGGGTGAGGGAGGGGGGTAGGGAGGGGAGATGAACGAAGACAGAGTTGAGTTCACTGCTCTTCCTTCTCCTGTTCCTTCCTTCCCCTTCCCTTCCCATTGTAAACAATCCAGTGCTAAAATCATAAGGTGAAGCTGAGCAAGGAAAACATCCAAGGCAGCTCAAAAAAAAAAAAAAAAAAAAAAAAAAAAAAAAAGCCAGAGTCCCAGCAACATGAAAAGGGTATCCACATACTGCCATGTCCAGCACAATGTGTCAGACTGAGACAACTGAGGTGATCTGAGGAGGAGGATTTACTCCATTTCAGCCTCGCTTTTCTATTGGACAGGCACTGAAGACTATAAAGACTTTAAAGACTGGTTTAGTGGCATCCCACACACTCAGGAAAGTATACCTATTTTCTTCCTGACTTTTTACTCCTATGTATAGTCTAGTTTCCATTAGAATTTCTCCAATTTATGAATTGTTTAGAAATGTGGTTTGTTTAGTTTCCATATATGTGCCAACTTGAATTATGACATAAACTAAGCTGCTATACCATAACCTAAATATAAATAAGTTAAAAAAAAAAAAAGTGGATTCTCCTTTCAGAGGTAGGTGGGTAAGCCAGCCTGTAGGGACTGCTCTGCTGGAGGAGTCTGTCCATTGTGCTATCCCAGCCCCTAGGGTGCTGCCGTCTTTTGCAAAGGAAAATTGCTTCACTAACCTCCATCTACATTCCAGCCCATGGACAGGGAAGAATTTTCTTAAACCCATTTCCTTTCTAAATCAGGTCCCCACAAAGTTGCACCAAGCACCTCAACCTGAAAGCAATCTCCAGACCCAGTTGCAAGGCAGGCAGAACCACCATGTTCCTGGCTCAGTGAGTTCTACTCACAGACTAAGAAGGGGGACTGGATACGGGGGAAATAATTAGCATTCTCTGCCATGGAAGTTTTTAGTTATCTTTATGTTAGCCATTTTAAATTAATTACATCGTGGTCAGAGACTGCGGTCTCTGTAGTCTCAATCATTTGAAATATATCGATGGCACAAGGCCTCCTAAATGGTCATTTTATGTGTTTCCTGTGTGTTTGAGTATATGTATTCAATTGTTTTGTGCAGTGTTCCATATACATCTACCAGATCAATATTGTTAATTGCATTGTTCCAATATTTTATATCCTGATAGACCGTCTGCTTAACAATTACTGAAATGGTTTTATTAGAGTCTCCCACTATCATGGTCAAAATCATTTTCTTCCTGCTGTCAATTTTTGCTTTTCATATTTTAAAGCTATTAACTGTAGATACATTTAGAGTTAGATCTTCTATGAATTTTAATCCTTCATCAATATGAAATATGTTCCTGTATCTCTAATATTTTAAAGGCTGTATTGTTATATTTGAATAACTACAGCAGCTTTAATTACTATCTTTCTCCATTCCTTTTACTTCAAACCTTTCTGTACCCCAACGTTTCAGCTTTGTCAACAAGAGCTCTACTGGAGTTACTTTCAAATCTAGCCAAATGTCAGGCCCGCCTGGGTGGTTCAGTCGGCTAAGTGTCTTGACTTCAGCTCAGCTCATGATCTCACAAGTTTGTAAGTTCGAGCCCCGCATTGGATTCTGTGCTGACAGATCAGAGCCCAGAGCCTGCTTCGGATTCTGTGTCTCCCTCTCTCTGCTCTTCCCCTACTCATGCTCTTTCCTTCAAAAATAAACAAACATTAAAAAAAATGTTAAATCTAGTCCAACTTTTGTCCTTCAAATAAGGAATTATACATATGGTTATTACTAAAAATGGATTTCTAACATCATGCTTTTTATTTGATGTTCTTTTGCTGTGGGTTTGTTTTTTTTTTTTTTTTTTTTTTTTTTTGCATTTCCTGTCATCTTTTAGCTTGAGTTCTGCCTTTCAATTCATTTTTCTATTAATTTTTATTATGTTTCTGTTCTCTCAGAGTTGCCCTAAAATAATTCACGGGTTACTTTTACGAATTTAGACTTTTTTTATCCATTTTCTTACATGGTATGCCAACCTTTAAATGTTTTATAACTTTTAGCTCTGGTCTACCTCTTTACCCAATAGGTTATTTCTGTCCATATTCTAATTCTAGTTTTTAATACTCACAAAAATCAAGCATGTTTACCTTATACAGTCAGTGTTTGTTTATATTTACCATTTAGTTACAGATTTCTTTCCTAGGCATTCCTTTTTGTGTTCCTGATGCTTGCTTCTGCAGTAATTATGTTTCTTTCTGAAGTACAAGTGTTAGATATGCTAAAAATTGGTACAGACATCCAATTTTATTTCTTTAAAATATTTTGCCCTTGCTCCTGGAAAGTGGTTTGCTTACTGATTTATCTTTTTTTCCTCTTCCCTTTGAAGCTATTTTTGTACTCTGCAACAGCAAAGCCAAGCCAAGCCAAGCCCCTTATTTCTCCCTGTGGCTGCTCTGTAGTTTTTCTGCACAATGTCTAGTTTTACAGATCTACTTCCTTCCCCATTTGTGAGTCTCAGAAAAGGTATCTTTCAGCAATTCTAGAAAAATGTCGTCATTAGTTTGTCTAATATTTTGTTGCTCCTGTTCTCATTTGTTCCTTCTGCATTTGTTAATACACTAACTTCTCTTTTGTAGAAGTTAGATTTCCCATCGCTTTGTCTCTCTGCTGGCAATTCTATTTGTGATTAAATCTTTCAATTATGTCTAAACTTCTGTTTAAACTATCCAGTAAAATTTTCATTTCCATTATTGAAGTTTCTCATAAACTCTACATGGCTATCTTTCCATCTGGTCATTGTTTGATAGCTTCTTATTCTTTGATCTTAAATCTATTTTGTTTCTTTAAATGTTAGACATTCACAGTTTATACTGCATGTATATGAATTCTATTATCTGCAAACGTTGTGGTTGTCATTCATAGTTTGTTGTTGGGGCTAATTGGTGACAGTTTGTATCTCCTCTGTACTTCCATAATTGATTACAAATTCATCTTATTTGGAAAATCATCACTGAATATTCCTGAGGTTTGGGTTTGAAGTGCATTCCTCAAGAAATGTTTTGTTTTTCCTACACACATCAGAGCATAACCAGTCCATTTCAAGAAAATTTTCCATGAGTATTCCCACATTTCTGCAGGGTCTGGGCTTTCTGATGCAATGCTGGTACACTTTATTGAAGGATAACAGAATAGCAAACATGTCTTGCAAGCTACAGATACTGTATTGTTCCAGAAACATCTAGAGATTTATCTCCTCCAGAGCCATTTGCTTACATTTAAGAGTAAAGGTCCCCCTATCCCTCTAACCCCTTCCTCTCTCTCTACCTAGAAAAGAATGGGCCGATGTGCCAGCCATCCTACATAAGCTTCCAGTCTCCTGATTGAGGTCCTCCAGTGTTGCAGGGCAGTATCAGGCTATTATCATGTCCCCCTGTGGAAATCATGGCTTAGAAAACCAGTGCTAAGATGCTTTGTGAGTGATCTTTTTTCTGATCCAGAGTCTTTATGTTTCCCTTCAGAGTATCTATATAAAAAAAAAAATCTGTGGCAGAATAATATATCAACTTCCAAGTAGTATAGAAACTAAGATGCTTCATTTCTAACTTATTACAGCCCAGCCCCACTTTAAGCTAAGCTTCCAGGTTCAGACTTTTTTGAGCAACAGAGTAAACTTTGACCCCATACTCTTGCAAGGGCTGGCTTTTAGTTAGGAATCTGCAGAAGTGACTTTTTTTTCATTCAGAACCAAAGCTGAGAGAGAAAAAAAAAAGTAATCCCTTTACTATTTCCCTCTGTGGGTCAGATATTTTTCATTCCTAGTTAACTGATGTCACCTTTCGTGGGTTCCACCTGTATCTTGATGTACTCCTATCCTGTATGAACCTCCAATTTGCTTCTTGTCATACATGTAATTTATGAACAATCCAGAATCAGCAGCTACCCCTGGAGCAGTATCTGCATTATCGCCAGCTTCCTCTCCCCTCTGGCTTTTTTCCTCCTCACAATTTATGGACTTCAAGAATTTGCCTTACGTTTCTACCAATGTCGTATAAATAAAAATTTCATTCTACATTTTGCCTTTTGTCATTTTATAATGTCAGTGTTTAATGCTTTTGATCGTAGGTTTTACACTTATTATTAGCATTATCAGTGTCTTTCAGTTTGAAAATGCCCGGCACTCTTTCCCTATTTACTGTTAAACTACCAATGGGGGTGGGGGAGTGGATTGTAAATAGCACAGTTTTGAGCTCTTACAACCATAGCTCACAGGAAAATTTGATCCATTCACATGTATTGCCACATGTGAAATGTTTTATGCTTCCATTTCAGGTTTATTTTTAGTATTATTTCATCTTTTTCCTTCCCTTCATTTTTTTTTTCTGGTTTGATCAGACTACTGATAATTCTAGCCTTTTCCTTTTCAGAAATCTTGACTTTATTTTGGTGACTATTTACTCTGCATCCATCAAATACATGGAAGTCCATAATTACTTGAAACAAAACATCAACTCTTTCCTCCATTATGCAATGTATACATTGTGCCCACACAAGGTCCATTTTTCCCATCCTCACTTCCCTACTTTAATAAAATGACTCCTTTCTTTCCCTCATTTTCTCCTACGTGCTTTGAAATTCTTTATTTCCTGCCCTCACTCCCACACACTAGGTTTTTGCAGAGGTAGTTTGTGCTTATTAAAATTTCCACTAGAATGCCTCTTTAATCTCAGTAATTTTTTAAGCAATTATGGTTTTCGTCACCCATTTACATTTAACTTACAAACAAAACTACATACATGTGCACACACATAAGCAGACACCTAACATGCACTGCTGACTTTCATCATCTTTTTCTTCAACTTGAGGTCTATGGATACATTTGATTCAACTCTTATTTGCCTCAGACACAATACATGGGTGATTATGGTGGTAGCCATTAATGCTTTTTCAAAAATATTCAGATTTTCTTCCTCCCAGACACATCATAGAATTACACTTCCCTGTTCCCTCAGAAGTGAGTCATGGCCACATGACTGGCTTTGACCAATAAGATGCAACAGGAAGTAATAGGTTTCTTTCAGGATCACTCCTTTCCTATTACTACGGTGATCATGAAAGCATGCATTAAAACAGATCCTCCATTAGCCTGAGTCCCTATGAAGAGACTCATACTAACCCATGCAAGATGTATAGCAAGAATGTGAAATAAGCTTTTGTGTTAAGCCTGGGAGATCTGGAGATTGGTAGCACAGTTTAGACAAGACAGTCCTGATTGACACAAACACTCTGACACCTTCCACAGTTCCCCGTAGCTTTCTTTTTCCTTAACAGGTGAAGGATTCCTTGGCTGAGTCTAAACTTGTTGATAAAGCCCCCTACTCTGTCATTTGTAAACCTTATTCTATGCTTTTCTGACTTCCAGTATTACATATGAGAAGTTATATCTCCATCTGATTCTAAGATATCTGTTCTGTCTGTGAAAGTTTTAGTCCCTTATTTAATTATTGCTTCTTTTATTTTTATCCCCTAGAACTGCTAATCCAGGTTACAACTCCTCATGGAAATGCTCACTTTATTTTTCCTCTGGGCTTTGATGTGTTTCCTGAAATTTACCTTCCAGTTTATTAGAGGTGTAACTAAATGATATAGATGGAAAAATTATGGCTTTAGATCCAAAAAGTGTTTGTCCCCACTGTATTTGAATCTGAAGTGTTTAATTCAAGTTTTAATCATGTCCTTCAACAACTATGAACACCAACCACGTGATTGTTCCACTTATGTTTCTGGCTTCTGAGTCTCCTTTGGATAATTATTTCTCCAATGGCTCACTGACAAGTTTGTTTTGTTTTGTTTTTTTAAGTATCCTAGAAAACAGAAAACCTGCAAGCAGAAGAGGGTGAAAGAATCCCCCGTTGGACCTGAGGTATAAAAGCAGGCTCAGTCCTCTGCTAAGAGTCTTTCATGCTCTTTGGTCTCCTACACTCCAGTCTCAAGAGGCAAGAAAGACAGCCCATCCCATAATCCTTCCTGACCTCTTAAGATCAGGGAAACCATGAAATTCCAAGCTCCCCATATGCAATAGCTTTACAACTCCAAGAATAAGTTTGGTCCATTGGAAAGAATTCTGCACAAGTACTCTGAGAGTCCAAGTCATAACTAAACCCAGCTACCCACAGGTTACAGCAACCATCAAGATCAAGATAGGTATGAAGTTTATAGTTGGAAGATAAGGGCATCAGAACCAGATGATCCTTTTCCCAGCATGTTCTCTTTCCTCCTGGTCATTCAAGTCTCAGATCAGAAGTCATTGCCTTTAAAGAAGCACTCCCTAACTATTCTTTTCTAAAAGCAGCTACCCACAATTCTCAAATACTTTATGATTACCCTGATTTATCTCCTTCAGAGTACTTAATACTCAATTTTTCTAATTTCCCTGTCAATAGGTCTGTTTCCTACGAGGATTTATATACCATGAAACAGTGAACTTGTCTGCCTCAATGTCTCAAACTATATAGTGCTTTAAAAATATTTAGTGATGGGGTGCCTGGGTGGCTCAGTTGGTTAAGAGTCCGACTTCAGCTCAGGTAATGATGTCACAGTTTGGGAGTTAGAGTCCTGCAACAGGCTCTGTGCTGATAGCTCAGCAGAGTTTTGTTGTTTTTTTTTTTTTAACTAGAATCTTATACTCTTTCCCTTAGAGTATAAGCTTAGATATTTCAAGAATTCTCATGTTAACACCTCTATTTCAAATGCCCAATTTAGATTCAATCATATGTTTAGCCAGAGTCCTCGTTCACAATGCTTTCCTCTCTTCCTCTATCTTGAAAGTTCTTCTGAATCATCATTTGATTAAATTACAACCCCATGTATTTTCTTTAGGATTCGTGGTACTTCTAAATCCCTGTATGTGCAAAAAGGTCACATTCATTTACCCTTTAGATCCGTGCTACCTTAGGAGTATGTAAGATTCTTGAATTCCAGGCCTCTCCTTTCAACACTCTGTAGGTGTTGTTTTTTTTTTTTTCCCCACGTTGTAGATAAGAAAGCAAAGCCCAATGCTAGAACAATTGTATTTCCTCTGTAAGTCATAGGTTTTTCTCTTTAAAAAAATAACCTCTCTTTAGCCTAGAAATTCAGGAATTTCACTTAAAACTGACTCTTGTTAAATATGAAAGCACGGTTATGAAAAGTAAATATACTGTTACACTGCACTAATTTTAAGGGTCAGCATCTAAGGGCATCAAACAATGCCCTATGGAAAAACAAACCCTGGGTAAGCCAAAAGACTAGGTAAGGCAAGTTTGGTTAAGGTGCTCTCTTTCTCAGTTACTCGGATTCACTGAGATAGTGAGGGTGGGAATCAGCACTATCTTCAGAAAGTTACCATTAGCTGAAATTCACCAAGTAGTAATGCAGGTCAGAAGGAACAATTCAACTGTAATTCATCTTACATCTGAACTGTAGTTCAGAATTAGCTGCACCAGCTCCAGAAAAATATATTTGGTTCAGTGCACAAAACTAGCTCAGAAATAAATAAAACTTAAACGGTAGTAAGGAGGGAATACAAAAAATAGTAAAATCATTACACAAATTATCTAAAGCCTTTTCCTGACTATTGCCTTCAGTTGTGATTGCCTCAAAACCTGAACAACATGACAACTGAAACTTTTTTTTAACCAGCAGTAAAAAAAACTAGGAGTATTGTGTTCAGCATTGTGAAATACGAGGAATAGAGCTACTTGAGAAATAAACCTAAAAACTAAGTATAAATAAATAGAAAATACAGACAACTAATTTCTTCCATTAAGGGTTCTCACTCAGTGAGCTTAAATCCTAACTTATGCCTTTGAAAACCAAAATTTTTATGTAATTGTTTATATTCAACGTGGAACAAGATTAAAAGTCATTAATCATAGTGTTTTAAAGAGCTATACATAGGTGCTACAGCAACGATTTTTTCTTCAAAATACTTCAATATACAGTAAGTTGAAAATGTAGTCACTATCCCCCACGATTATGAAGCATAAGCTATAACCTCGAATTTACTCCAAATTTCACTGATATATACACATTTTAACATGTCTTCTAATCACCTAAATTCCCAGAGAAATTCCCTTAGAGTTCACCAAGGTCATCTGAGTATATTCATTTCTATTGTCTCCATGTTCCTAATTTAGGTCACTAAACTGTGCAATCTAATACCACCGCACATCTGGCTTTTGCCATTTGTATTAAAAAAATGGGAACATTTGCACTCTAAGTATTAATAGGTTTCATCTTCCATTTCTCAAGTATTTTAGTGGCCTGTCTTGACATTCTTATAATGCATTTAAAAAAAAAAATTATCTGTGACTCAACCACAGTGACCTTATTAAAAACCATTACCAAACTGATACTATTATGGGAAAAAAGAAAAACAAATGTTTGAAACCTAACTCTCAGTAGTGTTATGCTTGGCTTTAAGAGAAGTTAAATATGAAAAGAAACCAAGTTCTCCTTACTAATGGAGATGATTCAAGGTGGGATTAGAAAAACAAGCTACCTGATTTATTTGCTGCTCCTCATCCCCATCCCTGCCTCACATCTCCTTAGATGATTTCCAAGGTTTCTTCCCCCCCCCCACCCGCCCCGACAGATTTAGACATAGAAGAGTCCTATATAAATTAGCAGAGAACACACACAATGAAAAAGAAAAAGCTGCGAGGTACAACAGCAGGTGCAATTCAGGTCCCTACTGCAGACTCTTTTGCATTTAAAAGATAAAAAAGAAACCAGAAGCTTTTAAAAACTACCCTCCAAATAACCATGATACATGTGAATAAACAGGGTCAGTCTCAATAATCATTTACTCAAGTGCAACGTGGCTGCCAAATTCTTCCATCCCAGGAAATATTTTGCGAGTAGCAGATAATGAATTGTTGAGAAAAACAGTCTCTAACGAGCCCATGATATAAGTCATTAGTTTTTAGGTTCTCACTCTTCCTAGATAGAGGCTCACTGAGAAATTCTGACTTTATAAATTCCAGGCTCCAGAAGGCCAGGGAGGAAGATCTCAAATGAACCGTGGGTATCCTGCCTTAAGGGCAAGGGGGGGGGGGGGAATGATTTTTTAAAGTAATTATAAAAGTCTCCCTAAATTTCTATTTCCGGCATTCTGACAGACTACATACCCTGAAAAACCCACCTAACTGCAACAGCTAAAAGGCTGGATAAAATATTTAAAACACATTTTGCAAAAAGCATTGCTGAGTGGGCAGAAAGGGGTACAAATCCTCAGTTACCAAAAATAAAATGTAACTAGGAAGTGAGTATCAAAGCCACTTTCTACCATAAAGGTTCTGCTAAGCTCTGGACCCTACAACTTCCTGCTGATGGCTGCACAGGACACCACAAGGGAAATCCAAGCCTGGGGCTCACCCAGAGTGAGTAACTTTAAAGACTATCTGGAAAAGTTGAATACCAAAAGGTCACTCATCCCTCATTGCAAGGTCACAAAAATTAATGACAAGAGGTATAACTTGTTTTCTATTACTGCTGTAACAAGATACCAACACACTTAGTTGCTTATGAGACAAGTTGAGTATTTTAAAAGTGTGGAAGTCTCAAATGTAAAGTCAAGGTGTTGCCACGGCTGAGTTCCTTCTGAAGGTTTCAAGGGAGAAGAACAAGCTTCCTTATCTTTTCCAACTTCTAGACACTTACCATATTTCTTGGGTTATGGTCTCTTTCTCACATCACCCCAATCTCTTATTTCTAGCACCATTCTAGCTTTCTAGTTCTGATTCCTCCTGTGTCTCTCGTATAGATAGCTTTGTGTTTACATTGGACCCATCTTAATAATCTAGGATAATCTTTTCATCTCAATATCCTTTTTAAATTTTTTGTTAATGGTTATTCATTTTTGAGACAGCACAAGCAGGGGAGGGGCAGAGAGAGAGGAAGACACAGAATCCAAAACAGGCTCCACGCTCTGAACTGTCAGCACAGAGCCCAACGCGGGGCTCGAACCCATAAACTGGGAGATGATGAGCTGAGCCAAAGTAAGACACTTAACCGATTGGGCTAGTCAGGCGTCCCTCATCTCAATATCCTTAACAGGTTTACATCTGCTAATTCCCTTCTGCCACATAAGGTATCATTCATAGGTCCCAGGGATGAAGACAAGGACATTTTGGAGTATACGTTATTATCCAGTCTACTACAAGACATTCAAAATAAAATCTGCAGTTTCATCGAGGAAAAGCCTCCTTTGAGTTTTACTGGTGTTCACAATGGTCTGCAACTTGAATTCACTGTATCTGTATTGCCCAAAATACGGGAGCTTAGTTGAAAGTGGTCCTAAGTATGTAGCGGCTACAGCTGACTGGCAGTAGCAAATGCACATCCTCTCTGGAGCACTGGACATCACCTCATGGCTCTAACCATTACTCTAGCAAACATCTGAGAAAAGCAACTTACAGACCAAAGTCAAAAAATGAAGTGGGGTACCTGGGTGGCTCAGTCAGTTAAACGTCCAACTCTGGCTCAGGTCATGATCTCACGGTTTGTGAGCTCAAGCCCCGCAACCAGCTCTGTGCTGACAGCCTGCTTCACGTTCTGGGTCTCCCTCTCACTCTCTGCCCCTCCCCCGCTCACACTCCATCGCTCTCTTTCAAAAACAAACATTAAAAGAAACGAAACACCAGAAATCAAAGTCTACAAGACACAACTTTCAGCAACATCAGTTCAGAAAAAAAATCTGATTATAAAATCATATGTAATATGTTATGTACAAAAGAATCCTGTAGATATGAAAAAGGATTAAGAGGCCATAAAGTATATCCAAGCAAATTTTTAAAGAACAAAAATAGGAACTCTAGATGTAATTTAGAACTCAGTGGATGTATCAAAAAGATTAAACACGATGAAGAGAAAACAGTAAACTAGAAAAAAAATCTGAAGAGATTATACAAAAAGTAACTCAAAGATAATACAAAAGTGATTAAGAGGCAGATGAATAATTTCACTTAACCAGAGTTTAAGAAAGTAAATACAATGGAGAAGAGTCACTATATGAAGATGTTGCCTCAGTTTTCTAAGACCCTTAATACAAATACTCATATTAACAATAAGTGCCAGAGAGTTAAAAAGATCAGTCTCTAGATACACAACAGTAAAACTGAAGAGCACTACAGAAAAAAGATCTTAAAAGTAGTTGGCAAGAAAAAAAAAATCTTCCAAGTAAAGACGGAATAGGATTCCAGACCGAACATTTAAAGTGTAAGAAAAAGTAAGCCGATGAAGTCGGAAATATGGGAGGCTAGAGACACTACTACTGGCTATGTAGATCTTACTATCGTTAGTGTTTTAATCTGGGGGCAGTGGGTCAAGATACAAGTACAATATTGTGGGAAATAAGTGTCATGTTGGTAGAGGGTGATCTGAGAGTCCTGGATTCAAAAATGGTAACTTAGACTAAATATGCATGCTAAGATAATTAAGAAAGTCCCTTTAAGATAGACACAAAATCAAAGTTCCTTAAAAATCACAGCAAGAACATGGAATGAGATTAAGGACACTAATTCAATCGGGCAAAAATAAAGAAAAAAGCAGAGAGGAGGAAGATACAGAAACCACATAAGGTGGTATAAAATGAAATCCTATTTAACCACAATGAATATAAATGGATTTAGCACTCTAGTTGAAGGACAAAGATTATCATTGCATTAAAAATGGAATCCAGCTATAAATGATAATGCAACTATTTAATAATAATTGGTGTGGTATAGGCACTGACTAGTCGAAATGCATTTGCCAACAAATCAGAACTTTGGTCATGTCCAGTGTGCCCATATGGGATCACACCAAGCAGCGGCCCTGAGTCCAGTCATATGCTTTATTCATATATCATCTCTAAAACAGACACGTAAAATGTTAAAAATCTAAGAATGAAGGATGTACTAGATAAATACCAAAAGGAAGTTGATAAATGATATTAACAAAATAGACGAAGACAAAAACAAAACAAAGCATTACCAGAGCTAGATAGTCGCTGTATGATCTATCTAATCACACAAAGCACACAAGTGTGTTAGCACTGTTGCCTTTTCACTTCTTGCTGTTCACTGCAGCGATTTAGCCTGTGCAGGTCTCACAGCTGTTGGTAGTTGAGCCACACATGCTGAGGGTTGGAAAGAATTCACTGATGTACCCACAGCTTTTTTATTGGCTATTCTAATTGCTTTGGTCTATAAGCAGAGTCTTGGGAAAGTTATACAACTAAGGGGTCATATTCATGTTGCACTCATTTTGAAATTGTTTCCTATTTCACTGTCACATCTTTTCCAGTATTCGTAGCATTTTATTTGCCTTTCACCAAGTGCGCCACCCTGGAAAGACAGACACCAATCTACATGAGCTGCCTGAAAGTCACTGGTCCTACTGAATCAGGTAGCTTTACTCTCCACAGTTCAACTGCTTGCCAAATAAAGAAGAAAGAAGACACACTATACTCTGCTCTTCATTAGGTAGTTAAGAATGAATTGAAATCTGAGAACTGGAAGGGAAAGAACAATTTACTCTGCTTACAGTTTCAATAAAGAGGAAAAATGCTTTGTGTGGATGCCAGCAATTATCCTGTATATTTTATTGTAATGTAAGCAGCCAAGCCTGGGTAGTTAACGCAATAAAGGGAAATGAATAAATCCCTGTCCTGTTATTATCTTTCAGATCCTGTGGATCTGTAAACGTCGTATAGGAGAAAAGAAATGTTAGTCAAATAACTTGAGGAAATGTTAATGAAGAAGTTCTGGGAAGCTCTGGAACCATTTAATTCTTCCACTGATGGCTACGTCAGTCACACATTACCCAATTAACAGGAAGCTCAATGTGTTTTTCACATGTAACAAAGTGGAAAATTTTATTAACTTTTAGAATTATGCTGATTTACAAAAAACTTTTAAGATTATTATTTGCAAACAAGTATTCTTTCACTTCATGAGGACGGGCATTAGAAGAAAACAGGGAAGGTAAAAATTAATCTATAGTGAAAGCAAGTAGATCAGTGCTTATCTGGGAATGAGGGCAGAACAGAGAGGGACCAAAGGAAGGAGTATAGAAAGGCACAAGGAAACCAAAGGGTGAGGATTAGGTTCATTTTCTTGCTTGTGATGGTTTCATGGATGTACCTAGGTCAAACTTTTCAAATTGTACACTTTAGATGTGTGCAGTTTATATGTCAATTATATCTCAATAATTTTTTTTAAAAAGGAATGATAGGAATATACCACCTTGTAACCCCTAATAAATTATCAGACAGTCCCCATCAACAGAAGGCTGTCAGCACCTGGAATTACTCCATTTCGGCATCACTAAAAACAGACCAACGAAGACATTGTAGCCTCTTTGTGAAACACTCCGTAACATGTTTGAATATTCTTGGCCACAAAATGAACATAGGTATAATCAAGTCCCTAGTCTACAGCTAACTTACACTTGTAACAAACAGGAAAAAGTTAAACAAGGAAGTAGAGACAAATCCAGACTGTGGAATATTCTGCAAGACAATGGACCCATTTTCTATACAAATCAATGCCATGAAAGGGGGGTCTAAAAGGGTCTACTCTAGATCAATAAGAAGACTTCTGGGATTTAACTAAATGAAACTCATGGAAGTTAAGTGAAGCCATTATTTCCCTCACCTTTGGGACCACTGTAACAATTTGGTTATGGACTGGGTATTCAGCATTACCAAGGAGTTATTGCTAGCTTTGCTAGGTATACTAGAATATCCTCAGGGTATGTAATTAAATGTCCTTAGATTCATTTTTAAAGACCTAGGAGTGAATAACATGTCTGGAATTTTCCTTAACATACTTCAAATATTAAAAAAAAAAAAAAAAAGTACATAAAATGTAAAATCTTGACCAGATAAATCTGGTTGATGAGTAGGTGTTGTTCTTTATATTAAAGTGACTTTTATGCCTACTTGAAATGTTCAAAAAAATTTAATGAAACTAATTTCTTCCTGAAACTGACCAAGTTTAATTATTATAAAGTTACCTGAATTCTTATAAAATCTAAGTATCTACAGCCATCTAAATTGTTCTATTAAAATTATGACTGACTTACAAGAATACTTGAACTGTTACCATACCCAACTGATTTGCTTGGGAATATTTACAGCGTGATCACAGGGATCAATACAGACTATTAAGCTCAACCATCATTGTCAATAATGAGCACGGTAGCCAAGTGTTCAACAAATGTATCCTCAACATATATCAATACCTCACTCCACTTTAACTCTTACTGCATCTTAACTCCAGTCACCATACTAGAGTATATATTAGTATATTCTATATTATATATATATATTCTATATATATATATTCTATATATATATAGAATATATATTCTATATTATAATATATAGGTCTATATATTAGTATACACCATACTAGAGTATATATTAGTATGTTAGTATATAAATAGTATATTCACATATACTATTTCTAATCCATCCCAAAAGTATTAAGAGGTTGCTATTATTGCCTCCATTTTACAGAACAGAAAACTGAAGTTTGTTAAGTAACTTGCCCAAGGGCACAGTTCCCAAGTCTTTCTGAATCCTAAGACAGAATCCTTCTACTATCCACACAGTAAGAACTCTACTAACCATGATTTCCTACAAACGTACATGTATGGATTACGTAGCTTCTATTAGGATTCTTGTCAAAGAAAAACAAAGATGACCAATATGCAGAAAGTTGCAAAGAGTTCAGTGTATTTTGATCCATTCAAATTTGTCCAAATGCACAATGTAGTTTGCGCAAAGCATCCTGGTCTCCGGTCCTGCCTGAATTCCAGTTACAGCTCTGCCACTCACAACCTAAGTGGCCTTTGGCAACTTAACTCCTCTGAGTCTGTTTTGACATGACTGAAATCTGAATGGTAATATCAAATGGTTGTTGCAACTATGATGGTAAATGGTGAAACACGAAAAGCTGATTTAGTGCCTGGGACATTGCTGGGTTCTAAATATGAGCACCATTATTTTACTCACCTTTTGTGATTTGTGCATAAGAGAACAAATCCAATAACAACTACTCTTTGAATGCTAACCCTGACTGCCATCAGCAAAAGAACCATCTGTTGCTCAAGTTATTGCTTTTCTTGGCCCACGGCATGGTTGTCCCAAATCTTTCCATCTAAAATTCTGTTTTAACTTAAACATTATCTGTAAGTCAGGGTTGCACTGCTCTACTCAAGAGTGGCTGGCAATGGGCAGCAGCATTTACCTTCAACACAATGTCACTTAAAAAGATGTTTTAGGGGAAACTGCTCCATCTGCAAGGTTTGGTCCTGCCCTGTTCCCTTCCCCAGTTAGCAAAAACTTTGGCTAAGCCAGAAACTCTGCAGCACACGGACTACATTCACCAAGAGTCGAGACAGTGAGTCCCAGTAGGAAAAGGAAATAAACTGACAACCATTTGGAGGAAGACCTTTTTTTAATTAAGAGCTTTTTATTATGCTACAGCCTGGGTAACACTGAGTCTGGTATCTAAGATTTTAACCTAATACACACCCTTCCAAAGACCCCTATATGGTTTTTGAGTTAATATTCAGATCAATATTCATCCACGGGAATAATACCCTGAGGAGAAAACCCTCTACCCATCAGATCCAGAAAGAAAATTAAAATACCTTTAAAGAAAAATGTCTGCACATTTGCTAGTAAGCCCATTATGAGGCTCAATTTGGCCCAAGAGCTAAAAATTACTTTAAAATACATGTAGGGCATCTACCGCACCTCTGAAGAAGTACCTATGTTCCAAGATGGCAAATTTCTTTTCATTTCATCAAATCACAAAAAACTGACAAAAATCAAGGCATCTGAAACCCAAAAAGGCACCTTCTCTACTTCTGAAATTCCCAGTTCTTACAGTCATGTTTGGAATGGTGGACAGAAGGAGGTAAAAGGCAACTTACAGACTCCCCTTCACTCTCAATAAAGGATTCTCCATTTTCATAGCTCCAGTAAGCTGGCCATCCAAGGAGAATTAAGGAGAATTAAGACTTCTATAGGCATCAAGTAAGTCCTACAAGTTCTTTAATGGGTGCTCAAGAGACCTGAATATGTTATATAGCTCTAACAGCTGCCAATATTTATATTTGAAGTCATCACCCACCAGGGATTAAGACCATAAGAAAACTTTAACTGCAGATAATAAGCAAGATAAAAGTTTACATGGTATATAGGCTGACACCCCCATTGGAGTCCTGCAGAGTTTTACAGACTTGTAAGATAAACAATCACATGAACCTCTGTTATATATAGTAGAGAGCAATATCAAGACAACAGTGT